>NC_090437.1:1168455862-1168755862 GCF_031143425.1 Pleurodeles waltl
TTGCATTCCACTCTGCATCGCTGCACACCAGTGCTTAATTTGTGCTTGTTGATTCCGGTGCTGAGCACCGGCACTTATTTGTGAGGGCCGGGGCTTATTCTTATGCCTCAAGCATTTGCTGCGAGCAAAAGACACATATGTGAAAGACGGAAGAATGAAAAACTAAAAAGGGTCATAAAGGGAGAAAGTAGCAGGATGAGCTGAAGGGGCAGAGGTGGCCGTAAATGGATTGAAGAGGCCCGAAATGGCTTCAGTATTACGCTGACTCAGTATTTAGTGCTGGCAGATTTAATTACAGCAGCCTCGTATTTAAGAGAAGGGCTTTGAGCACCGGCACCTCTTAATTTACAAATTAAGCACTGCTGCACACCCTGCTCAGGTCTTCATTCCACCGATCACGAATCATCAGGAATGACAGAGCTTTAGTAAGCCACTTGATCAGGTGGCACTCTGCGCCCAACAAATGGAGATTTTGAAACACCTAATGGGTGTCCAGCTCGGGCTGCAGTGTCCCCCAGTGTGTTAACTGTGTCGATGATAGGTATGTGTAAAGAATTGCCCAGGGGGAAGCACAATTTCGTCCCTTAGTTTGGTAAATGGAATGACTTCGGCTTCAAAATAGAGGTTGTCTAGGATGTGATTGCCCCCCTTATACCAGGGAGCTAAGGCCATCATTGTGACGTGTGTGCGCCTTCCGGGTATGCAGATTTGTGGCAGCGAGGGGGAATACAAAGTTATTGTGTTGGTGAGGCGTAAGCAGTGGCGGTAACACCACAGTGCCATGAACAAAAGACATGGGTGGATTGGGCACACAGGTAAGCAGGTGGCTCTGCAGGTGCACCAATTTCCATCCGGTGAATGTCACAGTGCTGTGTCTCAGTTTGCAAACCACAGCACCACAAATTGGAGCTGGGCAGCAAGATAGTAGTCCTCAAATTGAGGAGTCCATCACCCTCTGGCACTCGAGCATGACAAAGAGGGATTTCTGGCGGTATATTGGAATCTTGGTGAGGTGATATAGTAACTGCAGGAGTACCACCATTTTAGACAGTGCTGTGCGTCTTGCCATCCACAATGGCAGGATTCTTCAGAACGCCGCTTGCCTATGCAGGGAGGAGAGTGCTCAAAATATTTTGCCGTGCTCCAGGCCACTGCATCATGGTAGATCAAGATATCAAGGTAGCGTATCATTTTCGGCTGCCATTGCAGCAACTCCGCGCCCAGCCGGAGGGCAGGGTCACCACTGATGTGGCTATCAGGAAGAGCCAGGACTTGCCCCAGTTGGCTCACAGACCCGCAGCATTGGCAATGGAGATAAGCAGACACTCAACCATACGCAAGGGTGCAGCAATGTCCCTCTTTTAGAGAAGCATAACGTGGGCATAAAGCACAACAGTGTGTACACCGTCTCTCTGCAGGAAACGGTGCTCCCTTGGGTTATGCACGAGGTGTTCCACGGTGAGGGAGGAGAGAAGGCACCCATGGTGGGTGCCTCAGCCTTTGCAGGAGATGTACCTACCTGTCTTGACTCGAGACAGTTTTGCTGTGTACAGGAGTTGATGAGCCCCAGCAAGATGGGGCCCATACCCAATTAAGTTAACACCGCAGTGCCCTTTCAGTGCTTGAGAAGGTGCGTGGACTCAACCTGGGCGATGTGCAACTCTTGTGAGAATGCTGTGTGCGCGTTGTGATGGCGCAGGTAAGAGTATATCGACTATCCCCTGGAGGTGGGTTTGCATCCCCTGGATGTTCCATTTGGTTAGGTTAATACCCTGCATTGCAGATGTCAGGTTAGGGCTTCAGGCTGGTGCCTGTCTCCATTGATTAACACTGTTAGCAAGTGTAACCAATTATTTGTAAGTTATGGTCATGTTTGACAGGGTTTGGCCACACTTAAGCAATCCATTGTTTGTTGGATTGTAGCTTGCATATCCATGTGCTACCGTTTGGCACATTTTACTGGGAGTAAGCCCGCTACCACACTGTAGCTTAACAGCATTCCTCCTGGGACATACGCGAGGTAGCCACTTGTCCATACATTCACAAGGCATTACTGTCTCCATTCTGGCCCAGAAGCTGACTGTCAAGCCACCTTGAGAAATCTAATTGGTTAGTTACTTCATATACAAATGACTTGCTTTACGTACACTGTGTGGATGCAATTTTAATGTTTTCCTGCACTGCCCAGTAGTCACTGGGGATTTGCACTCTACGTTTCTTCTGTATTATCAGTCAAGAGCGTATGATGAAGAAGAAATGGTTGCTTACTTGTAGTCATAGTTCTGTATCATAGGGCTCTTTTTAAGTGACAAACGATTTACAATGCAGAATCATGTCTGATTTTCCTTTAGCCGTGTGTTTATGCAAAAGGAAACGGCATTGTTGTAATTATAGAATTATTTATGCCTAGGCTGTCAGCCAGGTATCGTTCTTTGAATTAAAGTATTTAAGATTAGGATGCATTTTAGCTTAGATAGCTTCCTGAAGTGATTATTCAGTCGGATCACTTTCTTCAAAATGGTAAAGCAGGCCAAACGCGCTGTCATGGCCAGTGGTTGCCATGTTTGTTTTTTTGTTTTTTGTTTTTTTACAATGCCCCATGAAGCAGAATATCATGGACCCGGGATTGCATGGTGAATCCAGGCATGTAAAATGTGTTAGCTCTGTACCAGAACGCCTCTGAGCCCCTGCTTTCAAAACCTAGCCGTTTCTCCACTTCTAAGTGGGGATCCTGTCAAACCCTCAATTATGCCCTTGTTCTTGGTTTCAGTCTGAGCCCGCCACCACTGCTGTTGTGACCCAAAGGGAGACGGGCTCATGAGGACATTATTAATATATTGAGTACCTCCGTGAGGTGTGAAACCAAAACACAGATTGATTGCTAATCTTTGGGGTTCAAAAGCACAAATATTTATGGCACCATTGCAGAAAGGAGGAGGCACAAGGAAGATTTTGTCTACTCACATGAGGTGATGCAAAGAAAGGGCAGAAGTGAGATGTCCGTGGACTATGCAGATGAATTAGAGCTTCGATTCGAAGAAAGTCCCCCCTCCCTCTTTTAATGCATTACAGCTCGATATGACATGAAAGGCTAGTGACATGAAGAAGGCTGCAATGGCTCAGAAAGTGCAAATTCGAATGGTTAACAGGTTGCAGGTGTGTAAAGGAGGCAGGACAACGTGAACAGAAGGATTCATTCGCAGTAGTTGAACACTGCAATGCAAAAATCAGTTTGACAAAATTGAGCACTTGCGGAATTGAACCAATATGGTGGTGTTGAGTGGAGTCTTTATTAGAGTAGATATGAATAGATCTTTGAGGCTTGTTGGAATTAGGAGTTGAAGCGATACAGTGAATAATGGGTGCTGTGTTTATGTTGATGCACAAACCATGTGGAGACAACGCTGAGAAAGAATGCTCTGTGAAGTCCCCTTAACAACTGCGGAGTGGAAGGATAAGTAGCTGATGACTGAAACTAAGTGGGCCAAAGTGTTGAGAGTCATTAACTGGCTTCTTTTCGTTCCTAATTGAAGTTTTAAATCTTTGGCCCAGAAAACCTCATGGAAGTAAAGTGGCTTAGTTATTAGGGGCGTACTGGCAACAGTCTGCTTTCAGCCAAGTCTGACTACCTGAAGAACTGAGCCAAATTATCTCAAATACGTTTTGGAGAACTTACCTGCAGATGATAGTAGGTGGCAGTGCGTAGGAGTGCTGGGAGTTGTTCGTTCTAAGGAAGCTGTTGTTGGATGAGTTCAGTCATTAAATAGTGCATCAAGACCCTTGCTCTGGAAGGGGTGTATTGGAGAGATGAGCGTCCTCTTTTGCCTGTCTTTTGTCTCTCTGCTATACCCCTCTGTTGTAAATTGTAAAATGTAAATTTTGCACTTGTATAGCGCACTACTCACCCGTTAGCGTGTCAAGGCGCTGTACGCATACCGCTGTGGAACCCCTCCTGGCTTTTCCCTGTGAGGCACCCACTCCTGGGCAACCCCCAGGGTGAAGCCAGGCATCCAAGCGCTGTCAGGGCCGTTGTGGAGATTAAGCAAGCTATTGCCCAGAGTTACAGAGTGGGACCCATTAATTAGATTAGGCACCGAGGCGAGACTTATCTGGTCCAAGGGAATTGATCCCAAGACCCGCTGAGGCGGGAATTGAACTCTGGTCCCGGGCCAGATCTCTGCATCAGGGTCTGCCGCTCTAACCATTGTGCCACACTTCTTCTTCTGTTGAGGTCCTGTTGTGTTATGGTGTGGGTGTAAACATTTGTGTAACGTTTAGCGTTACTAATTGGCCCTCAGTGTTCTCCCTTAAAACTGTGTAATGTGTATTTGTTTCTGAGCTACTGTTGATGGTCATACACTGCATGCTGTGTTTAATAATGAACACATTTAAACTAAAATATTTTTGAGCATTGCATGTGAGGGTAACATTGATCTTTTGGGTGACATTTTAAAACATATAATATGAACTGATATGTGCTTTAATTTTATTAATATTTTCAGCCACCCCTTTCCTTCACATCTGGTTAGTACTTGTCAAAACCTGGTAGGTCAAATCCATTACGTTTTTCCATAGGAGTGCTTTATTCTAGGGCATTCAGGGGCAAGTTACACTCAGGTTGCGACTAGGGGGCAAAACATCTAACAGAAAACTTTGATTGAATTGGTCGTTTTGTGACTACAAATGAACAATCGCTTAGAGTGGTGCCTATTTTTGACAATTTAATTTCAGTTGTCACTGGGAAATTTATCCTGAACATCCTATTTTGTATAAATGAATTACTTTTCATTTTCAGATATAAGTCGCTTTTAGACTTGGCCATTTGTAAGGCTCCTCTTTTTGTCATGAGGCTAATATTATAGGTATTGCTGTGTTCACTTTCCCACAACATATTCCAGCACATGGCTCTGGCAAGGTGTTGCAGTTAAGTAAAAATACATACTTCTGTTTGAATTTTGTAAGTCAAAAATGTTTGTGTTTCTAAGCAAACTGTCCTCATTAGTGAACTATTGAAATATTTAAGGCTGCCTTTTAAATGTATTTACTTTCATTTTAAAATAAATATATGTATTGTCCTCTTCCTTTTGAGCAGGCTATACAGATAGTAAGGACGAGAATAGTGTTGAATTGTATCCTGGTGTAAAAGAAATTGCTGGCAACATCCAACAGGATAAAGTAAGTGTTCATCTTCTTAAGCTGATTTAACTATGTGGAGCATTGCAAAAAAGTTCAGAATCTTTTTATGTTTGTTTGAATTTCCATTGTTGACCTATGTACCTAGATATATAGTTTTGGTGATAATCTGCATTCTAGCTGCCTTTGGAATGTGGAGGTAACATGTAACTTTAAAAATTACTTCAAATGCTTTCCCGAGCAAACGCATAGCTATTTTTTTTACCTAGGCTAAGATAACGGCTTTCCTGTCAAGCACCATGTCAGTTTTTTTAAATTATTAATTTCTTCAAAGTTTGTAACGTCTAATTCTTTATCAGAACAGAACATCCTTTTTTCACTTTTATCCTTTTTTGTGGTAAGTGAAAATGGTTGTGAAGTAGCAGGCTCCAGATCAGTGCCATATTATCTACATTCATTCTCATCAATTGATCGTTCTAGGACATCTGTTATCAACCCTGTGCTGAGCTATATCAATGAATCCTTGCTGGCTGAACCTGTCATTGCTCTGACCAAGAAAATTCATGCTTTGCCCTAAAGTGCTGGCTGCAAACTACTATAGTTCTATTTGAAATTTCTAAGTAATTCCACCTAGCAGGTGCTGCAGGTAGAAATCTGTTTGCTCACTCTCAGTGGATTAAGGATTTGTTAAAGGATAGTTTTTTTTTTTTTTTTTCATTCCTGAATTGCATTGAACTTAAGTTTTATTTTCAAATACAGTTGTCATAGTATGGCAAATACCACTGGGAACGTCTTACTGTGTAACAACAGTACAAAGAAATAAAAAAGGTTCAAACTGGCTCCGCAGTGCGTGTATTCCTTTATTTGTGTGCCCCTGGGCGACCCCATGTATACACATAGCCTAATCGGCTAATTCTGGCCTGTGATTCTTTCATTTTTTTAGGGTTTGTAATCCTGACCCAGGGGTGCACAGTTATACGCTCACCGTGAAAGTAGTTTTAACTTTTTTAATTTCTTTGCACTATTATTAAATACTGCTCACCATCCCCACACACTAACTAATCAACTCTTACTATCTCTAAAACATCCATTAAGATCCCCTTTGTTAGTTGAGGAGTTTTAGCCTGCTCCGTGACAAGCTGTAGCTGGGTGAGAAGATTCCCTATGACGAAGCAGGCCATCTTATGGTGGGTGAGGGGATTTGTCCTTTTAATAGGAATATTTCTTACAGCCAGGTTTTCGGTAGGGTGCAGGGCCTGATCATTTACGACCCAAGTGGTTTTTTTTTTTGTTTTGTGAAAAAGATGGCAACAGTAGGTGAAAAGAGCTACTGAAGAAGCTAGATTTTGAGATTTTGTTTTGAAATGGAGCAACACAAGGAATTGTATTTGTAGAAATAAGAAGGGAGTTCCAAAACGTCACCATTAGGAAGGAAAAGGCGCATCCACCCGTGGAAGATAGTTTGATCTGCAGGACGCAGAATTAATTGGTGAAGGAAGAGAGTTAATGTGTGAGAGGGATAGTGTGGCATGATAAATGCTGAATGTGTTCCTGAGGTATTTGGAACCAGAGGTGTTGAGGGCTCTGTGAACCTGGCAGGGGGAACTCAGACCATTTTTAGGGGTGGGCGCAAAGTGCTCTGTCCCTCTTCTAATCTCTTTTTTAGGGGGATTTTAACCATGCCCATGTTACGTCAGTCACTTTCCTTGGTTCGTGGGCTTGCCTTTAAAAATCCGTTTGTTTTCATTTGTGAAAGGCATGCCTATGTCATGCCTTTTCCGGTGTTTAGCCCTCCTCGAGAGCACCGATAAATTACTGGAAACATACAAAGCTCCATGTTTTCCGTATGGTTTCTGGGCTACTTTTTCTCTTTATTTCGCAGGACAATTTTTTTTTTTTTTTTTCATTTAGTGTGGCAAGGAAAGTCCGGTTAGGAGTTTACAACGCTAATAGCTCTAACTCGACGTAATGCAAGACCATTTGCATTGCAAATGCTTGTTTAATGAGGAGCCAGTTTAGATCTTTTAGACTTAGAGAAAATTGAAATGGGTAGAAGATTCAGGACTAAGTGATCTGCACCTTGATCTGAAGATGATGGGGCTTAATTACAGACACCTAATTGGAGCAGACTGCTCATTACAACATTGTTCGACATGATGTTGAATCCAGACAACAAGTGTGGTTACTTCAGATGAACAGAGCTTCTTTGGTTGAAGTATTTGAAGATCATCTGGGGCTGACCCTAAGTCAAGTTTCTATGCAGTGCATGGTGGTGATGATTGATGATTGTGCTGATCCAGCAATTAGTTAGATTCTAGGTAATTAGAAAGTTTGTTGACTGACATTTCCAGGATTACTGACGGATAAAGTAGAAGGGCTATATTATGGTGGTTGCTGAAATAATTGAAAAGAGAAGATCTTGAACATCTTGTACAAAGAGGTTGGACAGTGTAGAGTTTCAAGGTGATTCTGAGTTGCAGGTACACAAGTGAGTCCAAAGCAGGTTGGGGTGTGAATCATGCCCGGATGGTAGCAATTTTGTCATGAAAGAAAAAAAGAAATTAGAGCACAGTTTCTACAAAGGTTGAATAGATTTGCTGTTTTTTTTAATGGCAGTTTGCTGTCATGAAGTGCCTTGCAGTGGTTCTTGGCTTCCTTCATTCCTTGGAATACCAAGGATAGTTAGGAGTGGTATGGTGAGAAGAGTGAGGTTTGAAGGTTGCCCCTTAAGGCACAAATATCCACTTGTTGGTGTTCCACAAAAGATGAAATGTCAGAGTCCTTGAATTGGGCAATCTGGAGGGCTCAGTAAGGCTATTGCAAGTGATTTTATACTAGGATCTAGCTGGCCAAGGCGTAATTCTAATTTCCTGCCATGTTGCTGGTCAGCTGTGTCTGTAGGAATGCGAAGTGGTCAGTCCAGATAAACTAGATGGGTCGATATGCTCTTAAATCCCTCTGACTAGTAAAAAATAGAGTTGAGCAGATGGCCTTCCCTGTGCGTGGCAATAAAATTGAGATCACCTAAAATCGAGGATTTAACAAATATCAAGCTCGAAGGTGCTCGAAGGTATTCAGTCAGTGATCTGTATTAATTAGATTTTGGACCCAGGTAAGGGGTAGAGTTTGTGACTTTAAAGTTAAGTGTGAAAAGCGTGGATTCTCCTGGAGAGAAAGTTGAGAGTAGTAGAAATAGAGACAGTGATATTCAGAAGTGAAGTGTCCCGTAGCTATGGTTCAGTTAGCTATAGAGTATCTGGTAGGTGAGAAGAGATTAAGATGAACAAAATGAATCAATGTTTAGACAAAGTTCTAACATTGGTCAAAAAAACAGTTGGTTATAAGATAAGATGAGAAGAAAGATGAGTAGTATGAAGTTGTGTGTTGGTAGTCAGTAATATAGAGTGGTCTAGTTTGGGTAATGCTGACGTCTAAGCCAGAAGATTGGAAAAGTGGCCAGAAGAACAAGAAATAAAGACCATTACAGAAAGCAGTGAAATAGAGCATTGAGTCTTAATTGAATAGTTGAGAATGTGAAGTTCGTTAGAAGAGTGTGAGATCCATTTTAGGACATGTGGAGTTGAAGGGCAAGCGTTGTTGGTGCTGGACACAGGCAAGCATGCCTTTGGCATTCCCGCAGTGAGACTGTGCAGTAGCACTGAATAGGTAGAATGCTATAAGGAAAAGAGCAATGGCCTGAGATATGCTAGAGGACTGACTTTAAAAAGAAGGGGTGGGAATAAAATATTAAACTGGTGCTCATCCACTACTGTTTCAAATGCTAAGCTCCCTTAGCAGTTAAACTTACTGGGAAGGTAAAAACAATTAAAAGCAGTAAAAACATAAAACAAAAAGCCAAGTGCCTTTGGAAGTAGAGGTTGTGCACTAAGAACAGGCACTTAAATTCTGCATAAAAGGAAAATAAATAAGGAATGTGGGGGCAGATGTATCATGCATTTCCGTTTGCGATCGCAAAAATGCATTTTGGTATGTATGAATCCCAATTTGCGATTCAGTAATTTGTTACTGAATCACAAATTGGAATTGCGACTACATACCGATTCGGTATTAGGAAGGAGCATATCAAGGGTGTCCTTGCCTAATACGAATTATAAGGGGTATGTAAGAATGTTTTGTGACCGAAATGCGGTCGCAAAATATTCGCATTTCACTAACTGCTTCAAGTAGATGTTAACCCATTTGCAAAAGGGGAGGGGCCTCCAAAGGACATTTACCCCTTTGCGAATGCATGCAAAACATTTTTTTTAAAGTGCAGGCAGTGGTCCCACAGACCACTGCCTACTCTTACAAAATAAAAAGAAAACTTTCCATTTTAATTTTTTTAAAGAAAAAAAGATTGCTTTAATTAAAAGCAATCATAGAGATGGTGGTATGCTGAGCCCAGCAGGCCACCATCCCTGTGATTGTAGCCATTCACAACGGGTCGCAAATTGTGACCTACCTCATGAATATTAATGAGCTAGGTTGATTTGCGAGCCATTGTGAATCGCTAAATGAAACTCCTGAAGTTTCACACATTCAAATTTCATTGTAAACTCTGCATAACAGTAACAAAACTTATGTCAGTAAATATAAAACAGGCACATTTGAAAAGCACAGTTTTGCTGTTATAGCCTTAAGCTGTACAACAAAAGAGGATGCGTTGAATTCTTGCCAAAGTCTTAGCCACTGACATTTGCTTGTGCAGAATTTGTTTTTGCCTACTGTGCACCTACATACGGGAAGCAACTATACGCAAATCAGTTTTGGTTAATTTGTGGTAATTTGTGTTTTCTGGGAGAGCCTGCAACTCAGATAAGAGTTATATTGCTTGGACCCTTACAAATACAGGGACAGGCTTATTCTTCCCTGAGGAATGTTGGCCGGAAGTACTGGAGAAGAAATCTTTAAGGTTGATAAAGAACTAACTGATCTGCTTGTGATGTTTGTGTGCCATCTTATTGGTGGTGTTTTTTGTCATTCGATCTGCAGCAAGTTATGCCACATCATCCCTTAAATCTTGATCCTTGTCTCACCCTTTGTGGTGTCTGCATACGGAAATGAGCCTAAATTGAACTTCATGTAAATTAGCTTTTGTCGATTTTTCTTTTTCCTTTGAATGATTTCATATTAAAACTTAAATCTGAATCCCTATTGGACCCACGTTTAGTGAGCTTGCTTGGGCAATTTAGCCTTGGCATTTACTCCTCTTTGATACTGTTCATGCGAATTCTGGACTCCGTCCCTGATTTTTGAGCACCAGGAGCTGGAAAAGGCTTGCAACTGAGCTCTAATGGAAACATGCTGTGTAGCCTTATAGTCACTGTAATGTGGTCTAGAAATACTTGGATATAATGCTGAAGAAGTGATTGGAGTCTCCTATGCATATGAAGTAGAGTCCTCAGGTGAGTTGGTGTTTGGCCCAGTGAGTGGCAGATTTGTCCAGAGGTGGCAGAGGTCCCCACACGTGATGGAGGGGGACATTTGTTTGTGCGTACCATTGAAGGCAAAATAAGATGAGTTGAAAAGGCCGATAACCCAACCTACCTTAATGGAAATGAGGTGGGACCCTTGGGCTTCACCATACTTGACACATAAGAGATCAGTCCATATTGAAATTTAATGTTCAGTGGCATGTGTGGCTGTAGATACTCATGCTCTTCATACTCCTGCCATCTAGTGTTGGGTCCGGCTTGGTGCTAGTTGTTTTTCTTCAAAGAAGTGTTTCAAGTCACAAGATATTGCGCATGGGCATCAACTCATTTTGTTCGATTGTTTTCTCTCAGCTATCTAGTTCGGACGTGTGTGCCTCCGTTCAATCTTTTCATCTCCGTTCGGTTTTCAATCTCTTTTTTGTATAGACAGTATTGTATTCAATAGCGTTTTCCATCTTAGCACTCTCTATGCTTTCCTCTGTTTGGGCTTTGATTGACTGCCCTTTGGGGTTGGTGCAAGTCTCAGGCCTACCTTCAGTGTGGCTCCTGCATCAACAGGACTGGTTCTCTGATTGAGCAAACTCCATTCTGCTTCTGTCCTCAGTGCCACGCTAAGTTCTTGCACACCGATCAGCACCTCGTCCACCTTTGCCTCTCTCCATACTTCGGTGAGGCCGACTGCAGTCCCTGTAAGTCATTTCGGTCTTAAAAACCATGGAAATGGCTCAGAAAACCCCGGATGACACACCAGACCTCTACAGGGAAGAGCTCGCTCCGGAGGATCCAAGAGCGCAGGAGGAAGAAGCTTTTTTCATGCAAGACAACTCGGAGTCAGATGTGGAATTCGATATCAAGAGCCAAGAACTTTCCTTTGCCCAGTGTGGGAGTACTGTGGCTCCTGTGCTCCCAGAGAAACCCTACACAAAGGTTCTACAACTTGCTATAGAGGTCGCCAGTCCATCACTGCCATCCGGCCATGATTGGTACCCAAAGACTGTTTCGGCCGCCCTGCCTAATGGCCGCATTGGCTAAAGCCTTAACTTCAGCCTTACAGCTCAGTGCAGAAAATAGCCACAAAGGCTAAAGCCTTAACTTCGGCTTCGACCACCTTGGAGCGAGAGTTCATTTCGGTGTCGATCCAAACCTCTGGACCGATCCGACAGCTTCAACCTCTGCACTGACCAATATCCTGAAGCACAAATCTTCGGCACTGTAGCCTTCAGAACCGAGAGCTTAGAAATCCAGAGAATCAGGCCAGTCTTCCACTAGTCCTTCTCCAGTCAAGCCTGTTCTTGAAAAGATGGGTGCTAGACTACGCCTACTTCAAATTCAAAAAGGCACAGGCTGCATCATTGTTACACCTTCCTATTCTATGCTTACAAAGATGAAGTTATCTTTCGAGGAAACTCTGGACGTTCCTGTCCTTCTAAAAGGACAAGGCTACTAGCCCAGTTCGCTGGCCTTCTCAAACACCTCCTCTACCACCTTCATCATCTCTATCCCCTTCCCCAGCCCACTCTCCACCTCAGTCTTCTATACAAAGGGAAGACACACCTCAGGGATCACCACAGTTTTACATTGGGGGTTTCGGGAGTCCTCCTCACAATACTGATCCCTGAAATGCTTATGCCCTTGATACATTGCACCAAATGACCCAGATCTCTAACCTACTAACCCCTCCCCTCCAGAGGACACTACCTTCTATTAGCAGGTGGTTTTTAGAGCGGCTGCATTCAGTCACATAGAGCTGCACAAAGAGCCCTTCGAACAGGACTTCTTGCTCGATACACTCTTCTGCACACACGCAATATCTTCCCATGCTTCCTGATATGCTTAGGCATGTTGAGGATATATATATGTTACCTGTACACACAGAATCATCACACCTCAAGTCGATGAAAAATATAAGGCAGCCCCTTCTGACCCACTTTATATGATGGCATAGTTACCTCTCGATTCTATAGTGACCACCGCAGCCTGTAAATGGGCTAGTAGTCAAGCCACCAGTGAAAGCCCTTCTCCATAGAAGGAAAGTAAAAAAACTGATGCTGCAGGAAAGAAGGTGACCGCACAAGCCACAAATCATTGTTGCATTTCCAATTCTCAAGCCCTTTTGACCCGATATGATCGGGAACATTGGGATGAGATGGAGGTATTGCTACAATATCTCCCTGAAGAGCAATGTAAACGGGGACAGCAAATTGTCTCAGAGGGCCAAATTATTAGGAGCAACTCTATCCGGTGTGCCCTCCATGCTGCAGACACAGCAGCCTGGGTGATTTACATAAGTATGCTCTTGAGGCGGCATGCTTAGCTTCGGTGTTCGACTTCAAGCCAGAGGTCCAACAGGCGGGTTTGATGATGCCTGTAGGAAGTTGGCTCTGTATGTACTATTTTAAAGTAAGAAATAGCATGCCCAGAGTCCAACGGTTCCCCTTAGAGGTAAGATAGTGGCAAAAAGAGATAATACTAATGCTCTATTTTGTGGTAGTGTGGTCGAGCAGTAGGCTTATCAAAGGAGTAGTGTTAAGCATTTGTTGTACACACACAGGCAATAAATGAGGAACACACACTCAAAGACTATTCCAGGCCAATAGGTTTTTGTATAGAAAAATATATTTTCTTAGTTTATTTTAAGAACCACCGGTTCAAATTTTACATGTAATACTTTAAATGAAAGGTATTGCAGGTAGGTACTTTAGGAACTTTAAATAATCAAAATAGCACATACACTTTTCACATAAATCACATATAGCTATTTTAAAACTAGACACTTAGTGCAATTTTCACAGTTCCTAGGGGGAGTAAGAGTTAGTTAGTTTTTGCAGGTAAGTAAACCACCTACGGGGTTCAATTTTGGGTCCAAGGTAGCCCACCGTTGGGGGTTCAGAGCAACCCCAAAGTTACCACACCAGCAGCTCAGGGCCGGTCAGGTGCAGAGTTCAAAGTGGTGCCCAAAACGCATAGGCTTCAATGGAGAAGGGGGTGCCCCGGTTCCAGTCTGCCAGCAGGTAAGTACCCGCGTCTTCGGAGGGCAGACCCAGGGGGGTTTTGTAGGGCACTGGGGGGGACACAAGTCAGCACAGAAAGTACACCCTCAGCAGCACGGGGGCGGCCGGGTGCAGTGTGCAAACAAGCGTCAGTTTAGCAATAGAAATCAATGGGAGACCAAGGGGTCTCTTCAGCGGTGCAGGGGGGTGGGGGGGGCGGCTCCTTGGGGTAGCCACCACCTGGGCAAGGGAGAGGGCCTCCTGGGGGTCACTCCTGCACTGGAGTTCGGATCCTTCAGGTCCTGGGGGCTGCAGGTGCAGAGTCTTTTCCAGGCGTCGGGATCTGAGGAACAGGCAGTCGCGGTCAGGGGGAGCCTCTGGATTCCCTCTGCAGGCGTTGCTGTGGGGGCTCAGGGGGGGCAACTCTGGCTACTCAGTCTCGTAGTCGCCGGGGAGTCCTCCCTGAAGTGTTGTTTCTCCACAAGTCGAGCCGGGGGCGACGGGTGCAGAGTAGCAAGTCTAACGCTTCCGGCGGGAAACGCACTTGTTTTAAAGCTGCTCCTTTGGAAACAAAGTTGCAGTCTTTGGTGAACAGAGCCGCTGTCCTCGGGAGTTCTTGGTCCTTTTAGAGCAGGGCAGTCCTCTGAGGATTCAGAGGTCCCTGGTCCCTGGGGAAAGCGTCACTGGAGCAGTGTCTTCAGAAGGGGGGGAGACAGGCCGGTAGAGCTGGGGCCAAAGCAGTTGGTGTCTCCGTCTTCTCTGCAGGGTTTTTCAGCTTAGCAGTCCTCTTCTTCTTAGGTTGCAGGAATCTAGTTTCCTAGGTTCTGGGGAGCCCCTAAATACTGAATTTAGGGGTGTGTTTAGGTCTGGGGGGTTAGTAGCCAATGGCTACTAGCCCTGAGGGTGGCTACACCCGCTTTGTGCCTCCTCCCTGAGGGGAGGGGGGCACATCCCTAATCCTATTGGAGGAATCCTCCATCTGCAAGATGGAGGATTTCTAAAAGTCAGTCACCTCAGCTCAGGACACCTTAGGGGCTGTCCTGATTGGCCAGTGACTCCTCCTTGTTTTTCTCATTATCTCTCCTGGACTTGCCACCAAAAGTGGGGGCTGTGTCCAGGGGGCGGGCATCTCCACTAGCTGGAGTGCCCTGGGGCATTGTAACACGAAGCCTGAGCCTTTGAAGCTCACTGCTAGGTGTTACAGTTCCTGCAGGGGGAGGTGTGAAGCACCTCCACCCAGAGCAGGCTGTTGTTTCTGTCCTCAGAGAGCACAAAGGCTCTCACCACATGGGGTCAGAAACTCGTCTCTTAGCAGCAGGCTGGCACAGACCAGTCCGTCCTGCACTGAACAATTGGGTAAAATACAGGGGGCATCTCTAAGTGCCCTCTGTGTGCATTTATTAATAAATCCAACACTGGCATCAGTGTGGGTTTATTATTCTGAGAAGTTTGATACCAAACTTCCCAGTATTCAGTGTAGCCATTATGGAGCTGTGGAGTTCGTTTTTGACAGACTCCCAGACCATACCAGACTATACTCTTATGGCTACCCTGCACTTACAATGTCTAAGGTTTTGCTTAGACACTGTAGGGGCATAGTGCTCATGCACCTATGCCCTCACCTGTGGTATAGTGCACCCTGCCTTAGGGCTGTAAGGCCTGCGAGAGGGGTGACTTACCTATGCCACAGGCAGTGTGAGGTTGGCATGGCACCCTGAGGGGAGTGCCATGTCGACTTAGTCATTTTCTCCCCACCAGCACACACAAGCTGGCAAGCAGTGTGTCTGTGCTGAGTGAGGGGTCCCTAGGGTGGCATAAGACATGCTGCAGCCCTTAGAGACCTTCCCTGGCATCAGGGCCCTTGGTACCAGTTACAAGGGGCTTACCTGGGTGCCAGGGTTGTGCCAATTGTGGAGACAATGGTACATTTTAGGTGAAAGAACACTGGCGCTGGGGCCTGGTTAAAAGGGTCCCAGCTCACTTCTCAGTCAAGTCAGCATCAGTATCAGGCAAAAAGTGGGGGGTAACTGCAACAGGGAGCCATTTCTTTACAATGCCCTTTGACAAGGAGCACCTGTTTGGACCACAAGTGGATACAACACTTGATAAGATGAAGAAAGACACTGACACCACCAAGGTCATAGGGTCCCTCCAAACTCCCACACAAAAGTGTTCCTTTAGCGCTCTGGATACTGAAGAAGACAATCCTCCACTACAGAGTTTTTCACGTCACAGAGCAGGCAGCCCCAGTCTTAGTACAGTAAAAGTTACTTCAGAAGTTCCTACAGGGGGTCCAATAACAAAGAGAGAGGAAAAACTACTGGCACACTCGGATCCTTCTCTACTGTCACAGTGACCACCTACACCATGGATACACACAAAAAATTTCCTTGGGGCCAACATTTTGGTCTGAGATGTGATTGAGTGCTGCATTGATGCTAAGAGGGTGGCTGTCGTGGTTGGGGGCAGTTGGTTCGGGTGTGTTGGGGTAAGGTGGGTTCAGGGGAAGCACGTAGTATATACACGTAGTGGCTGAATTGCACTATGTAAAACCAGAAAACCTGGGATTATTCTCAGCTTCTCCACCATACCAAATAGTGTGCTGCTAGGCAATTGCATTACTCCATTTTCCCTCCATTATTGTCACATATAAGAGGACTCTAAATACAGGACATCAGGATGCACGCTGTACTAAACTTCCTCCTGTGTTTGATATAATAAACTATAATGTTGTTCATATATAATTGGACCCCAGGCCGCCCAAAAGGTCACATAACAACTGACTTGTGTCTTAGTTCACTATTGGCATTGTTGCTAGGGTGAACAAAAAAAAGAAAAGAAACCTCTGAATTCACTAATATAATCTGATTTACTAAGGCAAAACTGTTCTGTATGTTAATGAAATACAACCACTTTCATACCATCTGGGAAACTATCACTACAGACCAATGGGTGCTTGACATTATCCAACGTGGCTGTTGTCTGGAGCTTATTACCACACCTCCCCACATTCCCTTGGGCACCTACAGGTTATCATGGGGAACACTTGGTGCTTCCCAAAAAGACATCCAAGCCTTTCTTCTCAAAGGGGTGATAGAGCCTGTTCTCCTGCAACACCAAGGTTCAGTAGTATACCCCGTATACTTCCTGATAGCCAAAAGGATCCTGCTGAACCTGAGAAGTCAGGAGAGCCAGCAGAAGGAGTCAGAGCCCCCACGAGCAACCCACTAGCAGCAAACATTGAGTCGCAGTGAGGCCCAGGCAGCACACCTGATGTCAGGTCTGCAAACCGGGTATGCCCCAGTAAAAAAAAAAAAACTTCTGAGTTGATCATTTGCCTTTGCAAGGCCCACTGCTTGTTTACAGAGACCAATGCTTGTTTACAGAGATTAATACTTGTTGGACCCCATACGTGTTAGAGACCAATGCTTGTTTTGAGAACACGTGTTGCACAAGCCTCCAGCATCCCTATGACTCAGACTGGATATGGCTGGATGCAGCGGGTATTTAAACCATACCCGGCCTGAGTGAATTTCTTGCTGTAAAGGTCACTGACTGCAGAGGTGGAATCTCTGCTCTTCTGCTTTTGATCTTCATGTTCTGTTCTGCCCAGCATCTTGGAGGCCGCTTCTGGAAAAAGAAGAGACCGAGGAAATTAACCCTGTAAAAAGGCAGTAATGCACTGCACGCGATGTAAGAACATTTATAGCTAAAACTTGACACTTGCTGACTTGAAACTTGATAAGCGAATGTTCCAGGATGCGATATGCCTAAAAGTGCACATCTTTGGGTTTTAAGGTCATTGGGATGTTTGCCGATTGTCTGTCTTGCTATAACACTTATTGTAGTTGCTTGTATTATACCACAGAAAGGAGTTTCTATTGAACAATTATTATGAAAACAATATACTGTGAGTACGTTTATTATCGCTGAGTTTAATTTGGCATTACCTTTGTTGATAGCGACACGATGTACTGTGAATACAGTTATCGCCGAGTTCATAGTGGCATTTGCATTCTTTCAAATTGTGGCTGATGATGAACATTTTGTGTTTGGTACTTAAACAAAGTTGAAGCTTATCTTTGCCATGATTAAAATTACGCTGTGATGTAACAGTGATAAGCCGGTTGTTCATGAAGTTGAACGCCATTGATTAACCCTATGTTTTTATAGTAATACAACATGAACCGTAATTCTTGAAATCAACCCTATGTTTTCAGTGTGATTTAAACACTGAATTGCGTTCCTTGCAATAACACAGTACAATGATTAACCCATGAATA
Organism: Pleurodeles waltl; assembly: GCF_031143425.1. Classification (NCBI taxonomy): domain Eukaryota; kingdom Metazoa; phylum Chordata; class Amphibia; order Caudata; family Salamandridae; genus Pleurodeles; species Pleurodeles waltl. The sequence goes on from NC_090437.1 coordinate 1,168,473,704, forward strand.
TCTGGAGAATCAAATTTTCAGAGGGTTTGTTCTTATTATTGTTGTCTAAGTAAATGTTCTAAGCGTCAAGTGAGTCAGCATCTTGGAAAATCTCATCAAATTGAAACATGCAAGATATCCACTGAACGTCACGGAACATCTCAGTAGGTTTAATTGAGCTGACAAGGGACTAATCTGGGATCACAGTGTAAGTATTTATAGACGGTATAGGAGGTTCAAGGCTCTTTTTTAATTACAGGTAATCCACATTGTTTCTGAAAATTCCTAGAGAGAGGGAGAGCCATCAAAAGCGGGAAAGGGGACCCCAACAGGTACATCTAGATTGCATATCATAGTTTAACAGTAGTGTATATGTGGGCTATGAGATATTAATTATTTGATTGATGTGTAACTTAGCATAAGAAAGACCGGCTCTTCAAGAACCATCACTAGGTGTCCGGATCTAGCCCTGTGACTCCAGTGTCTCTCCTTCTCTCATCGATCCCCTTTTCCCCCGGGACGATGCAGTGGCGATCATGTGTATTTAAGTGGGAGGCATGCAACGTTATAGTGGAAGTGGGAACAAACATTGTGTCTCTGTGGGACAAACAGGTTAGTGCTTGACACCTGAAGAGGACCCCACATCCCTCGAGCAGCAAAGAGGAGACTGTCCTTGCAGAGGTAGAGTGCTGGGGCCAGGGCTACTTGGATCCCTCGGAGAAAGAGTCAACAAACCTTGGTTGCTGCAACAGACGTGGTGCAGAGGGGTTCTGTCTTGGAGGAAAAGGCAAGGGCTCACCGTCTCCCAAATTGGACAGAAGACAGACAGGACCCAGAGGACCCCTAAGAACCACCACCTATGTTGGAATATCTTCACAGGTCCAGAGGACAGTAGATCCCAGAAGCCAGATGTCGTTGCTTTAGGTGGCTGCAGATGCAGGGGAGTGACTCCTTCAGTCCAAGGGAGATTCCTTCTTGCTTCTTCGGTGCAGCTGAAGTCTTGCCGACCCTAGAGGATGCACAGCTGTGGAGATTTCTGAGGTTGCTGATGACCTGCGGAAACCATGTTTCAAGGAGAGGTTGTTTCGGGGTTGCAGTCTTGTTCGGTTCCTGTTATGTCAAGCAGTGGTTCCAGTGGCCAGGAGCAGAAGAGGTCTTTGCAGAGGAGTCCTGGTGGAATTTTGTACAACGAATCTGGGGACCTCCCCGTAAGGAAGTCCCTAAATAGCCCAGAAAGGGGTCTGGTCACTCTACAAGGTGACCACCTCCCCTGACGAGTCAGGTACACCCTGGGGCCTCTGCACATCTTGATTTCAAGATGGCAGAACCAAGTGGTCATCTGGAGAAGCTCTGGGCACCACCCCAGTGCAGTTTCGCGCCAGAGCAGGGTTCGGCGATCCCTGGACTGGTGCCAATTGGATTATGCAAGGAGGGCACCATATGTGCCCTTCGAAGCAAACCGGTGGCATGGGGAGGCTACTCCTCCCCAGCCCTGTAACTCCTCTTTCCAAAGGAGAGGAGGTAGCACTCCTCTCCCACAGGAAATCATTTGTTCTGCCTTCTCCTGCTTGAGCTGGTCAAGCAGCAGGTGGGCAGAATCCTGCTTGAGGGGCTGCATCAGCGCAGGCTGCTCGCAGACCCTCAAGGAATGGTAGGAGCAATACTGGGGTGGTCCTCTAAGGAGCCCCCAGAGTGCATGGAATCATGCCACCAATACTGGCATCCGTATTGGAGTGTGATTATGACATGTACCAAACATGCCTAGGTTCGGAGTTAGCATTATGTAGCTGGGCCATAAGTAGTGATCTATGTCCAATACATGGCTAAAATGGCTTCCCCATACTTATGAAGTACAGTGAATGTGAACTGGAGTTTGTAGGGGCGCCTCTGCTCCTGTAGGGATGTCCACGCACACAGGGACTTGTACCCTGCCCTAAGGGCTGGGGGGACTTACAGTGATCTGGTGTAGTGACCAGCAGTGAAAGGGTGCACGCACCTTTTCACACAGGCTGCGAATGACAGGCATGCAGACACAGTTTTCATGGACTCCCATGGGTGGCATAATACATGCTGCAGCCCATGAGGGCACTTCTGGTGTACCAGTCCCCTGGGTACCTAAGTACCATATACTAAGGATGTAAAGGGGTACACCTGTATGCCAATTGTGGGGTGTAAAGGGTACAAAGACAACCATATTTAAAGGAAAGAGAGCACGGTCACTAGGGTCCTGGTTAGCAATATTCCAGTGAAAACAGTCTAAGCACACTGACATCAGGAAAAAGTGGGGGTAACTATGCCAAAAAGAGAGGTCCTTTCCTACACTCTTGGATTCAATTGATGTGTGAATTGACAATTTTTCCAATTAAAAAAAAAAAAAGGAAACTCCTGCTAGAGCCTTGATTAAGTCCCCTTTAGCATTTCTTTTAAAGTTTAAAAAGTTACTGTGGTTAGGGGTAAAGTATCTAGAAGTAGGTTTATTCCTAAAAGAATCCCACAACTTTAGTAGATAATGGGTAACTCTGAGAACATGGTTGTGGGGCTCAACCTGACCCCTTATCTCCATCTCAAGATGGGAGTGCCAAGGTCTCTCTGCAGACTTGGAAAGATTAAAACTGGTTCCAACCCTACCAAGGTCCAGCTTCAGGAGCTCTTGGCAGAGTACTCAAAGGAACACCCTTCTGAGGATGACCTCCCCTCAGAAGAGGAAGTTAGGGAACAGGATAATTCCCCGCTTCCTTTCTTAACTAGGGAGGGCAGGGCCTCTGGGTCCCTGTTCCCAAGGATAGTACTCACTGCACCTAAACCTCACACAGGTGGTTCAGGTTCTACTGAGTCCACTGAGGATAGCCTTAGTGAGGAGGACAGCTTTTAGCAAGGTTGACCAAAAGAATAGCTTTGGAGGATAGACTCCTAACTATGGAGATGGAGAGAGAGAGAGCAGAATTGGGCTTAGAACCCATTAATTGTGGCAGCAAATTAATATTTAGGTACAGAGAGCAATCTTCGGACCCCAAAATCCCCAAAGGGATTGTCCCTAAGAATGAGGATGGTGATTATATCACCCAATCATTCACAGGATTTGAGAGGGCTTGTCAAATGAGAAGTGAAAGTCTCACTGGGGTGCTCTCCTTTGCGAACTGTTCACTGGTACGCTGTAGGGATAGGCTCCTCACACTCACTGAAGCACATGCTGAGTACTATGACCACATGAAGGCTACCCTGATTGAGGGCTTTGGACTCACAACTGATGAGTACAGAATTCAGTTCAGAGGGGATCGCATAACCCCAAGCCAGTCCTCAGTTGACTTCACAGAATACTCAGTAAAAACACTAGATGGTTGGTTAACTGGAAGTGGAGTGCATGACTATGATGGGTTCAGTTATTTGTTTATGAAAGAACACATCTTAAGTAACTGATGTAACGAAAAGTTGAATCAATATCTGGTAAACCTAGGTCTAATTTCTCCCCAAGAATTGGGAAAGAAGGCAGACTATTGTTCCACAATTGGCACACAGCTAAGTACCTTGTAAAAGGTACCAGCGGTATCAAGGGCACTGTGGCCAGAGAGGGTCCCTAAGAGCTGCAACATGTATTGTGCCACCCTAAGGGACTGCTCCCACACATGCATACTGTCATTGCAGTGTGGGTGTGTGTGTTGGTGGGTAGAGTTAACAATGCTTCTCTCCCTGGATGCCATGCCCACAAACCAATGCCTGTGGCTTAGGTAAGTTACCCCTCAAGCAGGCCTTACAGCCATAAGGCAAGGTGCACTACACCACAGGTGAGGGCATACATGCTTGAGCAATATGCCCCTACAGTGTCTAAGTCCATTCTTAGACATTGAAAGTACATTGTAGCCATATTGAGTACATGGGCTGGGAGGTTGTCATTACGAACTCCACAGCTCCGTGATGGCATCACTAAAGACTTTTAGGTTTGGTATCAACCTTCTCAGCTCAGTAAACCCACACTGATGTCAGTGTTAGATGTATTGTAAAACGCACGCAGAGGGCACCTTAGAGATGCCCCCTGCAATTATGCCATCCTGCCACCACCAGACAAGCTTCTGACCCCATGGGGTGAGAGCCTCTGTGCTCTCAGGAGTCAGGGACAAAGCCTGCAGGAACAGCGACACTTGGCGGTGAGCCTCAATGGTTCCTGCCTTTTTGTTCTGCTGCCTCAGGGCACTCCAGCTAGTAGATATCCCCCCCCTTCTTATGCTCCACTTTTGGCAGCAGGTCCAGCGGAAAAATTAGTAAACACCAGGAGGAGTGTCCACTCCAGCTGGGACAACCCTTAGGGTGCCCAGAGCTGATGTGAACCCCTCCTGGCAGAATCTTCCATCTTGTTTTGGAGGGAGATAGCCAATAGGGTTGGATATATTGTCCCTCCCCATAGGAAATGGGCACAGGTAGGGTGTAGCCACCCTCAGGGTCTGTAGCTATTGCCTGCTGCCCTCTGACCCCTGTAACACCACAAAACCTAGTATTTAGAGGCATCCCTGAACCTTGCGCTTTCGATTCCTGGTGCTTTAAAGGACTGAGGAGCTGCCCCAGCAGTGAAGACTCCAGGCGACAAGTGACTTGGCCTGAGCCCTAACGGCCTGTCTGCTGCTTCAAGACTCCTGCTACAAAAAGACAACTCATCCTGCAGGGCCAGCGACCTCTACTTTCCCCAAGAGGATGGACTGCCTGCCTGCCTACCTAAGGACCAAGAACTCCCAAGGATAAGTAGCCCTGTCCTCAAAGAACCCTACAACAAATACTCCGGAGCCCTCCGATTTGCGAGTCCTACCCACTCTGCACCTGACACCCACTGCCAGAGTCCAGGTGGCCCACCTGACCAGAGAGAGTCCCCAGGCGATTCTAACATAGAGTCCACCCCTGAGTTTGAACCCTCCTGACCACCATGATTATGCCTGCAGCCTGAATCCTGACGACTCCCTGACCACGACCGGATCCGATGAAGATACCCAATGCCTAAAGGTACCCCTGAACCTGCAACCCTTCTGGCCTTGAGGAACCCAGCTGACGGTCCAGTGGCGTCCAGAGGAGTCTCAACTTACCTGTCCAATCATTGGCCTTCTTCAGCCGACCCCCTGGACCAAGCCTGCAGCCATTTTGTGAACCCGAAGTTTTCAATTGAAAAGCATTGCGTGCATGACGCTGTGTTTGCACCCTGCACCCAACCGCCCCTGTGCCGCTGAGGGTGCGTTTGGTGCTGACCTGTGCCCACCGCCCTTCCCCCACCCCCAGAGTCCGTGCACTGAGACTGTGGGTACTTACCTACAAACCGTTCACTTTAGAGTGCCCCCGATCTCCATAGGATTCCATTGGGTGCCCAACACCAACTTCGATCTATGCACCCGTCCAGCCCCATGTTGCTGGTGGTGCATCCTTGGTGTCATCCTAAACTTTGCACTGTGGACACCTTAACCCCCAAAGGCTGGGTCCATAAGTCCAGTACTTACCTGTAAACTGTATGTGTACTCCCCCCACCCCAGACAGCTTTGTCTTCAATGAAAATGACACTAAATGTCTACTTTTTATATTGAAAAGTATTACTTACCTGAAAACTGTTTTATGCAAAGTGCATTTGATTCTTGAAATTGATACATTCATGAAACTGTACTTACCTGCAACAAAGATCCTTTCGTTAAGTAACTATATATATATATATATATATATATATATATATATATATATATATATATATATATATTCGATGGCATGTGTAGCTGCAGATACACATGCTGTGCATTATCCTGCCATCTAGTGTTGGGCTCGGAGTGTTACAAGTTGTTTTTCTTCGAAGCAGTCTTTTTGAGTCACATGACCGAGGGACTCCTCCCTTTCGGCTCCATTGCGCATGGGCGTCGACTCCATCTTAGATTGTTTTCTGTCCGCCATCGGGTTCGGACGTGTTCCTCTACGCTCTGTATTTCGGTTCGAAAAAGATAGTTCTCCATCGGAAAATTCGACGGTATTGTTTGCGCTCGGTACCGGGTTAGTGCTAGCACATCAACACCGAAGAAAGAAAAGTTCCGGCAGCCCTTCGGGGTTTCCACGCCTCGGCGGGGCCTGGTCGGCCCGACTGCGTGCATCTTCAACGCTCATGGACCGGACCCCCTTCCGCTTCTGCCCAAACTGCCACGCAAAGTATCCTTATACAGACCAACACTTGGTCTGTAATCTGTGTTTGTCCCCTGAACACAAAGAGGATACTTGCGAGGCCTGTCGGGCATTTCGATCCAAGAAGACACTGCAGGATCGTAGAGCTCGAAGGCTCCAGATGGCGTTGACACCGGCCGGACACACCGACGTCGAAGAAGAGGAGACATTATCCATTCGAGATTTGGACGAGTCCGAGAGTGAGCAGTCGAAGACACAGCAAACCGTGAGTAAACCAGCCCCGGCAAAAACTCACTCGAAGATCATGAAGGCCCAGGGGACGCCACCGCCAACAGGCCATGGCTTTACCCGAAAACACAGTGACCAAACATCGGCACTGAAAAAGGCCTCCCAGCAGCCGAAGACATCCGACTCCGGTCGAGATACCGGCTCCGAACAGACTCAGCACTGAGAGTTTGGCACACCGAAAGTCCAAAAGGTTTCCTCAGAGCCGAAAAAGACTGTCGAAAATTTTTTGGTACCGAAACATTCTTCCTCGGAGCCGAAACAAAGCTCCTATACAGAGGAACAAGGCCTTTCCACACACTTACAAGGCTACAGATTTGAACAAGAGCTGGGCATGGGAGAGCCTGACCATACCCAAAAAAGGCTCCATATCCAAAAGGACACAGGGAAAATCAGAACTCTTCCTCCAATCAAAATTAAGCGGAAGCTCGCATTCCAAGAGGTGGAAATGCAGCCAAAGGCAAAAATGGCAAAAGAGAAAACTCCACCACAATCACCAATACATTCGTCCCCAGTAGCAACACCCCCAATGATGCAGTCACCAACGCACACAGGGATGAGTCAAGATGACCCGGATGCATGGGATTTGTATGATGCACCGGTCTCTGACAATAGTCCCGAATGCTACCCAGCAAGACCTTCACCACGTGAAGACAGTACTGCTTACATGCAAGTGGTTTCCAGGGCAGCTACATTTCATAATGTAGCATTGCATGCAGAACCCATAGAAGATGACTTCTTGTTCAACACCCTGTCATCTACGCACAGCCAATACCAAAGCTTGCCAATGCTGCCAGGCATGTTAAAACATGCTAAACAGGTGTTTCAAGACCCAGTCAAAGGCAGAGCCATCATGCCTAGGGTGGAGAAGAAATATAAACCTCCCCCTACTGACCCTGTGTACATCACACAACAGTTAACTCCAGATTCAGTGGTAGTAGGAGCATCCCGATAAAGGGCGAACTCACAAACTTCTGGAGACGCACCACCATCCGACAAAGAAAGTCGGAAATTCGATGCAGCAGGCAAAAGGGTGGCAGCACAGGCAGCCAGTCAATGGCGAATTGCCAATTCACAGGCTCTTCTAGCAAGATGCGACAGAGCACATTGGGATGAAATGCAACATCTCATTCAACACCTTCCCAAAGAGTTCCAGAAACGTGCCCAACAGGTTGTCGAGGAGGGCCAAAGTATCTCCAACAACCAAATAAGGTCGGCCATGGACTCAGCAGACACGGCGGCCAGAACAGTAAACACGGCGGTACCCATTCAGAGACACGCATGGCTACGAACCTCCGGATTTAAGCCCGAAATTCAGCAAGCAGTGCTAAATATGCCATTCAATGAACAACAACTATTTGGGCCGGAGGGGAATACAGCAATAGACAAACTGAAGAAAGACACTGACACAGCCAAAGCCATGGGCCCGCTCTACTCCCCACAGAGCAGAGGCACTTTTAGGAAGCTGAACTTTAGAGGGGGGTTTCGGGACCAGACCACAGAGCCTTCCACCTCACAATTCAGACCCACATATCAGGGCCAATATCAGAGAGGAGGTTTTCGAGGACAATATAGGGGGGGACGGTTCCCTAAAACAAGAGGGAAATTCCAGAGCCCAAAAACCCCACAAACTAAACAGTGACTTCAACGTCACAAACCCCCAACACACAACACCAGTGGGGGGGGGGGGAGACTCACAGATTATTACCACAACTGGGAACACATAACTACAGATGCGTGGGTCCTAGCCATTATCCAACATGGTTATTGCATAGAATTCCTACATTTGCCACCAGATGTGCCTCCAAGAGCACACATGTCCAAACAACACTTAGATCTGTTACAACTAGAAGTCCAAGCATTGTTACAAAAAGAAGCAATAGAACTAGTACCCAACCATCAAAAAGGAACAGGTGTTTACTCCCTGTATTTCCTAATTCCAAAAAAGGACAAAACACTGAGACCCATATTAGACCTCAGAACACTAAATCTTTACATAAAATCAGATCACTTTCACATGGTGACACTTCAAGACGTGATTCCCTTGCTCAAACAACAGGACTACATGTCAACATTAGATCTCAAGGATGCTTATTTCCACATACCCATACATCCTTCCCACAGGAAATACTTGAGGTTTGTAATCCAAGGCGTGCATTACCAATTCAAAGTGTTACCGTTCGGCATAACAACAGCCCCAAGAGTATTCACAAAATGCCTTGCAGTAGTAGCTGCTCACATCAGGAGGCAGCACATGCACGTATTCCCTTACTTAGACGACTGGTTAATAAAAACCGGCACTCAGCAACAGTATCTTCTACACACAAAATACGTCATAGAAACCCTTCACAAACTAGGGTTCTCTATAAACTACCAAAAATCACATCTACAACTGTGTCAAATATAACAGTACTTAGGAGCAACAATCAACACACAAAAAAGGATTGCCACTCCCAATTCCACAAAGGGTACAAGCCTTCCAAAATGTAATACTAAACATGCACCCAAACCAACACTATCAAGTGAGGGTTGTAATGAAACTCCTAGGCATGATGTCTTCATGCATAGCCATTGTCCCAAACGCAAGACTACACATGCGTCCCTTACAACAATGCCTAGCAACACAATGGACACAAGCACAGGGTCAACTTCAAGATCTAGTGTTGATAGACCGCCAAACACACTCCTCGCTTCAATGGTGGAATTCTATAAATTTAAACCAAGGGCGGCCATTCCAAGACCCAGTGCCTCAATACGTGATCACAACAGATGCTTCCATGATAGGGTGGGGAGCACACCTCAACCAGCACAGTATACAGGGACAATGGGACATTCAACAAAGGCAACTGCATATAAATCATCTAGAGCTGTTAGCAGTGTTTCTAGCATTGAAAGCATTTCAACCGCTAATAGCCCACAAACACATTCTTGTCAAAACAGACAACATGACAACAATGTATTACCTAAACAAACAGGGAGGGACACACTCATCACAACTGTCTCTTAGCACAAAAGATTTGGCATTGGGCGATTCAATATCATATTCGCCTAATAGCACAGTGCATCCCAGGGATTCAAAACCAGTTAGCCGACGATCTCAGTCGATATCACCAACAAACACACGAATGGGAAATTCATCCCCAGATACTACAAACTTACTTTCTACACTGGGGAATACCAGAAATAGACCTATTTGCAACAAAAGAAAACGCAAAATGCCAAAACTTTGCGTCCCGGTATCCACACCGTCAGTCCAAGGGCAATGCGTTATGGATGAGTTGGTCAGGGATATTTGCCTACGCTTTTCCCCCTCTCCCACTCCTTCCTTATCTTGTAAACAAATTGAGTCAAAACAGACTCAAACTAATACTGATAGCACCATCCTGGGCTCGCCAACCATGGTACACAACACTACTAGACCTGTCAGTAGTACCTCATATCAAACTACCAAACAGACCAGATCTGTTAACTCAACACAAGCAACAGATCAGACACCCGAATCCAGCATCGCTCAATCTGGCTCCTGAAGTCTTAGAGTTTGGACATTTAGACCTTGCACAAGAATGTATGGAGGTCATTAAGCAAGCTAGAAAACCTAATGTAGGAAGTTGGCTCTGTATGTGCTATTTCAAAGTAAGGAATAGCATGCACAGAGTCCAAGGGTTCCCCTTAGAGGTAAAATAGTGGTAGCAATAGATAATACTAATGCTCTATTTTGTGGTAGTGTGGTCGAGCAGTAGGCTTATCCAAGGAGTAGTGTTAAGCATTTGTTGTACATACACACAGACAATAAATGAGGTACACACACTCAGAGACAAATCCAGCCAATAGGTTTTTGTATAGAAAAATCTTTTCTTAGTTTATTTTAAGAACCACAGGTTCAAATTCTACATGTAATATCTCATTTGAAAGGTATTGCAGGTAAGTACTTTAGGAACTTTAAATCATAAAAATTGCATGTATACTTTTCAAGTTATTGACAAATAGCTGTTTCAAAAGTGGACACTTAGTGCAATTTTCACAGTTCCTAGGGGAGGTAAGTATTTGTTAGTTTTACCCGGTAAGTAAGACACTTACAGGGTTCAGTTCTTGGTCCAAGGTAGCCCACCGTTGGGGGTTCAGAGCAACCCCAAAGTCACCACACCAGCAGCTCAGGGCCGGTCAGGTGCAGAGTTCAAAGTGGTGCCCAAAACACATAGGCTAGAATGGAGAGAAGGGGGTGCCCCGGTTCCGGTCTGCTTGCAGGTAAGTACCCGCGTCTTCGGAGGGCAGACCAGGGGGGTTTTGTAGGGCACCGGGGGGGACACAAGTCCACACAGAAATTTCACCCTCAGCAGCGCGGGGGCGGCCGGGTGCAGTGTAGAAGCAAGCGTTGGGTTTTCAATGTTAGTCTATGAGAGACCTCGGGATCTCTTCAGCGCTGCAGGCAGGCAAGGGGGGGATTCCTCGGGGAAACCTCCACTTGGGTAAGGGAGAGGGACTCCTGGGGGTCACTTCTCCGGTGAAAGTCCGGTCCTTCGGGTCCTGGGGGCTGCGGATGCAGGGTCTCTCCCAGGCGTCGGGACTTTAGGTTCAAGGAGTCGCGGTCAGGGGAAGCCTCGGGATTCCCTCTGCAGGCGGCGCTGTGGGGGCTCAGGGGGGACAGGTTTTGGTACTCACAGTATCAGAGTAGTCCTGGGGTCCCTCCTGAAGTGTTGGATCGCCACCAGCCGAGTCGGGGTCGCCGGGTGCAGTGTTGCAAGTCTCACGCTTCTTGCGGGGAGCTTGCAGGGTTCTTTAAAGCTGCTGGAAACAAAGTTGCAGCTTTTCTTGGAGCAGGTCCGCTGTCCTCGGGAGTTTCTTGTCTTTTCGAAGCAGGGGCAGTCCTCAGAGGATGTCGAGGTCGCTGGTCCCTTTGGAAGGCGTCGCTGGAGCAGGATCTTTGGAAGGCAGGAGACAGGCCGGTGAGTTTCTGGAGCCAAGGCAGTTGTCGTCTTCTGGTCTTCCGCTGCAGGGGTTTTCAGCTGGGCAGTCCTTCTTCTTGTAGTTGCAGGAATCTAATTTTCTAGGGTTCAGGGTAGCCCTTAAATACTAAATTTAAGGGCGTGTTTAGGTCTGGGGGGTTAGTAGCCAATGGCTACTAGCCCTGAGGGTGGGTACACCCTCTTTGTGCCTCCTCCCAAGGGGAGGGGGTCACATTCCTAACCCTATTGGGGGAATCCTCCATCTGCAAGATGGAGGATTTCTAAAAGTTAGTCACCTCAGCTCAGGACACCTTAGGGGCTGTCCTGACTGGTCAGTGACTCCTCCTTGTTTTTCTCATTATCTTCTCCGGCCTTGCCGCCAAAAAGTGGGGCCTGGCCGGAGGGGGCGGGCAACTCCACTAGCTGGAGTGTCCTGCTGGGTTGGCACAAAGGAGGTGAGCCTTTGAGGCTCACCGCCAGGTGTGACAATTCCTGCCTGGGGGAGGTGTTAGCATCTCCACCCAGTGCAGGCTTTGTTACTGGCCTCAGAGTGACAAAGGCACTCTCCCCATGGGGCCAGCAACATGTCTCGGTTTGTGGCAGGCTGCTAAAACTAGTCAGCCTACACAGATAGTCGGTTAAGTTTCAGGGGGCACCTCTAAGGTGCCCTCTGTGGTGTATTTTACAATAAAATGTACACTGGCATCAGTGTGCATTTATTGTACTGAGAAGTTTGATACCAAACTTCCCAGTTTTCAGTGTAGCCATTATGGTGCTGTGGAGTTCGTGTTTGACAGACTCCCAGACCATATACTCTTATGGCTACCCTGCACTTTACAATGTCTAAGGTTTTATTTAGACACTGTAGGGGTACCATGCTCATGCACTGGTACCCTCACCTATGGTATAGTGCACCCTGCCTTAGGGCTGTAAGGCCTGCTAGAGGGGTGTCTTACCTATACTGCATAGGCAGTGAGAGGCTGGCATGGCACCCTGAGGGGAGTGCCATGTCGACTTACTCGTTTTGTCCTCACTAGCACACACAAGCTGGTAAGCAGTGTGTCTGTGCTGAGTGAGAGGTCTCCAGGGTGGCATAAGACATGCTGCAGCCCTTAGAGACCTTCCTTGGCATCAGGGCCCTTGGTACTAGAAGTACCAGTTACAAGGGACTTATCTGGATGCCAGGGTCTGCCAATTGTGGATACAAAAGTAAAGGTTAGGTAAAGAACACTGGTGCTGGGGCCTGGTTAGCAGGCCTCAGCACACTTTCAATTGTAAACATAGCATCAGCAAAGGCAAAAAGTCAGGGGGCAACCATGCCAAGGAGGCATTTCCTTACACAACCCCCCCCCAAACGAAAGAGGATGAGACTAACCTTTCCCAAGAGAGTCTTCATTTTCTAAGTGGAAGAACCTGGAAAGGCCATCTGCATTGGCATGGGCAGTCCCAGGTCTGTGTTCCACTATAAAGTCCATTCCCTGTAGGGAGATGGGCCACCTCAACAGTTTAGGATTTTCACCTTTCATTTGCATCAGCCATTTGAGAGGTCTGTGGTCAGTTTGAACTAGGAAGTGAGTCCCAAAGAGGTATGGTCTCAGCTTCTTCAGGGACCAAACCACAGCAAAGGCCTCCCTCTCAATGGCACTCCAACGCTGCTCCCTGGGGAGTAACCTCCTGCTAATGAAAGCAACAGGCTGGTCAAGGCCATCATCATTTGTTTGGGACAAAACTGCCCCTATCCCATGTTCAGAGGCATCAGTCTGCACAATGAACTGCTTAGAATAATCTGGAGCTTTGAGAACTGGTGCTGAGCACATTGCCTGTTTCAGGGTGTCAAAGGCCTGTTGGCCTTCCACAGTCCAGTTTACTTTCTTGGGCATTTTCTTGGAGGTGAGTTCAGTGAGGGCTGTCACAATGGATCCATATCCCTTCACAAACCTCCTGTAATACCCAGTCAAGCCAAGGAATGCCCTGACTTGAGTCTGGGTTTTTGGAGCTACCCAGTCCAGAATAGTCTGGATCTTGGGTTGGAGTGGCTGAACTTGGCCTCCACCTACAAGGTGTCCCAAATAAACCACAGTTCCCTGCCCTATCTGGCATTTGGATGCCTTGATAGAGAGGCCTGCAGATTGCAGAGCCTTCAAAACCTTCCTCAGGTGGACCAGGTGATCCTGCCAGGTGGAGCTAAAGACAGCAATATCATCAAGATAAGCTGTGCTAAATGACTCCAAGCCAGCAAGGACTTGATTCACCAACCTTTGGAAGGTGGCAGGGGCATTCTTTAAACCAAAGGGCATAACAGTAAACTGATAATGCCCATCAGGTGTGGAGAATGCTGTCTTTTCTTTTGCTCCAGGTGCCATTTTTATTTGCCAGTACCCTGCTGTCAAGTCAAAGGTACTTAGAAATTTGGCAGCACCTAATTTATCAATGAGCTCATCAGCTCTTGGAATTGGATGGGCATCTGTCTTGGTGACAGAATTGAGCCCTCTGTAGTCCACACAAAACCTCATCTCTTTCTTTCCATCTTTGGTGTGAGGTTTGGGGACTAAGACCACTGGGCTAGCCCAGGGGCTGTCAGAGCGCTCAATTACTCCCAATTCCAGCATCTTGTGGACTTCCACCTTGATGCTTTCCTTAACATGGTCAGACTGTCTAAAGATTTTGTTCTTGACAGGCATGCTGTCTCCTGTGTCCACATCATGGGTACACAGGTGTGTCTGACCAGGGGTTAAGGAGAAGAGTTCAGGAAACTGTTGTAGGACTCTCCTACAATCAGCTTGCTGTTGGCCAGAGAGGGTGTCTGAGTAGATCACTCCATCTACTGTACCATCTTTTGGGTCTGATGACAGAAGATCAGGGAGAGGTTCACTCTCTGCCTCCTGATCCTCATCTGTTACCATCAACAGATTGACATCAGCCCTGTCGTGGAAGAGCTTAAGGCGGTTTACATGGATCACCCTCTTGGGGCTCCTGCTTGTGCCCAGGTCCACCAAGTAGGTGACCTGACTCTTCCTCTCTAGTACTGGGTAAGGGCCACTCCATTTGTCCTGGAGTGCCCTGGGAGCCACAGGCTCCAGAACCCAGACTTTCTGCCCTGGTTGGAACTCAACCAGTGCAGCCTTTTGGTCATACCAAAACTTCTGGAGCTGTTGGCTGGCCTCAAGGTTTTTGGTTGCCTTTTCCATGTACTCTGCCATTCTAGAGCGAAGGCCAAGTACATAGTCCACTATGTCCTGTTTAGGCTCATGGAGAGGTCTCTCCCAGCCTTCTTTAACAAGGGCAAGTGGTCCCCTTACAGGATGACCAAACAGAAGTTCAAAGGGTGAGAATCCTACTCCCTTCTGTGGCACCTCTCTGTAAGCGAAAAGCAGGCATGGCAAGAGGACATCCCATCTCCTTTTGAGTTTTTCTGGGAGCCCCATGATCATGCCCTTTAATGTCTTGTTGAATCTCTCAACTAAGCCATTAGTTTGTGGATGGTATGGTGTAGTGAATTTATAAGTCACCCCACACTCATTCCACATGTGCTTTAGGTATGCTGACATGAAGTTGGTACCTCTGTCAGACACCACCTCCTTAGGGAAACCCACTCTGGTAAAGATACCAATGAGGGCCTTGGCTACTGCAGGGGCAGTAGTCGACCTAAGGGGAATAGCTTCAGGATACCTGGTAGCATGATCCACTACTACCAGGATATACATATTTCCTGAGGCTGTGGGAGGTTCCAGTGGACCAACTATGTCCACACCCACTCTTTCAAAGGGAACCCCCACCACTGGAAGTGGAATGAGGGGGGCCTTTGGATGCCCACCTGTCTTACCACTGGCTTGACAGGTGGGGCAGGAGAGGCAAAACTCCTTAACCATGTTGGACATATTGGGCCAGTAGAAGTGGTTGACTAACCTCTCCCACGTCTTGGTTTGTCCCAAATGTCCAGCAAGGGGAATGTCATGGGCCAATGTTAGGATGAACTCTCTGAACAGCTGAGGCACTACCACTCTCCTAGTGGCACCAGGTTTGGGGTCTCTGGCCTCAGTGTACAGGAGTCCATCTTCCCAATAGACCCTATGCGTTCCATTTTTCTTGCCTTTGGACTCTTCAGCAGCTTGCTGCCTAAGGCCTTCAAGAGAGGGACAGGTTTCTTGTCCCTTACACAGCTCCTCCCTTGAGGGTCCCCCTGGGCCTAAGAGCTCAACCTGGTAAGGTTCAAGCTCCAAAGGCTCAGTTCCCTCAGAGGGCAGAACTTCTTCCTGAGAAGAGAGGTTCCCTTTCTTTTGCTGTGTTGCAGTTGGTTTCCCAACTGACTTTCCTGTTCTCTTGGTAGGCTGGGCCATTCTTCCAGACTCCAGCTCTACTTGTTCACCCTGTGCCTTGCACTGTGCTCTTGTTTTCACACACACCAGTTCAGGGATACCCAGCATTGCTGCATGGGTTTTTAGTTCTACCTCAGCCCATGCTGAGGACTCCAGGTCATTTCCAAGCAGACAGTCCACTGGGATATTTGAGGAGACCACCACCTGTTTCAGGCCATTGACCCCTCCCCATTCTAAAGTAACCATTGCCATGGGATGTACTTTTCTCTGATTGTCAGCGTTGGTGACTGTGTAAGTTTTTCCAGTCAGGTATTGGCCAGGGGAAACCAGTTTCTCTGTCACCATGGTGACACTGGCACCTGTATCCCTCAGGCCCTCTATTCTAGTCCCATTAATCAAGAGTTGCTGTCTGTATTTTTGCATGTTAGGCGGCCAGACAGCTAGTGTGGCTAAATCCACCCCACCCTCAGAAACTAGAGTAGCTTCAGTGTGGACCCTGATTTGCTCTGGGCACACTGTTGATCCCACTTGGAGACTAGCCATACCAGTGTTACCTGGATGGGAGTTTGGAGTGGAACCTTTCTTGGGACAGGCCTTGTCTCCAGTTTGGTGTCCATGCTGTTTACAGCTATGACACCAGGCCTTTTTGGGATCAAAGTTTTTACCCTTGTACCCATTGTTTTGTGAAGAGGCTCTGGGCCCACCCTCCTGTGCAGGTTTTTGGGGGCCTGTAGAAGACTCTTGACTATTTTTAGTTTTGGTTGTCTCATCACCCTTCCCCTGGGGAGTCTTTGTGACCCCTTTCTTTTGGTCACCCCCTGTTGAAGTCTTGGACACCCTTGTCTTGACCCAATGGTCCGCCTTCTTTCCCAATTCTTGGGGAGAAATTGGTCCTAGGTCTACCAGATGCTGATGCAGTTTATCATTGAAACAATTACTTAACAGGTGTTCTTTCACAAATAAATTGTACAGCCCATCATAATTACTTACACCACTGCCTTGAATCCAACCATCTAGTGTTTTCACTGAGTAGTCAACAAAGTCAACCCAGGTCTGGCTCGAGGATTTTTGAGCCCCCCTGAACCTAATCCTGTACTCCTCAGTGGAGAATCCAAAGCCCTCAATCAGGGTACCCTTCATGAGGTCATAAGATTCTGCATCTTGTCCAGAGAGTGTGAGGAGTCTATCCCTACACTTTCCTGTGAACATTTCCCAAAGGAGAGCACCCCAGTGAGATCTGTTCACTTTTCTGGTTACACAAGCCCTCTCAAAAGCTGTGAACCATTTGGTGATGTCATCACCATCTTCATATTTAGTTACAATCCCTTTAGGGATTTTCAACATGTCAGGAGAATCTCTGACCCTATTTATGTTGCTGCCACCATTGATGGGTCCTAGGCCCATCTCTTGTCTTTCCCTCTCTATGGCTAGGATCTGTCTTTCCAAAGCCAATCTTTTGGCCATCCTGGCTAACTGGATGTCCTCTTCACTGGGGCTATCCTCAGTGATTTCAGAGGTGTTGGTCTCTCCTGTGAGGGAACCAGCATCTCTGACTATTATTTTTGGAGTCAGGGTTTGAGGGACCCTGTTCTCCCTAGATAGGACTGGTAGGGGGGAATTGTCCTCCAAGTCACTATCCTCTTCCTCTGAGTTGCCACCCTCAGAGGGGTTGGCCTTTTCAAACTCTGCCAAAAGCTCCTGGAGCTGTATTTTGGTAGGTTTGGGGCCCATTGTTATTTTCTTTATTTTACAGAGTGACCTTAGCTCCCTCATCTTAAGATGGAGGTAAGGTGTGGTGTCGAGTTCCACCACAGTCACATCTGTGCTAGACATTTTGCTTCTAAAAGTTGGAATACTTTTTAAGAATCTACAACTGGTTCTAGAATCTAATTCAAACTTTTACAAACTTTTAAACTCTAAAAGGAATGCTAAACAGGATCTAACACAAGGCCCTAGCAGGTCTTTTAAGAATTTAGAAAACTTTTCAAATTGCAAAAATCAATTTCTAATGACAATTTTGGAATTTGTCGTGTGATCAGGTATTGGCTGAGTAGTCCAGCAAATGCAAAGTCTTGTACCCCACCGCTGATCCACCAATGTAGGAAGTTGGCTCTGTATGTGCTATTTCAAAGTAAGGAATAGCATGCACAGAGTCCAAGGGTTCCCCTTAGAGGTAAAATAGTGGTAGAAATAGATAATACTAATGCTCTATTTTGTGGTAGTGTGGTCGAGCAGTAGGCTTATCCAAGGAGTAGTGTTAAGCATTTGTTGTACATACACACAGACAATAAATGAGGTACACACACTCAGAGACAAATCCAGCCAATAGGTTTTTGTATAGAAAAATCTTTTCTTAGTTTATTTTAAGAACCACAGGTTCAAATTCTACATGTAATATCTCATTTGAAAGGTATTGCAGGTAAGTACTTTAGGAACTTTAAATCATAAAAATTGCATGTATACTTTTCAAGTTATTGACAAATAGCTGTTTCAAAAGTGGACACTTAGTGCAATTTTCACAGTTCCTAGGGGAGGTAAGTATTTGTTAGTTTTACCCGGTAAGTAAGACACTTACAGGGTTCAGTTCTTGGTCCAAGGTAGCCCACCGTTGGGGGTTCAGAGCAACCCCAAAGTCACCACACCAGCAGCTCAGGGCCGGTCAGGTGCAGAGTTCAAAGTGGTGCCCAAAACACATAGGCTAGAATGGAGAGAAGGGGGTGCCCCGGTTCCGGTCTGCTTGCAGGTAAGTACCCGCGTCTTCGGAGGGCAGACCAGGGGGGTTTTGTAGGGCACCGGGGGGGACACAAGTCCACACAGAAATTTCACCCTCAGCAGCGCGGGGGCGGCCGGGTGCAGTGTAGAAGCAAGCGTTGGGTTTTCAATGTTAGTCTATGAGAGACCTCGGGATCTCTTCAGCGCTGCAGGCAGGCAAGGGGGGGATTCCTCGGGGAAACCTCCACTTGGGTAAGGGAGAGGGACTCCTGGGGGTCACTTCTCCGGTGAAAGTCCGGTCCTTCGGGTCCTGGGGGCTGCGGATGCAGGGTCTCTCCCAGGCGTCGGGACTTTAGGTTCAAGGAGTCGCGGTCAGGGGAAGCCTCGGGATTCCCTCTGCAGGCGGCGCTGTGGGGGCTCAGGGGGGACAGGTTTTGGTACTCACAGTATCAGAGTAGTCCTGGGGTCCCTCCTGAAGTGTTGGATCGCCACCAGCCGAGTCGGGGTCGCCGGGTGCAGTGTTGCAAGTCTCACGCTTCTTGCGGGGAGCTTGCAGGGTTCTTTAAAGCTGCTGGAAACAAAGTTGCAGCTTTTCTTGGAGCAGGTCCGCTGTCCTCGGGAGTTTCTTGTCTTTTCGAAGCAGGGGCAGTCCTCAGAGGATGTCGAGGTCGCTGGTCCCTTTGGAAGGCGTCGCTGGAGCAGGATCTTTGGAAGGCAGGAGACAGGCCGGTGAGTTTCTGGAGCCAAGGCAGTTGTCGTCTTCTGGTCTTCCGCTGCAGGGGTTTTCAGCTGGGCAGTCCTTCTTCTTGTAGTTGCAGGAATCTAATTTTCTAGGGTTCAGGGTAGCCCTTAAATACTAAATTTAAGGGCGTGTTTAGGTCTGGGGGGTTAGTAGCCAATGGCTACTAGCCCTGAGGGTGGGTACACCCTCTTTGTGCCTCCTCCCAAGGGGAGGGGGTCACATTCCTAACCCTATTGGGGGAATCCTCCATCTGCAAGATGGAGGATTTCTAAAAGTTAGAGTCACTTCAGCTCAGGACACCTTAGGGGCTGTCCTGACTGGTCAGTGACTCCTCCTTGTTTTTCTCATTATCTTCTCCGGCCTTGCCGCCAAAAAGTGGGGCCTGGCCGGAGGGGGCGGGCAACTCCACTAGCTGGAGTGTCCTGCTGGGTTGGCACAAAGGAGGTGAGCCTTTGAGGCTCACCGCCAGGTGTGACAATTCCTGCCTGGGGGAGGTGTTAGCATCTCCACCCAGTGCAGGCTTTGTTACTGGCCTCAGAGTGACAAAGGCACTCTCCCCATGGGGCCAGCAACATGTCTCGGTTTGTGGCAGGCTGCTAAAACTAGTCAGCCTACACAGATAGTCGGTTAAGTTTCAGGGGGCACCTCTAAGTGCCCTCTGTGGTGTATTTTACAATAAAATGTACACTGGCATCAGTGTGCATTTATTGTACTGAGAAGTTTGATACCAAACTTCCCAGTTTTCAGTGTAGCCATTATGGTGCTGTGGAGTTCGTGTTTGACAGACTCCCAGACCATATACTCTTATGGCTACCCTGCACTTTACAATGTCTAAGGTTTTATTTAGACACTGTAGGGGTACCATGCTCATGCACTGGTACCCTCACCTATGGTATAGTGCACCCTGCCTTAGGGCTGTAAGGCCTGCTAGAGGGGTGTCTTACCTATACTGCATAGGCAGTGAGAGGCTGGCATGGCACCCTGAGGGGAGTGCCATGTCGACTTACTCGTTTTGTCCTCACTAGCACACACAAGCTGGTAAGCAGTGTGTCTGTACTGAGTGAGAGGTCTCCAGGGTGGCATAAGACATGCTGCAGCCCTTAGAGACCTTCCTTGGCATCAGGGCCCTTGGTACTAGAAGTACCAGTTACAAGGGACTTATCTGGATGCCAGGGTCTGCCAATTGTGGATACAAAAGTACAGGTTAGGGAAAGAACACTGGTGCTGGGGCCTGGTTAGCAGGCCTCAGCACACTTTCAATTGTAAACATAGCATCAGCAAAGGCAAAAAGTCAGGGGGCAACCATGCCAAGGAGGCATTTCCTTACACCTACTACAAGACATTGTTACGCAAACAAATGGAAAAGATTTGTTTATTATTGCCATCATAATCAAATCCAACCACTACATGCTTCTGCGAAAAACATCGTAAGCTATTTATTACACTTACAAAAATCAAACCTAGCCTTTTCTTCTATCAAAATACATCTCACAGCAATATCTGCCTATCTGCAGATTACACATTCAACATCACTCTTTAGAATCCCAGTCATCAAAGCATTTATGGAGGGTCTAAAGAGAATCATACCCCCAAGAACACCACCAGTTCCCTCGTGGAACCTCAATATTGTATTAACACGACTCATGGGCCCACCATCTGAACCCACGCACTCTTGTGAAATGCAATACTTAACCTGGAAAGTAGCCTTCCTAATAGCTATCACATCTCTTAGAAGGGTAAGTGAAATTCAAGCATCCACTATACAAGAACCCTTTATACAAATACATAAACACAAAGTGGTTCTCCTGACAAATCCAAAGTTCTTACCAAAAGTTATATCACCGTTCCACCTAAACCAAACAGTGGAACTCCCAGTCTTTTTTCCACAACCAGACTCAGTAGCCGAAAGAGCCTTACATACGCTAGACATCAAAAGAACATTAATGTATTACATTGATAGAACAAAACAATTTTGCAAGACTAAACAATTGTTTGTAGCCTTTCAAAAACCTCTTGCAGGAAATCCAATATCCAAACAAGGCATTGCTAGATGGATAGTGAAATGTATTCAGACCTGCTATATTAAAGCAAAAAGAGATCTGCCTATTACACCAAAGGCGCACTCCACTAGGAAGAAAGGCGCCACAATGGCCTTTCTAGGAAATATACCTATGACAGAAATCTGTAAGGCAGCCACATGGTCTACGCCTCATACATTCACAAAACATTACTGTGTAGATGTGTTAACAACACAACAAGCCACAGTAGGACAGGCTGTATTACGAACATTATTTTAAACAACTTCAACTCATACAGGCTAAACCACTGCTTTTGGGGAGATAACTGCTTACTAGTCTGTGCACAGCAATTGTATCTGCAGCTACACATGCCATCAAACGGAAAATGTCACTTACCCAGTGTACATCTGTTCGTGGCATGAGTCACTGCAGATTCACATGTGCCCTCCCGCCTCCCCGGGAGCCTGTAGCCGTTATAAGTTGATGAAACTTGTACATTTATAAATTTGTAAATATATAATATTTTTTATACACATTATGTACATACATACTCACTCCATTGCATGGGCACTTTTACTATATACACAACTCCTACCTCACCCTCTGCGGGGAAAACAATTAAGATGAAGTCGACGCCCATGGGCAGTGGAGCCGAAAGGGAGGAGTGCCTCGGTCTCGTGACTCGAAAAGACTTCTTCGAAGAAAAACAACTTGTAACACTCCGAGCCCAACACTAGATGGCAGGATAATGCACAGCATGTGAATCTGCAGCGACTCATGCCACGAACAGATGTACACTGGGTAAGTGACATTTTCCATATATAAATGTGTTTGACGTGTAGCTGCAGATACACATGCTGTGCATAAGTCTGCCATCTAGTGTTGGGCTCAGAGTGTTACAAGTTGTTTTTCTTCGAAGAAGTGTTTTCAAGTCACGGGATCGAGTGACTCCTCTTCGGCTCCATTGCGCATGGGCATCGACTCCAAGTTAGATTGTTTGCTTTCCGCCATCGGGTTCGGACGTGTTTCCTTTCGCTCCGATAGTTCGATTCGGAAAACTTGGAAAACTCTTCTTTTTTTGACGGTATTGTATCGATCGTGTTACATCTTCTATCGACACTTCGGTACCGTCAGAAGAGACATTTCTACTCGCCCTTAGAGGCGCGCGCACCCAACACTGGCCTCGTCAGGCCAACCGCGTGGAAGCCTCATGGATCGGACTCCATTCCGATTCTGTCCTTGGTGCCACTGTAAATTGCGTTATACGGACCAACACCTCGTCTGTGTAATCTCTGCCTTTACCCCAACCATCGGGAAGAAAATTGCGAGACCTGCAGATTCCTCCAAGAAAGACGCTCAGAGACAGAAGAGCACGGAGACTCGAGATGGCATCAAAAAGCACCAAACATCTCGACATCGAAGAGGAAGAAATCATGCAGACCGCAGTCTCCGTTCGAGGGGCCGACTCTGACCAGGATTCCGAGGAGGACAGACCGGTCACGGCAGGACAGCATGTGAGTACGCCTGCCCCTATGTCATCTAAGCCCAAACATAAGGCATTGGGAACGCCACTGCCAGAAGGTCGTGGCTCGACCCGAAGGAAAGCGCTCGGTGACCAACCCACCAGCTCTGCACCAAAAAAGGCCACCCCTCCGAAGCCATCGGACTTGAGCCGATGCTCCGTCTCCGAACCGAGCAAACACCGCTCTTTCGAGTCAAATCTAGAAACTCATTTTCGGAGCAGAGACCATCCTCAACCCCAACTTTTTCGATACTGAAAAAGCCAGCTTCGGAGCCGAAAAAGCCTATTTATACTGAAGAGCATGGACTTTCACAAGCACTTAAAGAAAGCCACAAAGCTACTGAGGAGGACTCACAAATGGAGGCAATGGATGAAAGGCAAACCAGGATTCATATCCATAAAGAGACTGGCAGAATTTTAACCACACCTCCTCCAAAACCAAAGAGGAAATTTGCCTTTCAGGAGGAATTGGACACACTACACAGCCTCCAGCTAAAGTGCCAAGAACAAAGGAGAGACCTCCACCTCCTCAATTTTCTCCTCCTCAGTCTCACTCTCTACATTTACATATCTCTCCGCCTACCAGTCCTACAACTATGAAGTCACCATCGCACTCATTTGGTTCGCAGCAGGACAATGTGGCTCCATGGGATCTTTATAATCCAGACCCCATTGCAGAGAATAACCCAGATTGCTATCCCTCTAAGCCTTCACCACCAGAGGATAGTACAGGGTACACTCAAGTCATAGCTAGGGCGGCATCATATCACAATGTCACCATGCATACTGAGCCATTAGAGGATGATTTCTTATTTAACACACACTCCACCACGCATGCAACGTATCAGTTGCTTCCTATGCTCCCTGGCACGCTAAAACATGCTGACCAGATATTTAAAGAGCCAGTAAAAGCAAGGATAATTACTCCTAGAGTGGAGAAAAAAATGTAAGCCACCTCCTTCCGATCCTGTCTATATTACCCAACAGCTACCTCCAGACTCAGTAGTTGTAAGTGCTGCCAGGAAGAGAGCAAGTTCGCAGTAGTCAGGTGATGCTCCCCCACCAGACAAAGAGAGTAGGAAGTTTGATGCTGCGGGGGAAAGGGTGGCATCTCAGGCAGCCAACCAGTGGAGAATAGCCAACTCTCAGGCATTGTTGGCTAGAAATGACAGGGCCCACTGGGATGAGACGAAAGACATAATCCAACATCTCCCCAAGGAACAGCGAAAAAAGGGCACAACAGATAGTAGAGGAAGGGCAAGCCATCACTAATAATCACATCAGGTCAGCCCTAGACTCTGCAGATACAGCAGCCAGAACCATCAACACTGCTGTAACCATAAGGAGACATGCATGGCTTAGGTCTTCAGGATTCAAGCATGAAATCCAACAGGCAGTGCTCAATATGCCATTCAACCAAAAACAACTTTTCGGCCCAGAGGTAGACACTGCAATTGAAAAGATGTAAAAGGACTCAGACACCGCAAAAGCCATGGATGCACTGTATACCGCTCAATACAGGGGGTCCTTTAGTAAACCCCAATTTAGAGGTGGATTTAGAGCCCAAACTGCTGAGTCATCCACCTCACAGCCAAAGTCGGCCTACCAACCTCAATACCAATGAGGTGGTTCCAAAAGCACTTATAGAGGCTAGTACCCCAGAGGCAGGGGAAAATATCAAACATCAAAACAAGCCTCACAACAAACTAAGCGGTGACTTGTGCCATTCCTTCCCAATTCACACCTCCCCTGTGGGGGGGGGGGGTGGGAGGGGGAGACTGCAAAAGTTCCACAACAATTGGCTAAACATTACCACAGACAGCTGGGTATTATCAATTATCCGCAATGGCTATTGCTTAGAATTGACACACACTCCACCAAACATTCCACCAAAACCACACAAGCTATCCACAGACCATATAACTCTGCTGCAGGAAGAAGTCAAATCTCTATTACTCAAACAAGCAATAGAAGCTGTGCCAAAAAATCAAATAGGGACGGGAGTTTACTCACTGTATTTCCTCATTCCCAAAAAGGACGGAACTTTAAGGCCAATATTAGATCTCAGAGCCCTCAATCTTTACATCTGTCAGAACACTTTCACATGGTGACACTACAGGATGTTATCCCACTACTTCAGCAACACGAATTCATGGCAACATTAGACCTCAAAGATGCTTATTTTCACATACCCATCCATCCTGCGCACAGAAAATATCTCAGGTTTGTCATTCAAGGAAAGCATTATCAGTTCAAAGTGTTACCCTTCGGAATAAGAACAGCTCCCAGGGTATTCACAAAATGCCTGGCGGTAGTCGCAGCCTACCTAAGAAGACAACACATTAATGTCTTTCCATAGCTAGACGATTGGCTAATATAATCAAACAGTCATACAAGGTGTCAAAACCATGCGCATTATGTAATACAAACCCTGCATACCCTAGGGTTCTCCATAAACTACCAAAAGTCACAACTACAACCTGCGTGAATTCAACAGTATTTAGGGGCAATATTAAATACTCAAAAAGCACTTGTATGCCCAAATCAGCAAAGAATAAAAGCATTTCACAATGCATTGGCCCAAATACAGACAGGGCAACAGTAGACTGTCAAATTCGTAATGAAGTATTAGGCATAATGGGATCCTGTATTGCGATTGTTCCACATGCAAGACTAAACATGCGGCCCTTGCAACAGGGCCTTGCACAACAATGGTCACAAGCACAGGGTCAACTTCAAGATCTAGTGTTGATAGACCTCCAAACATACATGTCCCTTCAGTGGTGGAATTCCACAAACCTAAACAAAGGGCGGCCATTTCAAGACCCTGTGCCTCAGACCATACTTACAACAAATGCGTCAGTGATTGGCTGGGGAGCTCACCTCAACAAATTACAACATTCAAGGACAATCGGATGCCCAACACAAACAGCTACATATAAATCACTTAGAGATGTTAGCTGTCTTCCTAGCACTCAAAGATTTTGAGCCTCTCCTTATTCACAAAAATGTCTTGATCAAAACAGACAACATGACCACCATGTATTATCTAAACAAACAAGGAGGGACACGTTCGTCCCAACTCTCCCTCCTAACTCAAAAAATTTGGAAATGGGCAATACACAACCAAATTCACCTGGTAGCACAGTACATTGCAGGGATACACAACCAATTAGCAGATGTTCTCAGCAGAAATCAACAAACACACAAGTGGGAGATTCACCCTCAAGTACTTCAAAAATACTTTCATCAATGGGGAACACCTGACATAGATCTGTTCGCCACCAGCGAAAACGCAAAATGCCGAAACTTTGCATCCAGATACCCACATCACCTATCCAAGGGCAATGCTCTATGGATCAATTGGTCAGCGATATTTGCTTACGCTTTACCCCCTCTCCCACTCATTCCATTTCTAGTCAGCAAACTGCATCAAAACACGCGCAATCTGATACGCATAGCGCCAATGTGGGCACGTCAGCCATGGTACACAACACTATTAAACCTGTCAGTAGTACCACACTCCAAACTCCCAAACAGACCAGATCTGTTGACACAAAACAAAGGGCAGATCAGGCATCAAAATCCCAACACACACAATCTAGCGATTTGGCTCCTGAGGTCATAGAATTTGGGTATCTAAAACTACCAACAAAATGTATGGAAGTAACTAAGCAAGCAAGAAAACCTACTACCAGACAGTGCTATGCCAGCAAATGGAAAAGATTTGTATATTACTGTAAATCTAAACAAATTGCCCCTCTTTCACCATCAATACAAGATATTGTATGCTATTTGCTTCATTCGCAAAAATCAAATGTAGCTTTTTCTTCCATAAAAATACATCTCACTGCAATTTCCGCCTATTTGCAAAATATACAGCATAGCTCTTTATTTAGAGTTCCTGTTATCAAAGCCTTCATGGAAGGTTTAAAACGCATCATCCCACCTAGAACACCTCCAGTGCCTTTGTGGAATCTAAACATAGTGCTTACGCGACTTATGGGTCCACCATTTGAACCTATGCACTCATGTCAAATGCAGTTCTTAACATGGAAAGTTGCCTTCCTAGTCGCAATTACATAATTGCGAAGAGTTCGTGAAATTCAACCTTTCACAATTGAAGAACTGTTCATACAAGTACATAAACAAAGTCGTACTCCGAACTAACCCTAAATTTCTTCCTAAAGTAGTATCACCCTTTCATATCAATCAAACAGTGGAACTACCAGTCTTCTTCCCACAGCCAGATTCTGTGGCAGAGAAAGCCCTGCATACATTAGATATTAAAAGAGCTCCATACTACATAGATAGATAGAACAAAACCATTCAGGAAAACTAAACAGCTATTTGTAGCTTTTCGAAAACCTCATACTGGTAACCCCATTTCAAAACAAGGTTTAGCAAGATGGATAGTAAAATGCATCCAAACATGTTACCTTAAAGCTAAAAGATAACTCTTAGTTGCACCTAAAGCACATTCCACAAGGAAAATGGGGCTACAATGGCCTTCTTAGGAAATATACCAATGGCTGAAATATGTAAAGCAGCTCCTCGTCAATACCACATACATTTACTAAACATTATTGTGTAGATGTTTTAGCAGCGCAGCAAGCCACAGTAGGTCAAGCTGCACTAAGAACATTATTTCAAACAACTTCAACTCCTACAGTCTAACCACTGCTTTTATGGGAGGAATAACTGCGTTCTAGTCTGTGCATAGCATGTGTATCTGCAGTTACACATGCCATCGAACGGAAAATGTCACTTACATCTGTTCGTGGCATGTTCTGCTGCAGATTCACATGCACCCTCCCACCTCCCCGGAAGCCTGTAGCCGTTTAAGTTAAACAAACACTTGTACATATGTGTGTGTATATATATATGTTCAATGGCATGTGTAGCTGCAGATACACATGCTGTGCACATCCCGCCATCTGGTGTTGGGCTCGGAGTGTTACAAGTTGTTTTTCTTCGAAGAAGTCTTTTCGAGTCACGAGACCGAGGGACTCCTCCCATTTCGACTCCATTGCGCATGGGCGTCGACTCCATCTTAGATTGTTTTTTTTCTGCCATCGGGTTCGGACGTGTTCCTTTTCGCTCCGTGTTTCGGGTCGGAAAGTTAGTTAGAATCTCAGAAAAATCGTCGGTATTGTTTGCGTTCGGTATCGGGTTAGTTACAACAGATCGACACCGACTTTGGAAGGGCTCCGGTGGTCCTTCGGGGTTTTCTTCGATCCCCCGTCGGGGCCTGGTCGGCCCGGCCACGTGTCTCTTCAAGGCTGATGGAACGGACCCCATTCCGCTTCTGCCCAAAATGCCATAACAAGTATCCATATACAGATCAGCATCTGGTCTGTAACTTGTGTTTGTCGCCGGAACACAAGGAAGATACTTGTGAAGCCTGTCGAGCGTTTCGGTCCAGGAAGACACTAAGAGACCGAAGAGCAAGGAGACTGCAAATGGCGTCGGCGCCGACAGGACAACAGCGTTTCGAGGAGGAGGAAGAAACATTCTCTATCCAGGAATCGGACTCGGATGAGATCGATCCCGAAGAAACGCCGAAAACGGTGAGTAAGACATCGAAACACAAAACTCACGAAAAAAAACACTAAAGCCCAGGGGACGCCACCGCCAACAGGCCATGGCTTAACCCGAAAAATAGGTGACCGATCATCGGCACCGAACAAGGGCACGCTGGTGGTGAAGTCATCCGACTCCGGTCGAGATACCGCCACACAGCAATCTCGGGCCCAAGATAGTGGCTCCGAGCAGGTTCGGCACCGAGATAGCGGCACCGAAATGGGTCGGCACCGAGAGACCACGACGCCGAAAGTAAAGAAGGTTTCTTCGGAACCGAAAAAAGCAGCCGAAAAGGTTTCGATACCGAAACATCCGGCCTCGGAACCGAAAACAAGTTCCTACACTGAGGAACAAGGACTGTCCACTCAAATGAAGACACATAGATTTGGACAGGAATTGGAAACAATAGAGCCAGACTATACACAAAGAAGGCTCCATATCCAAAAAGAAACAGGGAAGATCAGTACTCTCCCTCCGATTAAAATGAAACGCAAACTTGCCTTCCAAGAAAAAGACAAGCAGCCACAGGCAAAGGTGGCTAAACAAGTAACCCCGCCACCATCTCCACAATGCTCTCCGCAACCATCACCGGTAGCCACTCCACCAATGATGCAATCCCCAACTCACTCAGGAATGAGTCAAGATGACCCTGACGCATAGGACCTTTATGACGCACCAGTGTCAGATAATAGTCCTGAATGTTATCCAGCTAGACCGTCGCCACCAGAGGATAGTACAGCCTACGCACAGGTGGTGTCGAGAGCAGCGGCATTTTTTATAATGTCAGCCTGCATGCTGAGCCCATTGAAGACGACTTTCTTTTTAACACACTGTCGTCCACACACAGCCAGTATCAAAGTCTTCCTATGCTACCCGGAATGCTAAAACACTCCAAACAAGTGTTTGAAGAGCCTGTAAAAGGAAGGGCCATTACTCCAAGAGTTGAGAAAAAATATAAACCGCCACCAACAGACCCCGTGTACATCACACAACAGCTAACACCGGACTCAGTTGTAGTAGGGGCAGCGCGCAAGAGAGCGAACTCGCATAGTTCAGGAGATGCACCACCTCCAGATAAAGAAAGTTGAAAATTCGACGCTGCAGGCAAGAGGGTGGCAGCACAGACAGCAAACCAGTGGCGTATTGCCAATTCTCAGGCTTTGTTGGCCAGATACGATAGGGCCCATTGGGACGAAATGCAACACTTTATAGAACATTTGCCCAAGGAGTTCCAAAAGAGAGCGCAGCAAGTAGTAGAAGAAGGACAGAGTATCTCCAACAATCAGATACGGTCAGCAATGGATGCTGCAGACACAGCTGCTAGAACTGTCAACACAGCAGTAACAATAAGGAGACATGCATGGCTGCGTACTTCAGGATTTAAACCAGAAATACAGCAAGCTGTGCTGAATATGCCATTCAACGGACAGCAGTTGTTTGGGCCGGAGGTGGACACTGCGATCGAAAAACTTAAGAAAGACACTGACACGGCCAAAGCCATGGGCGCACTCTACTCCCCACAGAGCAGAGGCACATTTCGAAAAACACAGTTTAGGGGGGGGTTTCGAGGACAAAGCACAGAACCCACAACCTCACAAACAAGACCCACTTACCAGAGCCAGTATCAGCGGGGAAGTTTTCGGGGACAATTCCAAAAGAATAGAGGATGTGCACAGTATGTGAATCTGCAGCGACTAATGCCACGAACAGATGTACACTGGGTAAGTGACAATTTCCATATATATATCTATATTCCATTTGCATGGACATCTCTTTTCTTTATACTCTATCACTCCTACCTTACCCTCTGCGGGAAAACAATCTGACATGGAGTCGATGTCCATGCGCAATGGAGCTGAAGAGGAGTCACTCGATCCAGTGGCTCAAACACTTCTTCGAAGAAAAAACAACTTGTAACACTCCGAGCCCAACACTAGATGGCAGACGTAAGCACAGCATGTGAATCTGCAGCGGAAACATGCCACGAACAGATGTACACTGGGTAAGTGACATTTTCCATATATATATATGTTCGATGGCATGTGTAGCTGCAGATACACATGCTGTGCACAGTCCGCCATCTGGTGTTGGGCTCGGAGTGTTACAAGTTGTTTTTCTTCGAAGAAGTCTTTTCGAGTCACGAGACCGAGGGACTCCTCCCATTTCGACTCCATTGCGCATGGGCGTCGACTCCATCTTAGATTGTTTTTTTTCCGCCATCGGGTTCGGACGCGTTCCTTTTCGCTCCGTGTTTTGGGTCGGAAAGTTAGTTAGAATCTCGGAAAAAAACGTTGGTATTGTTTGCGTTCGGTATCGGGTTAGTTAGAACAAATCGACACCGAATTCTGAAGAGCTCCGGTGGCCCTTCGGGTTTTTTTCGATCCCCCGTCGGGGCCTGGTCGGCCCGGCCACACGTGACTTCAAGGCTGATGGAACGGACCCCATTCCGCTTCTGCCCAAAATGCCATAACAAGTATCCGTATACGGATCAGCATCTGGTCTGTAACTTGTGCTTGTCTCCCGAGCACAAGGAAGATTCTTGTGAAGCCTGTCGAGCGTTTTGGCCGAGAAAGACATTAAGAGACCGAAGAGCCAGAAGATTGCAAATGGCGTAGACGCCGACAGGACAAGAGCGTTTCGAGGAGGAAGAAGAAGCTTTCTCCATCCACGAGTCGGACTCGGAAGAGATCGAGGCCGAAGAAACGCCAAAAAACGTGAGTAAGACGTCGAAACATAAGACTCACGAGAAGTCAACAAAAGCCCAGGGGACGCCACCGCCAACAGGCCATGGCTTAACCCGAAAAATAGGTGACCGATCATCGGCACCAAAAAAGGGCACGCTTGTGGCGAAGTCATCTGACTCAGGTCGAGATACCGCCACACAGCAACCTCGGACCCGAGACAGCGGCTCCGAAAAAATTCGGCACGAAGAAGTTCGCACCGAGACACCACGCCGAAAATAAAAAAGGTTTCTTCGGAGCCTAAAAAGACATCCGAAAAAGTTTTGGTTCCGAAACATCCAGCCTCGGAGCCGAAAACAGGTTCCTACACAGAGGAACAAGGATTAACCTCTCAAATGCAAAAGCATAGATTTGGAGAGGAACTTGAAGCTGTGGAACCAGACTATACACAAAGAATGCTCCACATTCATGAGGACACAGGGAAGATAACCACTCTTCCCCCAATTAAAATAAAAAGAAAACTTGCCTTTCAACAAAAGGACAAGCAGCCACAGGCAAAAGTGGCAAGGAAAACAACTCCACCACCGTCTCCACCACCATCAATACACGCATCACCAGTAACAACTCCACCACTGATGCACTCCCCAGCTCATACTACAATGAGTCAGGATGATCCCGATGCATGGGACCTTTACGACGCCCCAGTATCAGACAACAGCCCAGACTCGTACCCTGCAAGACCGTCGCCACCTGAGGACAGTACATCTTACACACAGGTGGTCGCAAGAGCAGCTGCTTTTCACAATGTCAACTTGCATTCTGAACCAATTGAGGATGATTTTTTGTTTAACACCCTATCATCCACCCACAGCCAGTACCAAAGCCTACCTATGCTCCCAGGAATGCTAAAACATTCAAAACAGATCTTTCAAGATCCAGTTAAAGGCAGAGCCATAACTCCAAGGGTGGAGAAAAAATACAAGCCACCGCCAACAGATCCCGTTTATATTACAACGCAATTGACACCAGACTCAGTAGTTGTCGGGGCAGCTCGTAAGAGAGCGAACTCTCATACCTCAGGGGACGCCCCACCTCCAGACAAGGAGAGTCACAAATTTGATGCGGCGGGCAAAAGGGTGGCAGCACAAGCAGCAAACCAATGGCGCATTGCCAATTCACAAGCACTTTTGGCAAGATATGATAGAGCTCACTGGGATGAGATGCAGCATTTCATAGAACACTTACCCAAAGAGTTCCAGAAAAGGGCGCAACAGGTGGTAGAAGAAGGACAAAGTATCTCAAATAATCAGATACGGTCTTCAATGGATGCAGCAGATACGGCTGCAAGGACAGTAAACACTGCAATAACAATAAGAAGGCACGCATGGCTGCGTACTTCAGGGTTCAAGCCGGAAATTCAACAAGCCGTGCTAAATATTCCCTTTAATGAACAGCAGTTGTTTGGTCCGGAAGTCGACACTGCTATTGAAAAACTCAAGAAAGACACTGATACAGCCAAAGCCATGGGCGCATTCTACTCCCCGCAGAGCAGAGGCACTTTTCGTAAAACACCTTTTAGGGGAGTGTTTCGAGGTCAGCCAACAGAAACAACAACATCACAAGCAAAGCCCACTTACCAGAGCCAATATCAGCGGGGAGGTTTTCGGGGGCAATATAGAGGAGGCCAATTCCAGAAGAATAGGGGAAAGTTCCCAAGCCCCAAAACTCCTCAAAATAAACAGTGATTTACAAGTCACACAACCCCATCACATAACACCTGTGGGGGGGAGACTAAGCCAATTTTACAAACATTGGGAGGAGATAACAACAGACACTTGGGTCTTAGCAATTATCCAGCATGGTTATTGCATAGAATTTCTCAAATTCCCTCCACACATCCCACCGAAAACACACAGTATGTCAAAACAACATATAGACCTTCTAGGACTAGAAGTTCAAGCATTGTTACAAAAAGAAGCAATAGAATTAGTACCAAATCTACAAATAAACACAGGAGTTTACTCACTGTACTTTCTAATACCCAAAAAGGACGGCAGTCTGAGACCAATACTAGATCTCAGAACACTAAATACCTACATCAAATCAGACCACTTTCACATGGTTACATTACAAGACGTAATCCCACTGCTCAAACAACAAGACTACATGACAACACTAGACCTAAAGGATGCGTATTTCCATATACCAATACATCCTTCACACAGAAAATACCTAAGGTTCGTATTCCAAGGAATACATTACCAATTCAAAGTGTTGCCATTCGGAATAACAACTGCGCCAAGAGTTTTTACAAAATGCCTGGCGGTAGTAGCTGCACATATCAGAAGGCAGCAAATACATGTGTTCCCGTACTTAGACGACTGGTTAATCAAAACCAACACGCTAAAACAGTGTTCACAGCACACAAAATATGTCATACAAATCCTCCACAAACTAGGTTTCTCGATCAACTACACAGTCACACCTTATGCCGTGTCAAACACAGCAATACTTAGGAGCGACAATCAACACAGCAAAAGGGATTGCCACTCCAAGTCCACAAAGGGTTCAAACATTTCACAATGTAATACAGGCCATGTACCCAAAACAAAGGGTACAAGTCAAAATGGTAATGAAACTGCTAGGCATGATGTCTTCATGCATAGCCATTGTCCCAAACGCAAGGTTGCACATGCGGCCCTTACAACAGTGCCTAGCATCACAATGGTCACAAGCACAGGGTCAGCTTCTAGATCTGGTGTTGATAGACCGCCAAACATACATCTCGCTTCTATGGTGGAACAGTATAAATTTAAACCAAGGGCGGCCTTTCCAAGACCCAGTGCCACAATACGTCATAACGACAGATGCTTCCATGACAGGGTGGGGAGCACACCTCAATCAACACAGCATCCAAGGACAATGGGACATACATCAAAGACAGTTTCACATAAATCACTTAGAACTGTTAGCGGTATTTCTAGCGCTGAAAGCATTTCAGCCCATAATAACCCAAAAATACATTCTAGTCAAAACAGACAACATGACAACAATGTATTACTTAAACAAACAGGGAGGGACGCACTCAACACAGTTGTGTCTCCTTACACAAAAAATATGGCATTGGGCGATTCACAACCACATTCGCCTAATAACACAATTTATTCCAGGAATTCAGAACCAGTTAGCGGACAATCTCTCTCGGGATCACCAACAAATCCACGAATGGGAGATTCACCCCCAAATAATAAAAACTTACTTTCAAATTTGGGGAACACCTCAAATAGATCTATTTGCAACAATGGAAAACTCAAAATGCCAAAACTTCGCATCCAGGTACCCACAAGACCAATCCCAAGGCAATGCTCTATGGATGAACTGGTCAGGGATATTTGCGTACGCTTTTCCCCCTCTCCCGCTCCTTCCATATCTGGTAAACAGGTTGAGTCAAAACAAAATCAAACTCATACTAATAGCACCAACATGGGCGAGGCAACCTTGGTATACAACACTACTAGACCTTTCGGCAGTACCTCATGTCAAACTACCCAACAGACCAGATCTGTTAACACAACACAAACAACAGATCAGACATTCAAATCCAGCATCTCTGAATCTAGCAATTTGGCTCCTGAAATCCTAGAATTCGGACACTTAGACCTCACACAAGAATGTATGGAGGTCATAAGACAAGCTAGGAAACCTACCACTAGACACTGCTACGCAAATAAGTGGAAAAGATTTGTTTATTACTGCCAAAATAATCAAATCCAGCCATTACACGCATCTCCAAAAGATATAGAAGGATATTTACTACATTTACAAAAATCAAATCTAGCTTTCTCTTCCATAAAGATACATCTTACCGCAATATCAGCTTACCTGCAAATTACTCATTCAACTTCATTATTTAGAATACCAGTCATAAAAGCGTTTATGGAAGGCCTAAAGAGAATTATACCACCAAGAACGCCACCTGTTCCTTCATGGAACCTCAATATTGTCTTAACACGACTCATGGGTCCACCAATTGAACCCATGCATTCTTGTGAAATGCAATACTTAACGTGGAAAGTTGCGTTTTTAATTGCCATCACATCTCTAAGAAGAGTGAGTGAAATTCAAGCTTTTACCATACAAGAACCATTTATTCAAATACACAAAAATAAAATAGTCCTACGAACAAATCCAAAATTTTTACCAAAGGTAATCTCACCGTTCCACTTGAATCAAACGGTAGAATTACCAGTGTTCTTCCCACAGCCAGATTCTATAGCTGAAAGAGCACTACATACATTAGACATCAAAAGAGCGCTAATGTATTACATTGACAGAACAAAACTAATTCGAAAAACAAAACAACTATTTATTGCTTTTCAAAAACCTCATACAGGAAATCCAATTTCAAAACAAGGCATTGCTAGATGGATAGTTAAATGCATTCAAACCTGCTATATTAAGGCAAAGAGAGAGCTGCCTATTACACCAAAGGCACACTCAACCAGAAAGAAAGGTGCTACCATGGCCTTTCTAGGAAATATTCCAATGAACGAAATATGTAAGGCAGCAACATGGTCTACGCCTCATACATTTACCAAGCACTACTGTGTGGATGTGTTAACTGCACAACAGGCCACAGTAGGTCAAGCTGTACTAAGAACATTATTTCAAACAACTTCAACTCCTACAGGCTGAACCACCGCTTTTGGGGAGATAACTGCTTACTAGCCTATGCACAGCATGTGTATCTGCAGCTACACATGCCATCGAACGGAAAATGTCACTTACCCAGTGTACATCTGTTCGTGGCATTAGTCGCTGCAGATTCACATGTGCCCACCCGCCTCCCCGGCAGCCTGTAGCTGTTTAGAAGTAGATCTTAAACATTTGTACATTTGTAAATATATTACTTTAAGCTTCATTATGTACATACGTATTCACTCCATTGCATGGGCACTGTTACTAGCATACACAACTCCTACCTCACCCTCTGCGGGGAAAACAATCTAAGATGGAGTCGACGCCCATGCGCAATGGAGTCGAAATGGGAGGAGTCCCTCGGTCTCGTGACTCAAAGACTTCTTCGAAGAAAAACAACTTGTAACACTCCGAGCCCAACACCAGATGGCGGACTGTGCACAGCATGTGAATCTGCAGCGACTAATGCCACGAACAGATGTACACTGGGTAAGTGACATTTTCTATATATATATATATATATATATATATATATAATATTATGTTCGATGGCATGTGTAGCTGTAGATGCATATGCTTTGCATAAGTCTGCCATCTAATATTGGGCTCTGAGTGTTACAAGTTGTTTTGTTTTTCTTAAAAAAAAAATAAAAAAAAAGTTTTCAAATCACAGGATCGAGTGACTCCTCCTCTTGGTGATAGTGCGCATCGGCATTGAGTCTTTTGTTAGATTGTTTTCCTTCCGCCATCGTGTTCGGACGGGTTCCCTCTCGCTCCGGTCCATCTTGGTTCAATATCTTCTGAACTTTCCTCTTAACTTTCTATAAACTTCGGTATAGTTTAGATCATGTTTTTTCCACTCTTTTAGTCGATCCAATTGCAGGTGTCTGGGGTCGATTACGAGTCTTTAAGGGTGACCGCGCCCTTTCGTGGCCTACTTCGGCATATTACAGTTGAACAAAGTTAGGCTGATGGAATGGACTCCGTTTTGGTTCTATCCTCTGCGTCACGCTAGATTTCCTTTCACCAATCAGCATTTGGTGTGCAATCTCTGTCTCCGGAACACAGAGAGAAAAAACTGCCACACTTGTAGATCATTTCAGCTCAAAAAGGCTCTTCAGGACCGAAGGGTACGTCGAACTGAGATGGACTCCAAGTCGTCAGAACACACACCAGACCTCTGCGGAGACGAACACTCGCAAGAAGTAGTAGAACAGTGTGTAGCCATTTCCATTGCAGATTCGGATCGAGACTCCAATGTCGACAGCCAATATATATACCACCAGCGCAGTACGTGAGTACACCAGCCCCACCACACCAAACAAAGAATACTCCTGCATTGGTTTTTGGTCCTCCATTGGCCTTCGGGCCATGGTGTGACCTGAAAATTATTTTCGGATGACCAACCCTCGGGTTCGGCATGGAAACAAAAGAGCAAGTGCTCTCGGATATACCAAACAGCCTGCCTGATCTGTTTCGGTACCAAGCCAAAAATCAGACTTTTCCACATCGGAGCCAAAAAAATTAGCAGCACTTCCGGAGCCGGCATTTTTGGGTTGAGCCAAGCACTTTGTATCCAAACCTTCGGAATCGAAAGCTGCCAGTAGTAAACACTCTCCAGCTACTGAGGAGTCATCAAAGATAAAACCTATATTAGAGCTTATGGATGCTAAACAGCGCAAAATCCTTATACATAGAGAAACGGGAAGGATCATAGCCTCTCCCGCTCCAACAATAAAGAGAAAACTGACTTTTCAAGAGACTTTGGATTTTACCCACAATGGCACAACATCACCACAGATCAATGGGTTTATCAATTATCCAACATGGCTGTTGCCTAGAACTCATCTCTACTCCACCAAACAAACCCTCACATAGACTCACTCAGGAATATCTCACTTTATTAAAACAGGAAGTACAATCTCTACTACTGTAAGGAGCCATAGAGATAGAACCTATATCCCAACAGGGATCCGGAGTGTATTCACTATACTTCCTCATACCAAAGAAAGATGGTACTCTCAGACCAATTTTAGATCTCGGACCACTCAATATATACATCCTTTCAGAACACTTTCATATGGTCACTCTGCAAGACATAATTCCCCTACTACAAAAACAGGATTACATGACTGCATTGGACCTCAGGGGTGCTTATTTCCACATTGCCATACATCCAGCACATCAAAAGTGTCTAAGATTGTTATAGCAGGAAAGCACTACCAATTCAATGTGCTACCATTTGGGGTAACGGCACCAAGGGTATTCACCAAATGCTTATTGGTGGTTGCAGCATTCCTCACAAGACAACACATACATGTCTTCCCATATCTGGACGACTGGCTCATAAAAGCCAATACAATTCAAATTTGTCAACAACACACTCAGTATACCATACCCATCCTACACAGTCTACGATTCACAATCAACTATCATAAATCTCACCTGCAGCCATCAAAAATACAACTGTATCTGGGAGCAATTCTGGAAACTTAATCAGGATTAGCATACCCAAACCCAGTGAGGATTCAAGCCTTTCACCATCTCATATCTCAACTACAATACAACCACACTTATACAGTAAAGTTAGTGATGAAACTATTGGGAATGATGGCTTCATGAATAGCAATAGTACCCAATGCAGGACTGCACATGAGACCACTACAGCAGTGTTTTTCTCAACAATGGTCTCAGGCACAGGGTCAAATTCAGGATCTAGTGTTGTTGGAGCGCCAGACTTTCCGCGCTCTGCAGTGGTGGAATTACATCAACCTAACAAATGGGCGGCCCTTTCAGGACCTTGTACCTCAGACCACAATCACAACAGATGCGTCAATGATAGGTTGGGAAGCTCATCTCAACAACCTCACTATACAGGGGAACTGGTACTCAATTCAACAGACTTATCATATAAGCCACTTGGAATTTCTAGCAGTATCCCTATCACTCAAAGCTTTTCAGACACAAATCACACACAACACAGTGTTAATAAGGACATACAATACGACCACAATGTATTATTTGCAAAAACAGGGGGAGACACACATCTCAATTGTCCATTTTAGCACAGACAATTTGGAAATGGGCAGTTCAATTACTGGCAGAGTATATTCCAGGGATACACAATCAACTAGCAGACCTCTTAAGCAGGACGCAGCAACAAAAACACGAATGGGAGATTCACCCACAGGTGATTTAATAATGCTTCCTAATGTGGGGAACCCCAGGCATAGACCTTTTTGCCACAAGAGAAAACAGAAAATGCCAATACTTCGAATCCAGGTACCCACACCCTCAATCCAAGAGCAATGCTCTATGGATCTATTGGTCAGGGGTATTTGCTTACGCTTTTCCACTCCCACTAATTCCATTTTTGATCAAAAAGACGAAACAGACCTTGCTCACAATGATACTTATAGCTCCCACGTGGGCACGTCAACATTGGTACACAACACTATTGGATCAGTCTGTAGTACCACATCACAAACTACCAAACAGACTAGATCGGTTGACTCAAAAGAGAGATCGAATCAGACATCCAAATCCCAGTATATTCAACCTGGCGATTTGGCTACTTACAACTTCCATCTGAATATATGGATATTCAAAAGGAAGAATCCACACCCACAACTAGGCAGTGTAATGCAGCTAAATGGAAGCGTTTTGTCTACTATTGTCAGCCTAAAAACATTAACCTACTTAAAGCTTCAATACAGTATATTGTTTGCTATTTGCTACACTTACAAAAAGCAAATCTCGCATTTTCCTCCATTAGGATACATTTAACAGTAATAGCTGCTTACCTCCAAAACGGACCACATTCTTCCCTGTTTAGGATTCCTGTTATAAAGTCTTTTATGGATGGCCTTAAAAGGGTTATGCCTCCTAGAACTCCACCAGCCCCTGTGTGGAATCTTAACATTGTACTTGCGACTTATTGGGCCACCATTTAAACCCATGCATTCTTGCCCTATTCTGTTTTTATCATGGAAGGTTGCTTTTTTTGGTAGCAATCACTTCTTTAAGGAGAGTTCGTGAAATTCAGGCGTTCACTTTAGATGAACCTTTCTTTCAAATTCACAAAAACACAGTAGTTCTTAAGACAAACTCAAAATTCCTACCAAAGGTGGTTTTGCCTTTTCATATCAATCAGTCAGTGGAACCGCCTGTCTTCTTTCCACAGCCAGATTCAGTAGCTGAAAGAGCTCTTCACACCCTTGATGTTAAAGGCTCTCATGTACTATATAGACTGAACAAAAGATTTCAGAAATTCCAAGCAAATCTTTGTGGCATTTCAACAACCTCACAAAGGTAATCCCAATTCAAACAAGCATTTGCAATGCAACGGGTCTCGTGTTTGCTCATGTTAGAGCTGATCGCGCTGTAAACTCCCAACCCGACTTTTCACCTGTCGGCAAAAGTGCATTTATATACGTAACCCGAAAAAGTGCAATTACCCGAAAAAGTGCAATTAACTGTGTAGAGCGCTCTACTTCTGGCAAGCGAAATCGCGCTAGTAAATTAGAGAAAAAGTAGTCCACGAGCCGGACAGAAAACAGCGAGCCTTGCATGTTTTCTGTACTTGGTCGATGCGCTCGAGGAGGGCTAGCCACCGGATAAGGCATGACGTATGCATGCCTTAGACTAATGAAAGCAAGCAGATTTTAATAGGCAAGCCCACCAACCAATGAAAAACACGGACGTGACGTTGACAGGGCTCCGAGCCATTTTCTAAACACTAAAGCGTCTTGCTGCGATACGCATGCGCGAGATCATGCAACGCAGGCTCAACCATAAAAATGGATTAGCACGATGGATAGTCAAATGTATACACACTAGCTATCTTAAAGCTAAAAGGCAGTTTACAAGTAACTCCTAAAGCTCATTCCACTAGTTAGAAAGGGGCTTCAGTGGCATTCGTGGGCGATGTACCAATTGCAGACATATATAAAGCAGCCGCATGGTCTACACACTACTGTGTAGATGTATTCTCGCCAACAAGCAAATGTTCGACAGGCAGTGCTTAGAACACTATTTCAAACTGCTACAACTCCTACAGGCTAGCCACTGCTTATTTTCAGGAGGGGACTGCTTTACAGTCTATGCAAAGCATGTGTATCTACAGCTACACATGCCATCGAATGGAAAATGTTACTTACCCGTTAGACATCTGTTCGTGGCATGTAGTGCTGTAGAGTCACATGCACCCTTTCTCTCCACCGGAAGCCTGTGGCAGTTGTAGTACTATGTATTGTAAATATGTGTTTGATGGCATGTGTACCTGCAGATACACATGCTGTGCGTATATCACCATCTAGTGTTGAGTTTGGAGTGTTACATGTTGTTTTTCTTTGAAGAAAAAGTTTTTTTTCGAATCATGGGATCGAGTCACTCCTCCTCTGTCAAGCCATCACATCTACAGTTCTCTCCACCACCTACTACCCTCACCATCACACTCCCACACCTATTCACAGGGAGATACAATGGACCCTTGGGACTTGTATGACTCCGATCCTATACCGTCAAATGACCCAGATCTCTATCCTACCAAACCTTCACCAGAGGATAGTACAGTTTACACTTGTGCCATATCTAGGGCAGCTGCATACCATGGGGTTCAGATGCATATGCAGAGCCATTGGAGGAGGATTTTCTTTTTAATACATTATCCTCCTCCCACTCACGCTACCAGTGTTTACCAATGCTGCCTTGTAGGAAGTTGGCTCTGTATGTACTATTTCAAAGTAAGAAATAGCATGCACAGAGTCAAAGTGTTCCCCTTAGAGGTAAGATAGTGGCAAAAAGAGATCATTCTAATGCTCTATTTTGTGGTAGTGTGGTCGACCAGTAGGCTTATTAGAGGGTAGTGTTAAGCATTTGTTGTACACACACAGGCAATAAATGAGGAACACACACTCAGACAATTCCAGGCCAATAGGTTTTTGTATAGAAAAATATATTTTCTTAGTTTATTTTAAGAACCACAGGTTCAAGATTCACAAACAATACTTTAAATGAAAGGTATTTCACTTAGGAACTTTAGGAACTTTGAATTAGCAAAATAGCATATACAGTTTTCACACAAATGGCAAATAGCTATTTTAAAACTAGACAGTGCAATTTTCAACAGTTCCTGGGGGAGGTAAGTGCTTGTTAGTTTTGCAGGTAAGTAAACCACCTACAGGGTTCAAAGTTGGGTCCAAGGTAGCCCACCGTTGGGGGTTCAGGGCAACCCCAAAGTTACCACACCAGCAGCTCAGGGCCGGTCAGGTGTAGAGGTCAAAGTGGTGCCC
Organism: Pleurodeles waltl; assembly: GCF_031143425.1. Classification (NCBI taxonomy): domain Eukaryota; kingdom Metazoa; phylum Chordata; class Amphibia; order Caudata; family Salamandridae; genus Pleurodeles; species Pleurodeles waltl. The sequence goes on from NC_090437.1 coordinate 1,168,515,608, forward strand.
AAAACGCATAGGCTTCGATGGAGACAGGGGTGCCCCGGTTCCAGTCTGCCAGCAGGTAAGTACCCGCGTCTTTGGAGAGCAGACCAGGGGGGTTTTGTAGGGCACAGGGGGGGGACACAAGTCAGCACAGAAAGTACACCCTCAGCAGCACGGGGGCGGCCGGGTGCAGTGTGCAAGCAGGCGTCGGGTTCGCAATAGGTTTCAATGGGAGACCAAGGGGTCTCTTCAGCGATGCAGGCAAGGTGGGGGGCTCCTCGGGGTAGCCACCACCTGGGCAAGGGAGAGGGCGCCACCTGGGGGTCGCTCCTGCACTGGAGGTCGGATCCTTCAGGTCCTGGTGGCTGCAGGTGCAGTGTCCTTACCAGCGTCGGGTCTTTGAAGCAGGCAGTCGCGGTCAGGGGAAGCCTTGGGATTCCCTCTGCAGGCGTCGCTGGGGGGCTCAGGTGGGTCAACTCTGGCTACTCACGGGCTCGCAGTCGCCAGGGAGTCCTCCCTGTAGTGTTTGTTCTCCACAAGTCAGGCCGGGGGCGTCGGGTGCAGAGTGCAAAGTCTCACGCTTCCGGCGGGAAACGTGTGTTCTTTCAAAGTTGCTTCTTTGTTGCAAAGTTGCAGTCTTTGTGGAGCAGAGCCGCTGTCCTCTGGAGTTCTTGGTCCTTCTAGATGCAGGGTAGTCCTCTGAGGCTTCAGAGGTTGCTGGACCCTGTGGAACGCGTCGCTGGAGCAGTGTCTTTAGAAGTGGGGAGACAGACCGGTAGAGCTGGGGCCAAAGCAGTTGGTGTCTCCGTCTTCTCTGCAGGATTTTCAGCTCAGCAGTCCTTCTTCGTCTTAGGTTGCAGGAATCTATCTTGCTGTGTTCTGGGAGCCCCTAAATACTCGATTTAGGGGTGTGTTCAGGTCTGGGGGGTTAGTAGCCAATGGCTACTAGCCCTGAGGGTGGCTACACCCTCTCTGTGCCTCCTCCCTGAGGGGAGGGGGGCACATCCCTAATCCTATTGGGGGAATCCTCCATCTGCAAGATGGAGGATTTCTAAAAGTCAGTCACCTCAGCTCAGGACACCTTAGGGGCTGTCCTGACTGGCCAGTGACTCCTCCTTTTTTTTCTCATTATCTCATCCTGCCTTGCCGCCAAAAGTGGGGCCGTGGCCGGAGGGGGGCGGGCAACTCCACTAGCTGGAGTGCCCTGGGGTGCTGTAACAAAGGGGGTGAGCCTTTGAGGCTCACCGCCAGGTGTTACAGTTCCTGCAGGGGGAGGTGAGAAGCACCTCCACCCAGTACAGGCTTTGTTACTAGCCACAGAGTGACAAAGGCACTCTCCCCAGGTGGCCAGCAACATGTCTGGTTTGTGGCAGGCTGCTAAAACTAGTCAGCCTACACTGGTAGTCGGTTAAGGTTTCAGGAGGCACCTCTAAGATATCCTCTGGGGTGTATGTTACAATAAAATGTACACTGGCATCAGTGTGCATTTATTGTGCTGAGAAGTTTGATACCAAACTTCAGTTTTCAGTGTAGCCATTATGGTGCTGTGGAGTTCGTGCATGACAGACTCCCATACCATATACTCTTATGGCTACCCTGCACTTACAATGTCTAAGGTTTTGCTTAGACACTGTAGGGGCATAGTGCTCATGCACTTATGCCCTCACCTATGGTATAGTGCACCCTGCCTTAGGGCTGTAAGGCCTGCTAGAGGGGTGACTTACCTATACCTATAGGCAGTGTGAGGTTGGCCTGGCACCCTGAGGGGAGTGCCATGTCGACTTAGTCATTTTATTCCCACCAGCACACACAAGCTGGCAAGCAGTGTGTCTGTGCTGAGTGAGGGGTCCCCAGGGTGGCATAAGATATGCTGCAGCCCTTATAGACCTTCCCTGGCATCAGGGCCCTTGGTACCAGGGGTACCAGTTACAAGGGACTTACCTGGATGCCAGGGTGTGCCAATTGTGGAAACAAAGTTACAGGTTAGGGAAAGAACACTGGTGCTGGGGCCTAGTTAGCAGGCCTCAGCACACTTTCAAATCATAACTTGGCATCAGCAAAGGCAAAAAGTCAGGGGGTAACCATGCCAAGGAGGCATTTCCTTACATGCCTTGTATGCTTAGACATGCTGATGATATATTTAAGGAACCAGTCAAACTCTGGGTTTAAACCCGAAATACAGCAGGCAGTGCTTAACACGCCTTTCGATTAAAAATAAATAAATCAATTCGGACCTAAAGTAGATACTAATATAAAAAAACTCAGTAAGGATTCGGACACTGCAAAAGCCATGGGAGCCCTATATACCACATTCTTTCGAGGTTCCTTTCGCAAACAGTTTAGGGGAGGCTTCAAACGCCAAACTACGGAGGCTTCCACCTCCCATCCCAAACAAACGCAGCAATATTATCCAAGAGGGTCATTTAGAGGCTCTTACAGAGGCCAACATTTTAGAGCCAAAGGAAAGTTTAATACCTCAGAGTGTCACCACTCCCCCAAAACAATAATGTGAGAAACTGGGGCTGATTGCAAGGGCCCCATAACTTTTTGCCCCCATTTTCCACTTTATGCTGGTGTTTTCCTGACTCTGATGGTGCCCTGGGTACTGCTAACCAGTCCCAGGGCCTGTGCTCTGTGTAAAATGGATATGCAAATTAGGCTAATTATAATTGGCTAAGTTAACCTACCTATAAGTCCCTAGTATATGGTAGGGCATGTAGGTTTAGGGACCACAGCATAGGTGGTGCACACCTAGGTGCATTGCTGAGGTGCCCAGTGTCATTTTAAAAGCAAGCCTGCCTTGCTGGCTGCTTTTAAATTAAAGTTATATGCAAATTCGACTTTGGAATTAAAGGTACTTCCAAAGTCTTAAACTACCTTATTTTTACATATAAGTCACCCCTAAGGTGTGCCCTATGTGCCCCTAGGGCTGGGTGCCATGTAACTATAAGCAGGGACTTTATAAAAATAGATTTATAAGCCCTGGTGAGGTAAAAACAGCCAAATTCGTTTTTCCCTCATTGAAGTAAATGGCCTTCATAGGCTAGAATGGGCAGACTTTATTTTAAATTTTAAAGTCTCCTTAAATGTTACATACCAAGAATTTGGTATCAAATCGATTGTTATAATAAATCCCACAACTTCCAGTTGTTGGATTTAATATAACTAGTGCAGGTAAAAAGTTTAGACTTTACCTAAAAAGTTGCCAATTTCAGCTCTGCATTGTTTTTGCTCCTGTGCCCTGATTGGCCAGCCTGCAGCAGCTTCTGCCAGGCTACTTTAATGAGGTGTGAAGTGGCCTGACTTCACACAAAGGAATGTGCTTGGGGGAGAGAATCTCCCCTCAACAGATGGGGAAGCAGGAAGGGGGAGGGCTGCCAAACTGGTCTTCAAAGGCAGAGAAGGACATCTGGAGCACCCAGCAACACCCCCACATCCTGCAACCCCAGACAGCTAGGTGCCCCCTTGATTAGATTAGGAGAGGGCAGGAGAGGGGTGTGTTTATGATTTTTAGCCACACCAGTGGGTGGGCTCAGCCAGATCTCTCCTCTAAAAATCAGATTCATCCATTTTGGATTTTTAGAGACTGTTGCCTTCTGGGATGGATTTTTGCCACACTTCCCAGGAAGTGGTCATCACAGGGGGACGACCCTGTCCCTGATTGGAGGACCAGGGCCCCCCTGCTTTTCACCCAGGAGCAAGGATAAAACTGGCAGACCTGCACCCACGCCTCAGATCCCCACCAAATTTCAAGAAGAAAGAACTACAAGGAGAAGAAGGACTGCCCTGCTGGACCCCTGGCCTGCACCTGGACCCTGCACTCAGAAAGACTGCACCAGCTGCACACTTGGGCTTCACCACAAGAAGGACTTTGCCTGGCTTCCACTGGTTCAAGGAGGGACTCCCTGTTTGCTACAGGTGAAAAATTGCGAACCAGAGTCCCCTGCACCAACTCCTGAAAAAGTGACCAGCTGACCACTGTCCAGTGGCCAAAAAGGAGTTTGCGCCAGGTGCACTCTGGGAGTTGAAGTCCGCACTTCCCAAGGACCATCACAGAACTTCTGGACCCTTGGGGTGAGCTGTGGACCCCAAAAGAACCTTAAAAGAACATCTGGGTGAAGCCCCAGAAGTTTGGAAAAGATTGGAGAAATTTTAGAAAAAAGCTCCATAAAGTGACCGACTCGACGCGGAAATTCTAGCCGGCTTGCCTCAACCGCGACCCGGCCTGACTTCGTGGTTCGTCCCGGTCAAGAAAAACATCCGAAAAAAAGACTAAGTCCGAACGTAAAAAGTTGACCGGGACCTTCCAGCCATCGTATCCGAGAAGGGCTCCACGGACGTCGGATCAAGATCCAGGTTTACCCCGGTCGAAGGATTTTCATCTCGAAAAAACGACTAAGTCCGAAGGTAAAAATCACCACCGAGGAAACCGACTTCGCGTATCCGGACAAGGGCTCCAGGAGGTCGGATCCAACTGGCAGGCTCGTCCCGGGGAAGAAAAACATCGAAAAAGAGACTAAGTCAGAAGGTAACTTTTTAACCGAGGCCTCCCGCGACTTGTAGCCGAGCAGGGCTCCATCGCGGTCGGCCTGAAAGTTTGACTTTGCCCCGGTCCTGGTGCAACCAGATGACCCGATTGGCGCTTTTTGTTTCTATGCGCTAGAAAATAATAATACTTTAAAAATTCATATCTCCGGTTCCCCTGAACCGATTTTAATCGTTTTTGTGTCATTTTAAAGATAAAAATATAAGCTATTTTTATAAATTGGTTTTGGATTTTTAAACTGTTTCCTGTGTTTTATTTAATTACTGTTTTGTGATATTTGAATGCTTTACACTTTGTCTCCTAAGTTAAGCCTTGACGCTCGATGCTAAGCTACCAAGGGTAGAGCTGGGATTAATTTACTGAGACCTAACTGTACTTTTGTGGAGGTTTGTGGCTTGTTGCTAGGTGTAGGTACCTACCTGCCCTACCAATAACCCATTTTCCAACATAATTGGAAGCAGCGACGGGATCCTGTACTTGTGTTCAATATCACGTTACAGTTTTAGATAAAGCAAATTAAAAATCCTCTAAATTGTCCTAGTGCAAAAATTGTTTTTAATTTTTAATTTTAATTTTTTTTAAAAAAAAATAATTTGGATTAATTTCAATTATTGAATTTTTGTAATTTTTCTAAATTCTTGTTTCCAATTTTTTGCAAAAAGTTTTTGTTGACACAAAACTAGGGAACCATGGAGCTTGATCTGGCTAGCCTACCCACACTGACAGTAGTCCAGTTTAGGGGGTTGTGTACTGAGAGGGGGTTGCCTGCAACCCCTAATCTCAGGAAGGAAATCCTAATTAAATCCCTGACAGCATGGGCTGAGGCCCAAGAGGTAGAGACAGAGGAAGCTCCAGAGGAGGAACCAAAAGAAGATGATGCTAACTCTAACCATTCAGGGGAGGAAAGGCATCAGACCCCAAGTGAGGAAGAGGAGGAACGGTCCTCACTGGACACAGTCACTAGGGGTAGACCCAAAGCTAGTGGTAGGAAGAGGGTCATTTCAGGAGGAGAGAACCCATCCATCAGGGAGAGAGAGCTGGAAGCCCAGCTAGCCTACATAGCTTTGGAGGCAGATAAGCTTGCCCTAGAAAAAAAGAAGTGGGCAAGCAAAGAAAAAAAAGATGGAAGCAGCGAGAAAGAAGCTGAGGTGTCCATGGGTGGGGGAGTTTGCCCCAGATTACCCAAGGGGGTGGTTCCCGCTTATGTAGAGGGGGATGACATAGATAAGTGGCTAGGGGCCTTTGAGAGGGCACTCCAAATGAGAAGGGTTAGGCCTCAATACTGGGGTTCCCTTTTGTGGGAGTTGGTCCCCAACTCAGGGAGGGATAGGCTTCTGACCTTAAGGGGGGAGGAGGCAGATTCATACCCTAGTATGAAGAGGTGCTTAGTCAAGAAGTTTGGTCTGACCCCAGAGCAATATAGAATGAAGTTCAGGGACACCCAGAAGGTCAGTACCCAGTCTTGGGTTGACTTTGTGGACACCTCACTAAAGGCACTAGAGGGCTGGATTATTGGCAACAAGGTAAATACTTATGAGGGGTTATACAATCTGATCATGAGAGAGCACATCTTGACCAATTGTATCCAAGAAAGGTTACGCCAGCATCTAGTGGACTCTAAGCAGACCAACCCTAGAGAGCTAGGGGAGGCAGCTGATGAGTGGTTGAGAACCAGGGTGGTTGTCAAGTCCCAGGGGGGAGACTCCAAGAAGGGGGGGACAGGTCCCCAAAAACCTAAGGAGGGAGGTGGTAAGCCCACCACAGAGACTCCCTCTGTACCCCAGAACCCTAAGAAGGAGGAGAATAAATCCCACTCCCAATCTGACATGCAGAGACAGGGAGACCCAGGGTTAAAAAAGCTCTTGGACAGTAGGGCTTGCTTTGACTGTCAGCAGACAGGTCACTTCAGAGGAGATGCAGCCTGTCCAAAGAAGGTGGTTAGCACTGGGCTGTCCAGTGTAGCCATAGAGGAGGATTCCTCAAATGATGAAGTCCTCCTAGCATTGTGCTGGGAGACAGGACCAGATGGTAAGCTGGTGATCCCTGAGGGTGGGAGTAGGCACTTCCACCACATTCAAGTGAATGGGATCCCTACCACTGGCCTGAGAGACACCTGTGCCAGTCACACTGTAGTGAGTGACCGGTTAGTGACCCCAGACATGTATGTCCCAGGAAAGACAAAGAAAGTCAGGATAGCCACAGGGGAGGTCACCTCCAAACCTGTAGCCATAGTGCCCCTAGAGAGGGAGGGTATCCTTGACTGGATTAGGGTGGTAGTCAGTGCTGACCTTCCCCTAGATTGTATCCTGGGCAACGACGTCCCAGAGGTGAGTCTGATCACAGATGGGGTGGTCGCCCAGGGCGCCCCCCCAACCCAAAGTCCTGGGGAGTCAGTCCCTACAGTTAGGAGACAGGGGTCCCCAAGAAAAGGAAAGAAGAAAAGGAAGGGTAGGCCACTCTTAAAGAGAGTTCCAGGGAGCCAAGGGCCCTCTGCCCCAGTAAGGGGGGAGCCCAATGTTGGCACTGGTGAGGCCTCACCTGACCCCAAGGAAGTCCTGAGTAGTCAGGCAGCTGTCCAGATGCAGGGTGTTGCCCCTGCACTGACAGAAGGGAGAGTGGAAGGAGGGTGTCTGCCACAGGAGGTGGTAGCCCCCCACTCAAGACAGCAAGAGGGGTGCCAGGACCCCAAAGATGCCCCTAAAGCAGCTCAGCCACCTGTCAGTGGAGAGCTTAGGGTGTGGTTCTGGGTACTGACAGCTGTCAGTAGCCTCTGCTGGGTGCTAGCCTTCCTGGCAGCACTGTACTTGGCCTGGGAGGCAGACCCCAGGGCCAATAGCAAAGTAGGCCCCCTGACCCTATTGGTCATGGTGGGGTTGCTCAAGTGTTGGGTGACCTCTTTGGGTAAGCTAGGTGTTGCCCTAGCAAAGTTAGGAGTAGGGGAGGTGGGCACCTCACTACCCAAGTTGGCAGAGAGAGAGGAGGAAGACCCCCCTAGAGGGAAGTTTCAGTTTGAAATGGGTCCTTTCATTGTTGGGGTGGGTTCACTACCCAGAGGGAGTGACCCTGACAGGAGGATATAAGGCAGAGTAGGCCCTGCAAAGGGACAGCCAGTTTTCTTCACTGTCTTCCTCGCCTAACAAGCCAGGAAGACTCTCCCAGGGTTGGGCTGAGTCTCCTGGGCGTGTGGGCTGGGGGGGGGTTGTGTGAGAAACTGGGGCTGATTGCAAGGGCCCCATAACTTTTTGCCCCCATTTTCCACTTTATGCTGGTGTTTTCCTGACTCTGATGGTGCCCTGGGTACTGCTAACCAGTCCCAGGGCCTGTGCTCTGTGTAAAATGGATATGCAAATTAGGCTAATTATAATTGGCTAAGTTAACCTACCTATAAGTCCCTAGTATATGGTAGGGCATGTAGGTTTAGGGACCACAGCATAGGTGGTGCACACCTAGGTGCATTGCTGAGGTGCCCAGTGTCATTTTAAAAGCAAGCCTGCCTTGCTGGCTGCTTTTAAATTAAAGTTATATGCAAATTCGACTTTGGAATTAAAGGTACTTCCAAAGTCTTAAACTACCTTATTTTTACATATAAGTCACCCCTAAGGTGTGCCCTATGTGCCCCTAGGGCTGGGTGCCATGTAACTATAAGCAGGGACTTTATAAAAATAGATTTATAAGCCCTGGTGAGGTAAAAACAGCCAAATTCGTTTTTCCCTCATTGAAGTAAATGGCCTTCATAGGCTAGAATGGGCAGACTTTATTTTAAATTTTAAAGTCTCCTTAAATGTTACATACCAAGAATTTGGTATCAAATTGATTGTTATAATAAATCCCACAACTTCCAGTTGTTGGATTTAATATAACTAGTGCAGGTAAAAAGTTTAGACTTTACCTAAAAAGTTGCCAATTTCAGCTCTGCATTGTTTTTGCTCCTGTGCTCTGATTGGCCAGCCTGCAGCAGCTTCTGCCAGGCTACTTTAATGAGGTGTGAAGTGGCCTGACTTCACACAAAGGAATGTGCTTGGGGGAGAGAATCTCCCCTCAACAGATGGGGAAGCAGGAAGGGGGAGGGCTGCCAAACTGGTCTTCAAAGGCAGAGAAGGACATCTGGAGCACCCAGCAACACCCCCACATCCTGCAACCCCAGACAGCTAGGTGCCCCCTTGATTAGATTAGGAGAGGGCAGGAGAGGGGTGTGTTTATGATTTTTAGCCACACCAGTGGGTGGGCTCAGCCAGATCTCTCCTCTAAAAATCAGATTCATCCATTTTGGATTTTTAGAGACTGTTGCCTTCTGGGATGGATTTTTGCCACACTTCCCAGGAAGTGGTCATCACAGGGGGACGACCCTGTCCCTGATTGGAGGACCAGGGCCCCCCTGCTTTTCACCCAGGAGCAAGGATAAAACTGGCAGACCTGCACCCACGCCTCAGATCCCCACCAAATTTCAAGAAGAAAGAACTACAAGGAGAATTAGGACTGCCCTGCTGGACCCCTGGCCTGCACCTGGACCCTACACTCAGAAAGACTGCACCAGCTGCACACTTGGGCTTCACCACAAGAAGGACTTTGCCTGGCTTCCACTGGTTCAAGGAGGGACTCCCTGTTTGCTACAGGTGAAAAATTGCTAACCAGAGTCCCCTGCACCAACTCCTGAAAAAGTGACCAGCTGACCACTGTCCAGTGGCCAAAAAGGAGTTTGCGCCAGGTGCACTCTGGGAGTTGAAGTCCGCACTTCCCAAGGACCATCACAGAACTTCTGGACCCTTGGGGTGAGCTGTGGACCCCAAAAGAACCTTAAAAGAACATCTGGGTGAAGCCCCAGAAGTTTGGAAAAGATTGGAGACATTTTAGAAAAAAGCTCCATAAAGTGACCGACTCGACGCGGAAATTCTAGCCGGCTTGCCTCAACCGCGACCCGGCCTGACTTCGTGGTTCGTCCCGGTCAAGAAAAACATCCGAAAAAAAGACTAAGTCCGAACGTAAAAAGTTGACCGGGACCTTCCAGCCATCGTATCCGAGAAGGGCTCCACGGACGTCGGATCAAGATCCAGGTTTACCCCGGTCGAAGGATTTTCATCTCGAAAAAACGACTAAGTCCGAAGGTAAAAATCACCACCGAGGAAACCGACTTCGCGTATCCGGACAAGGGCTCCAGGAGGTCGGATCCAACTGGCAGGCTCGTCCCGGGGAAGAAAAACATCGAAAAAGAGACTAAGTCAGAAGGTAACTTTTTAACCGAGGCCTCCCGCGACTTGTAGCCGAGCAGGGCTCCATCGCGGTCGGCCTGAAAGTTTGACTTTGCCCCGGTCCTGGTGCAACCAGATGACCCGATTGGCGCTTTTTGTTTCTATGCGCTAGAAAATAATAATACTTTAAAAATTCATATCTCCGGTTCCCCTGAACCGATTTTAATCGTTTTTGTGTCATTTTAAAGATAAAAATATAAGCTATTTTTATAAATTGGTTTTGGATTTTTAAACTGTTTCCTGTGTTTTATTTAATTACTGTTTTGTGATATTTGAATGCTTTACACTTTGTCTCCTAAGTTAAGCCTTGACGCTCGATGCTAAGCTACCAAGGGTAGAGCTGGGATTAATTTACTGAGACCTAACTGTACTTTTGTGGAGGTTTGTGGCTTGTTGCTAGGTGTAGGTACCTACCTGCCCTACCAATAACCCATTTTCCAACAAATAACTTCCTCAACATCCCACAATCCTACATGTCTCCTGTGGGAGGAAAACTGCAACAATTCCATTCTCACTGGCAGAACATCACCACAGATCAGTGGGTACTTTCAATTATCCGCAATGGTTATTGCCTAGAACTCATTTCTACACCACCAAATATGCCCCCTTGCTCTCAGACTCTCTCCAGAACACAATGTTCTGCTAAAACATCCAGCTCACTGCAGATACCTAAGATTTGTGATAGCAGGCAAACAATACCAATTCAAAGTACTTCCCTTCGGCATAACAACAGCTCCAAGGGTGTGCACAAAATGTCTTGCTGTAGTAGCAGCTCACCTCAGAAGACAACACATACATGTCTTCCCTTATCTAGACGATTGGCTAATAAAATCAAGCAATATTCTACAGTGCCAACAACACACTCAATGCACAATAGCTACCCTACACACATTAGGGTTCACAATCAATTACCAAAAACACAACCAGTTAGACCTACTAAGCAGGACGCAGCAACATATACACGAATGGGAAATTCACTCACAGGTACATCAACAGTACTTTCATATGTGGGGAACACTGGACATAGACCTTTTCGCAACAAGCGAAAATGCAAAATGCCAAAACTTTGCATCCAGACACCCACACCCTCTGTCCAAGGGCAATGCTTATGGATCAACTGGTCAGGGATATTTGCTTACGTTTTTCCCCCTCTCCCATTAATTCAATTTCTAGTCAACAAACTGCGTCACACCTCTCTCACCAGGATACTCCTAGCTCTCACGTGGGCACACCAACACTGGTACACAACACTTCTGCATCTGTCAGTAGTACCCCATCACAAACTTCCAAACAGACCAGATCTGTTAACACAGAACAAGGGTCAAATCAGGCATCCCAATCTCAGTGTACTCAATTTAACGATTTGGCTCCTGAGGTCATAGAGTTTGGATATTTACACCTTACATTAGAATGTATGGAAGTTCTAAAGCAAGCACACAAACCAACAACTAGACAGTGCTATGCAAACAAGTGGAAACGGTTGTTTACTACTGTCAACCTAAAAATATAGATCCACTTAAAGCATCAATACAAGATATTGTATGTTACCTGATTTATTTACAAAAAGCAAATTTAGCTTTTTCCTCTATTAAAATTAATCTCACAGCTATATCAGCATACTTCCTTTTAGTCTGTGGAGGTGGAGAAGTAATAATTTTTCCAGTCTCTTTCTGGATTTGGACTCCCCTTTGTTTGCTGTCCGTTATCTCCAAAATGGGTTGAATCAATGATGCCTCCATTTGAAGTTCAGAAGCATGTTTTGTGCCTTTAGAGGAATGTTTGCTAAGTATTTTGGGTACATGCCTCATTCTAGTCGAAAGCCCTGTTTCCTCTGTATACAAGCGTTTTTTCGGTTCTGAAGTTGTTTCAGGTCCAAAGCTGTTAGCCGAGGTTTCGGCTCCAAAGCAGAGCATACTTTTTTTTAATCCGATAAAAGCATTTATGGAAGGGCTTACACAAATTATTCCACCTAGAATACCACCAGCTCCTGCGTGGAATCTTAATATTGTGCTCACAAGACTTATGGGCCCCCCCCCATTTCAACTCATGCACTCTTGCGCTATTCAGTTTCTCACATGGAAGGTTGCTTGGTAGCAATCACTTCCTTAAGAAGAGTAACTGAAATTCAAGCATTTACTTTAGAAGAACCTTTCTTCCAAGTACACAAACACAAAGTAGTACTTAGAACAAATCAATTTTTTTTACTAAAAGTGGTTTCACCCTTTCATATTAGTCAGTCGAATTGCCAGTCTTCTTTCCACAACAAGATTCTGCTGCTGAAAGAGCTCTCCACACATTTGATCTCAGAAGAGCTCTAATGTATTAGGTAGACAGAACAAAAGACTTTAGAAAAACGAAACAACTTTTTGGTGCTTTCCAACAACCTCATAAAGGTAATCCTATTTCGAAAAACAAGGACTAGCTAGATGGATTGTAAAATGTATTCAAACCTGTTATCTCAAGGCAAAAAGGCATTTATTAGTGCCTCCAAAAGCACATTCCACTGGATAAAATGGTGCCTCAATGGCATTCTTAGGAAATATACCAATGGCAGACATATGCAAAGCAGCCACATGGTCCACACCACACACATTCACTAAACACTACTGTGTGGATGTGTTATCTCGACGACAAGCGAATGTTGGTCAAGCAGTGCTAAGGACACTATTTCAAACTATTCAACTCCTACAGGCTAACCACCGCTTACTTTGGAGGATAACTGCTTTTCAGTCTATGCACAGCATGTGTATCTGCAGCTACACATGCCATTAAACGGAAACTGTCACTTACCTAGTGTACATCTCGTGGAATGTAGTCCTGCAGATTCACATGCACTCTCCCTCTTCCCCGGGATCCTGTAGTTGTTGTAGTACTTAATCATGTAAATGTGTAACTACATTGCATGGACATCTTTTTTACTTTCTATATATTTTTGTACGTACACAATTCTTCACTCCTTACTTCACCCTCCTGCGGGAAAACAAGCCTACAAAGGAGTCGATGCCCATGTGCACTATCGCAGAGAGGAGGAGACACTCGATCCAGTGACTCAAAAAAAAGACTTCTTCGAAGAGAAACAACTTGTAACACTCCAAACCAAACACTATATGCGATATATGCACAGCATGTGAATCTGCAGCACTACATGACACAAACAAATGTACACTGGTAAGTGACATTTTCCATTTAGCCCCTAGAGGGCGTAGTGCATTATACATTTTCTGAGCTAACAGGCCTATTGCAATAATATTACAAACAAGGCCCTTAAACACAAACTACTCCCAGCTGTAAAACAAAAGATCCAGCCATAAGAGAGGTTAAAACACACAATGGTGGGAGGGCTTATTATTTTGGGGTTCCCACTAACCTAGTGTGGGGGACTCAGAGTTGATGTGGACAGAGCACGTTGGCATGAACGTTTTGGTGGTGGTCCCATTGTCTTGGGACCACCACAGCTAGTTACGAGTAAAAACATTTTTTAAAGGTAATGGCCTGCAAAGCATTATGGGGCGAGTTTCCGGAGTGCAGCAAATATTGCAGTATCCCGCTTTGAGGATTTTATGTGTTTTTTTTTATTTATTTATTATTATTTTTTTTTTTTTTAATGTAAAGCATTTATCAACTACAAGTATTTTTGTGAATGCTATGGAGCTTGAAGCGGAGTTCCAAAAAGAAATGACTCTGATTAGGTAATAGTGTGACCAGCGCTTCAATACCGCAGATAGTTTCCAGTGTTCTGCGCTGTGAGCGCCATGTCCGCCAAGGAGCACGAAGGGGCGAGATAAAAGAAAAAAATAGTTTGCCCATGCAAAAGAATATCGTCAATCGTGCCATAATGCATGTCACAGGGTCAGTCTGCAAAGCGGTAAAAAAAAAACACCCAAGGCGGGACAAGTGTAAAGCATTTACCAATGACATCAAGGGGTTTTTGAAAGTCGAGCCCATGAACGAATGAAAGTAATGGGTGTGGTTAAAAGCCCACAGAATACTTACGAGTCAAGAAGCGCTTGCGCGCTCAACCTGAAAAGGGGGGGTCCCAAAATGAAAATCCACATGCTTTTTCCATAGCCTTTTTTTAATATTTTTATTTTATTTTATAACAGAGCTGGCATAAAAACTGGTGAATGGAGTCATCTAAGTATAGAGGAGGGGGGCGGCACCGCTCCCTGAACCTTAAAGGCCTCAGCAATCCCATCCCCGGGGCCAGCCCACCCCTGGGACACAGTTGTTTCTCTGCCTTCGGGAGCGCATGGACAGAGAAGGCAAGTGTGCTCCCACATCGCAGGAGCTCTGAAAAGGCTTCCAACGGGATGGGAGCAGACTTGTGTTTCCCTGACCACGCTCTTATGGGCATGGAAACTCAGATTGTTCCTGCCTGGTGAGAGCAAGCACAAACAGCTTATCCCCTGTGTGACCATGGGGCAGGCCCCTCCGCAGCCCCCAACTTAATTTAAAGATCAGAGTGTCCTTGTACAGCACCAGACACCCAAAAAATGAAAAGAATAAAAAATGAGCGGCAGGAGCTACTCATTTATCGTTCACTGCTCCAGCACAGTGCGCACCATAATGCTCTGCAAGAGTTTTCACTGATAATGTGGAGGGCAGCAACGAGTGCTGTTGCGCCCCCAGCAACATTAGAAAAAAAAAGGTACATCTCTTGGCTCACTAAATCCATGACTCAAGGAGAGCGTACAATATTTTTTTAAAGCACTCCTAGCTGAACCTATTTGCTCTTCAGCTCCCTTGGTTTTGGTTCTGTGACTGCACTTTGTAGCTTGAAAAATGTTATGACCGCACATATTGCATCACTCATGATGTTGTGGGACGTCATTGATAACATCAGTACAACATCATTGATTGCAACACTGTGTTTGTCAGGGGTGCAAGTTAGATTTACTTGAGATAACTGGTGAATTTCAGTAGTTTTGTTTAAAACAATATGTTTTAACTGGTATTTATTTTCACCAAAGTATGGCATCCCTTTAACCTTTGTTTTCTTTTCAGTGAATTTAAAAGGTCTTTTTTTAATGCACCATACAATATCATTACCATCAGTGGCATAACATAGGCCCCTGAGCACCAGGGGGCCTCCTCAGCACAGTAACCTGGCCTGAAAGCTCCTGACTGAATTCAGGGGCCGGGTGCTCCATGTACTTTGCAGGGGTCCCATTTAAGTTTCATTATGCCACTGATAACCATACTTAACAAACATAATTTTAACCCTTGGTTTTTCAGCGAGAGTGTGTGTGTGTGTGTGTTCACTGAACATTCCAATGGTTACAGGAAGGATTGAGTTAGGAAATAGAATTTAAAAAAACAAAAAACAAAAAATTAGAAACTAGCTAAAAACAAGGTTTAGAGGTACGTTATAGTTAGACTTCACATCTCACCTAGGACCGTGTGGCCAACACATCCCACCCCACCATCCCCTGCGGCCAGGCTCTGCAGCCAACCCCCATAGGCACCTAATCCCGCTCCATGCAGAGCCTTTGGCCGTGTACGGTGGCGGTTGGCCGCAAGCGTTTTTCAGCATGGAATTGCAGCAAAAACACCCTTGCTTGGTCTTGAATGAGTTCAATAAGTTGGGAGGATTTGTCCTTTACAGAAGCGGAGCACCTGCTATGTTTATATTTGTACTTGTTTCTTGTTGAGGTTTAATTTCTGTGAAACGAGCATCAGTGCCAGAATGATTCCTCATCTGCTTATTTATCCACGAAGAGTCCACAGTTTTGCGCAAAATGTCTACCCAACTGGAGTACATTCTACTTATTTATTAGTGCTACCTTTTGGGGTAAATGTGTTGTCCACATTCTACTCCGCCACTACGTAAAGGACCGTGAGTCTTTCAATGACCATGTCTGGCATAATTTTGTGAATGTTACCGTTCCTCAAGTGTCTTCATACTGAAATCTGTGCTAACATGAATCCTCTTACAGAGAAGACAGCAAGTCTACAAAGAATTGAATGTCCACCAAACAAGGGTACTTCCTCTTAAGTAAATGAAGTAAGCAATTCCTTTTTTGGTGGAGATGTGCTTATATTCCTATGCAACACAAACACTTGCGGGCCTTTTGATAAGCTTTCTAAGCTGGAAAAACACAGGAGGACCGATGCATACCACTAACTTATCCAGGGTGGGGCCAAACGGACGGAGCTTCAAGGTCATTTTGCCCATTTGCATACGCGTAGTAATTAAAAGGATGAAGGATGGACTCTACTCTCACCAGGAGAGCACAGGAAAGATCCTCACCTGTTTATTTATCCAAGAGTCGTCCTCAGTTTTGCCCCAAACTGTGGACTCTTATAGACTGTGGGTGGAGCTTCAATTCCCCCGCGGTCCCATTGCTCCGGGGGTGGGGTATCTCCGGGGCTCTTAAAGGGTGTGCGATGGGGGTCCACGCAGCCCCCCTCCATTAAAATCTGTCAGCCTGCCCCAGGGAGGCGGCAGTCTCCGGGGCTAAGATCGGCCTGACTAAAATAATTAATGCTACCCAACTCAATGGTTCTCACTTTATGGACCTCTGAAGGATGAAAGGCTAAGTGTATCTGACTGGATTTAAGCCTGTGACGATGCTGTTCCTCATCATGTTAATATTTCCCAGGTGTCAGACTGGATCCAGAATCTTAAAAGTAGTACTCCTGCAGACCGGTAGTGCGCCAACGCCATTATGCTCTGGAAGTGATGAGTGGATTTGAATACAAGCACTACCCATGCACACTGACATCCGTTCCTTTCTTTCCGCTCAGTCAGAGCATGATTCCAAGGCCTATGACTAATGTGCCCAGATAAATTCAAAGGCCATGACTGTAGGAAAGTGTCCCTTTTAGCATGGGTACCCCTCCACTTTTTGGTATTGATGCTGACTTGACTGTGTTTGTGCTCTGGTCCTGCTAACCAGGTTCCAGCACCAGTGTTCTTTCTCTAAACTGTACCACTCTTCCTACAATCAATTGGCACACCCCTGGCACACAGCTAAGTCCCTTGTAAAAGATACCACTGGTACCCAAGGGCTCTGTGACCAGAGAGGGTCCCCAAGGGCTGCAGCAAATATTGTGCCACTCTAAGGGACCCCTTACGAAGCACATGCGCACTGCGCACTGCCATTGCAGGTTGTATGTGCTGGTAGTGAGAAAAAGGTAAAGTCAACGTGGCATCTGTCTCAGGGTGCCATGCCCACCAACCACTGCCTGTGGTATAGGTAAATCACCCCTCTAGCAGGCCTTACATCCATAATGCCGGGTGCACTATACCACAGGTGAGGGTATAGCTGCATGAGCAATATGCCCCTGCAGTGTGTAAGTCCTTTCTTGGACATTGTAAGAGCCATATTAAGTACATGGGCTGGGAGTTTGGCATTATGAACTCTACAGCTCCATGATGGCTTCACTGAAGGCTGGGAAGCTTGGTATCAAACTTCTCAGCACAATAAAATCACACAGATGCCAGTTTATGTACTGAACAACTTCACATACTGTCAAGCTCCAAAGATATGTGGGTTCTGTTCCGCAGCAGCTTCTTATTATTGATTGTTAATACTGACAATGATCATGCAATAATATCTTTGCTGTTCTGGTACTGAACGTAAACTAAAGTGTGAGAGATGCAGATACATAACTTGATTGATATGACAGAGCTGCTGATGGGAATCACTGTTGGGTTAGGCTTTAAAAACTAAATTCAAAGAAAGTACATGTAGGTTTTTCTAATTTAGATTGTTATTGTACTATAGATTTAAAATTTAATGAAAAGGGAATGCAAATGTTCAAAAAGTTGTGGTCATAATAAATTGTAAACTAGGACTTTTCTACAACTTTATTCTGTTTTTTCTCTAGGTGTCTTCTATTGGTGCAGTCCTTTTTAAAGGAGAGCAAATTGTTGGAGGAAAAAGAAACGGTTTTCAGAGGAAAATCTATTCCAGCGAGAGTTCTGGTTCCGATGATACCGTTTCTGAAGGCAGAATTGAATGGGCTCCTCCTTGCGAAGAAGAACTTTTTTCAAGAACTCATCTATAGAGCTGCATAATAAGAATAGTAGTAGTCGTATCTATTGGTTAAAAAGTAATGAGATGGAAAATTATTATTGCAGCCTGTTACTCTAAAACAACTGCTTTTGTTTCCTCTTCAGTTAACTGATTCAGATGTGTATTTATCTTTCACTTCTCGCTTATTTCATAGTTGAAGACAATCCTGTTGACATTTGTTTTATTTGACAAACTATTGAATACATGACAGTTTGAAATAGATTAGACTGTATTGTCATAAGAATGAGTGTGCATGTGCTTGTCTTTGTAGTATCACTGCTAATTTGCATCTTGGCTCCAGTTACCTTAATTTGTAACTGTAGCTTTAGCACTCATTGATATTGTCGTAGATGGCAACTTCTGCTGTTCAGAGATTTTTAGCTCTTGCCATATTTAGACTTCTCTAAAGAAACGAGAGATAAATACTCAACACTGTAATTTATCAGTGCCTTTCTGAATGCAGGAGAAACCTGAGTGAGTGTTAATCAAAGTCTGTCATGTAACTTTGAGGTAGGAACAACAGGGTTGTGCTTTAGAGACTTAAAGAATACTGTGTTTTTGCTCCTACAATTCCCCCCCCCCCCCCCCCCCCCCCCAACTCACTTCTTTCCCTTCTTTCACACCCTTGTCTCTTTATGGAAGGCCCTATGGTTTGTAATTATGCTAACTGGAGAAGCCAAGGTTTTCATCTTTTTGGGTGATGGTGACTTTTTCTTTTAATCGGCCTGTTAGTTTGTAGCCTGTAGTACGGTAAAATAAATGGTCGAGAAGGTTAAATTATTGGAGTGGTATACGTGGATTGTCTAGAATCTTGTGCATGGTATGGGAGCATCATACCTAATCGCAAAGGGTTGCATTTAAATGAGCTACACAAGTACTTCATCTTGATGGCCTTCTGGAATGGCTCAAAATATCTGCAGTGCTTGGGGTGTTTTAGTTTTAAAATATGTACGTATGCCGTAGTCATTGATTCACTTTAAAAGTCCTGGGGCTCCTGCAGTTAGCTTACTTTGTGATTGTACTTAACTAAATCCTGTAGTTAATTTTGTGCTTGAGAGAGTGTTATAGGAAAGTTGTGAGTATGTGTGGTGCATTACGCAGCCAAGGATGCAGAAAAGAAGCAATTTCAAAATGTGTGATTGCAGTAGTAATTCTTATGTTTGCGCCTTGTTTTTAAAATATTTTTCCTCAAAACTAGAGAAGTTCGAAGACATTGAGGTATAACTGTTCGTCTAAAACACACTGAACTCATTATGCAAAATGTCTGTCTGGAGAAGCAATATTTCAAATACTAAGGATTCAAAATGTTATAAACAGTTATTCAATACAAGTGCAGCATGCCTCTTCTAACATCAAGAATTATAGAAAGTTTGAAATGACTTGCAAAAAGCTGGTACACTTTACTTTAGGGCAATAACATGTAGTGAGACATTTGAGTATAGCAAGCTTTACAATGTGTATTGACCCAAGCAGGCCAGGAGCGTCTTGATTTTTTAACCTGTACCCTTTTTAATCAAGCACAGGAAAAAAGTTATTCTGTGCTGTAACATTGCAGTATAAAACAGAGTGAAGAGAAGTAATGCGATAGATTCCAACACTATTCGTATTAATCAGGAATGCTCTTTACCCTGAGGGGACTCGAGTGGGAGTATTGGGATTGTGTTGCCTTTCAGATGTAAATGATCTCAAGAATATGAGCTGGTTAAAAAATCTTGCTATTATAAACATTTACTTGCTGTTGAAACCCTGAGACTGCCATACTTAAGTTACAGTGGCTATGTTTTCAAAGTATACAATCAATAGTCAGAACATTGCTCTCGGGTTTCTTTCAGTACAGCGTTTTTTGACACTTTACATTTTATTTTTATAAATATTTATTTGTAGGCTTTTTATGTTTGGTTTCCTCTGGACCTTCATAAAGTGGTTGTTAGCATCTGCACTGAGGGGGGAAAGTCTTTTTGTTAAGACAATTGTAGAAAGAAATAAAATTTACATTTCTGAAAATTACCAAAATAAAGACCTGTAAAATGAAGTGGATGCATTTCAAACAGCATTCAGCTCCTTTTACTTTGGGTTTAACTATTTCCTATGGAGAAAAGGGCTTAACAAATAGCAAAGAAACCATTCTTGGTTAAATTTTGTGTAAACCTTGGCAGACTTTTTGAAGGTTAGTGTAGAACTGGAAGAAAATCTAAATGAGCCTGGGTAATAGCATATTGGGTCTTCACTGTTTCCAGAGCTAAATAACTAAAGTTCACAATATGTCGGAGTTGGTGTGATTTTTGCGTATTTCTTTTCAGTATGGATAAGGCACATTCATTAAAAGTTGGCAAAACGCTGAACGCACCGTGGTATGAAGCGCATTGCATATCCATATGACTGAGATTATCAGTTTTCCATTCCTGGGCTGAAATTCAGTTTTACTTCAAGTGGTTGTATTACTCTGATTCACGTACACCAGAGTAACTGATTTTGTTTTCTTGTGAAGTTACTTAACACTGAATAAAACATTGTAAAATGGTCTTGCTTTTTGTTTTTTTATGTTTTCACAGATTACAATGTCATTCATTTTTATTAAGTGAGCGGTTTATAAAAAATGTTTGTTTCTTTTTTTTAACATGAAAACGCAATTTTACTTGAGAGCTTTCTCAACTGATTAGATAGTGCTGATACTAAAAGCAGGACCAGAAAGATAAATGTTGTCTGGGGGGTGGAGGGGGAACAGCAATTTTGTTTTGTTGAGAAATACTTTGGAGATTCTAGTAATTTGATGCTCTCCAGTGGACGTCATGTTTTCTTATTTAGGTATATTGTTGGTGTCTGTAGAAAGTACATAAACATAATTAACAGATATGCACCATGCAGAAATGTTGTTTTCTGATAAGATTGCATGATCAACTTTCAAAGATGTGTACCATATTTTCACAGGGACAGATTGCCACAGATTTTGACAGGTCCAAGAGTGTACTAGCGATTAAAGAAATAACTAGGGATTGCATCCCGAATCATATGTGCTTTAAAATGAGAAGTCCATGCCCAATAATAGTTAAATTTAGCACCGGGTAAACTAAACAGAGGTCAGGACAAATGTGGGGGGCATCCATCATGTCAACAATAGAAAAATAGTGTCTGGGAATAATGTGGTAAATTGACTCTTACCATCGAGCAGATATTGATACTGTTAAGCTTTTTTGCCTTACGAATCATAAGCTGGTATTGATTTTGTCCTGATAGTTGAAAGACCTAAGCTGTTCATTGACCCCAAACATTGTGTAATGTCCCTATAACACCACATCATATATTCATTTGAATTGTGTAGAGGGAAAGTACACAGGTGGAACCCAGTGAAAGTTAAATTAAGGGTTGTTTAGAGACCCATATTTGAGAGACACCATTGCTATAAAGTGTAGGGAATGCATTCAACTTGATGTTTTTTTTTAAAACATGTTTTATTTGGTTTTGTAACAATTAGGTCATTGAGATGCTGCACATTCATCAATATGCCACGCATGTGCATAGCACGACTGGCAACAGGATACGTAATCTGCAAGAAATCAAGTGCATATAAATAATCAGTACAGCTGGAAAAATTATACCATAGAAATGAAAACTTATAAAGAAAAAAAGGCAGCTCAACTGGGATCAGCCCTGCGAACAGGAGGGGGGGCCTGGAAGGGAGGATAGATGTCAGTAGACATTCTTCCATAGGGAGGAAGAGGGGGAATAAGAGTCATCTGTAGCTCCCCCCCATGCACCACCTCATCTCCTGGAAGTACTTCACAGGTAAGGCTCAAAGATTCTCAGGTGTGTACCCATCCCTAGAACCGGTGGCATGGGGCATCACTAAGTTCTGTGCGCAGGGTGGGTGCCACCAAGGGCAACTTCTGATAACCTATTCAACATGGCCTCCCAAATGTCCAGATCTCGTTTGGCATTCAGTGGGCACTGCACGCAGGTGCTTCTCCTCCGCTGTGCCCCATTACAGGACATATTAGCCACTTGCTATACCCACTGAGGCTGAGGATTGTGCCCAGTGTATAGCCATCCTACGTCTAGCCAAGACCAGAACCAATAAATCAAATCTATGGAAGATTCGGGCCCTAGGTTAAGATGTCTGAGCACCCCAAGCAAACAATGCTCGACGAAAGACACTGTCACCACCCAGGTGACCTCCCTCAATGTCTGCAGTACTCCCCCCAGTACTCCTGCAGGGCAGCGCAGTCCCATGTCATGTGAAGGAAGGTCGCCAGTGTCGTTCCACAGCGACGGCAGGCTACAAAGCGAGTCCTGTCAATCGTAAGTAGACACAGAGAGGTTAAGTACACCGGTGTGAGTAATAAAACTGTTTGAGTATGAACCTCACATTGCTGGCCATCTCTCTTACATGGGTAAATGCTCACTTCCAGGCATTTGCTGAGACCCCCATCGGTGCCTCCGCCCACCTATCTTGGACCACTGTTGTATCAGTGTGCCGATCTCCGTTATGGGGAAAATAGAATTGCAATATTGGGCCTCTGGATGACCCAGGGTCCAGTATTATCTGCAGAGTCTGGGACTCGCCGGGCTCGGCGGAGAAGGTCGGCAGAATCTTGCAAATCGTGCAAAATACTTTTGCATATTAGAGAAACTGCCCCTCGTGACGACTCAATATATCCTGCACCTCCGCCATCGTGAGGAATACACTGTTATGGAATATGTCACCAACCATATTATAGCCACACGCATACCAATTTGTCAGATCTATCACCGTCTGAATTTCGTGGATAAGTTTCAGCCACTACAAGGGGCAGCTTCTTGGCATTGAGGGCCTGGCGATACACGTTATGACCTGCTCCCACGCCACGGCCCCCTACCTAACAATTAGTGGGCAGTCGGCGGATCCGCTACACTGTCTGGGGGCTCTTGTTGCTGATGTTGCAACCCCACATTCGAGCTGGGAACTGTAAATTGGTCAGTACTGGCCTGCTGAGCCCCCCTTTTGTAGTCTGTCCTTCCCCATGATGGGCATCGGCTGTGAAGTGTCAACCAGTAGATCCACTCTCCAGTATGTAGAGGACACCAGTACCTGAACGGGGCCCGCTTGCACCCTGGGGACACTGGGTGTGCAACACGAGCAGCCCAGCAACTCTTTATATCCAGCAACCACAGGGCCAGTAGATAGTGGAACAGTCAGTCTTAGAAGATAATAGAGCCCACTTGCTATCCCGTCTCAACGCAGCATGAGCAGCTCTGCTGTCCTGGCAGTACCGCTGGAGCCTTCTTCATAAAGCGACAAAGTGAAGTGCAGCGCAGGCCCCCAGATGTCATCAGCTGTCCAGGAGAAATAATAGGGGCATATCAGTGCATCCACAGGTGTCAGGCGTCCAGCACACTATTTAGCAGTACAGTGAAAAGCAGTGCAGGTCTTCTGCACCACCCACCAGCAGCCCTATCCCCACCTTCCCAGTTGGCAGTGTCCAGAGTGGCAGCGCAGAGGCTGAGGGGCAGTGCCGCCAATCCACAGCAAACACCGTAGAGGCACAGAAGGGCCACACATTCAGGACTCGCCACTCTGCCGCCACCCCCTCCCATGCTGCCAGCTCTGACAATGAGTTGGGTAATGCCTAGGAAACTAGGACACAGGGGGTGTAAGAGGTCGAGGGGGCCGTAAAAATTCCTGGCTGGTTACTGATATCAGCCCAGTTGGGCCTGCCTGCTGCGAATCAGGGCACATCTGCGCACCGCAGCTTGCCGGCAATATGGCTGCCGATAGGTACAAGGATACAGCAGGCTCCCCCTGCTCTCAGCTTCTGCACCCTGGTCTGTCTGTCTAGCATCCCTCTTGGCACAGGCTTGGCCGCCTTGGCACATCGCCCCTGGCGGGTCTGGAACAGTCAAAAACAGTTGAACAGCGGCTCCCCACGCTCCACTCTGCGCCACCAACACAGTCGGGCAATCCTTAGGGCTTGATGTGTCCATGAGGGGAAGGATGATGACGAGATGTGGGGACCGGCGGCTTGGAGCACACTAAGTTGCGGCTGCCATCTTGCCATGCTGGCAGCACTGAATGACATGGTTGATGTGTATGTTATGGGCTGCATTTAAACCAAGTTATTTGGCTGCTTCATCACCGAAATAGCTTAACTACAATAAATGTGAAAGACTTCTCCTAAAACTCCTTGCTAATTTGAAAGAGGCTGAGAGACAGCATCTTTATACCCTGTCTGCAGAACTATGGCACCATTTTCTCGGTCTTACACTGACGATTTTGGCTGAACAATCAAAATTTAGCCTCTACAGATGCACATTCAATGCCTAGAATCCTCAATAAAGAACCTCAGGAGTCTTCAAAATTACAGTGTATGTATAGAGAGTTTGGGTGTGAACAGTATAAGTAAATCAACAGGTAGTATGATGTCATTTACTTTGTCATAACTAGATACATTTTGTGTATTTTGCTACAGAACACATCCTGCAATTGGGTTTTCTAAACCCTCTGACGCTAACTGCCACGCATTATTTGAGGCTTCACAGTGATAGTGTGTCAAGTAAAGGCAGACGCGAAGAAGGTGAGAAGGAGGTTTATTGCACCACTCCAAAGAAGCTTCCACTACCGGATCAGCAAGAACCTAACTGCCGAACAGAGAGTGGAACACTACGAGAATACATATCACAACAATGCATGCAATGCCACGAACACAAGGCGGCAAGTACGCGCGCACAACATGACAGATCCCCCTTCTTTTACAAACAAAACATCTAAACATTAGAAAGGAACAAAACAAAAACAATGCAGATCTAATTAACATAGTCAGCAAGCCATTATGGTTTACATCTATTCCTTTTACATTTGGTAACATAGTTATCCTCAAGAACCTCTGGCAATGAAGACTTAGTTCCAGACTCTCTAAATATCTGGCTTTTGTTTAAGGGATTATTTTCCGCATGTCTATGAGGCTCAGAATCTGGTTCATCTTGTTCTACTGCTAAATCTTCAGCTTCATCCACTACTAAATCTTGAACCTCATGACCCCCCCACTCCTCATTGCTGTTTGACCTACTCTATTCAAAACCACCACCCTCCTCATTGTTCTTTGACTTGGCCGATTCAATTACTAGATCAAAATCCAGAGGAGTCCTGTGCTCACCAGGTAGACTATGGTCATTAGTAGGTAACACCAATTAATTTCCCTTTAATATGGCAATGCGTCTGAAATTCCATACCCTACCATCAGATAACCTGACCGCATTTCTCAATACTTCAATTACTCTAAAAGGTTCGGAAAATTGGCTCTCTCCTTTCCCGACCTTCCAAGGTTTCTTAATTTTAACTAACATTCCTTCCTTTATTCTAATACCAGACTTGCTACTACAAGATTGCTCAAATTTTGTTTGATAACGTTCATGAGTGTCACTAAACTTTTTCCTTACAGCATCTAAATCCATGGTAACTGCAGGATTCTCAAACAACCAGGAGGGATTGACTTTACTTCTAGCAATTCTCCCTCTCATAATCTCAAAAGGAGTACATCCAGTTGTTTCATTTAACGTAGTACGATACATCCACACAGATTTAAGAAATCTCAAATCCCAGTCCTCATCAGCTATACCTTCAGATTGAATTGCTTCTTTAAGCACTGTTAAATTGTTCGATAAATCCATTACCACGGGGATTGTATAAAGAAGTAGTACAATGTCTAATACCGACTCTACAGAAATATTCCTAAGTCTTTTTTTATGTAAATTGTACGCCGTTGTCTGTGATCAGCTTGGAGGGAATACCTTCATCAGTAAAAATGTTGTCTAAACATTTTAGAACAGTGTCAGAATCTACTTTATCTACAATTCCAACAACAGGCCATTTTGAAAAAACATCTATAGCTGCAATGATGTATTTGCTAAAAATGATTTCCCAAGGATTTTTGGGGTTACAAGAGAAGTACTTATTGGATTTCAAAGTTCTTAAGGACTTGTCGGCATTAGCACACTTTACGCAGTCTCTAACACACCTTTCGATGAAAATATCATAACCAGGCCACCAAAATAATTTTTTAACAGATTGAGTGGTTCTAACAATACCGCCATGACCCTCATAGCATTGTAAGATAATAGTTTTCCTAAGGTTAGCCGGTGGGATAGCTCTATCACCCCTCCATAGTATACCTTTGAAATGGGACAATTCGTTCCTAACTTCCCAAAAGTTCCTCAAATTAGGCTCTAGATCTTTCTTCTCTGGCCATCCCACAACAATGCACCTCAAAACCGCCTGAACTATAACATACTTGGAATATTCCTCAACCCACGACTGTTTGTCAATAAAAGGAATATCCTCATCGTGTAACCAGGCAATATGATAGTTATCCCACTCAGATTCAGTTCCATTTTTACCACGCAATGGCATCCTGGAAAGGAAATCGGCCGACACATTGTCCTTACCAGAAACATAAGTTACATTGTAAAGAAAATCTTGGAGTCTCATGGATAGCCTGGCAATGCGTGCAGAGGCTTTGGCCATCCCTTTAGTGGTGAGTAATTTAATTAAAGGTTTGTGATCACTACGAAATTTCGCAAGTCCTGCCCCAGACAAATGCTCTAAAATGCTCCAAAGCCCACACACACGCTAATGTTTCTCTTTCTATCCCAGAATATTTCACTTCTGCCTCAGTGAGGGTCCTAGAAGCATAGGCAATTAAATGTTAACGTTCCACCTAACCCTCTAAAGCTGGCATCCGTGGTGACAATGCTGGGCAAATTGGGATCAAAACCGGTCAGAGGAACAGCATTAGCAATAGCCAACTTAATGTTTCTAAACTCACAATCACACTCCTTACACCAAATAAATTTGTTACTGTTCTTCAGTAATTACCTTATGTGGAATTTTTTGCAAGAAAATTTCATTATATATTTGGAATAAAACTCTGTGAGACCAAGAAAAGATCTCACTTCATCTTTACAACTGGGTTCCGGAGCTAAATGTATTGCATCAATTAAATCCGGTTTGGGCTTAATTCCCTCCTCACTTAATACATGACCCAAATATGTAACACACTCCTGGCAGCAAATTTGCACTTTGAAAATTTGACTGTTGGGCCTCTTTCATTTAGAATACTTAACACACAATCCAAAAGGTGATCATGTTTAGTTTTATCTTTCCCTTGGATCAAAATGTCATCCTGAAAGCAATGTATGTTGGGCATGTTACCAAATAAGGAATACATAAGTCTCTGAAATACGGCAGCAGCAGAAGCTAAACCAAAAGGCATTCTCTTGTATTGGTAACATCCAAAAGGAGTAATGAATGCTGTATAGTTTTTTTAATCTTGGTGTAACGCAATCTGATGGTAAGCAGCTGAAAGGTCTATGGTGGAAAACAATTTTGCATCTTTAATGGTAGCAAACATTTCTGAAATGCGTGGTAAGGGGAACTGGTCAACAAGAATATTGTCATTAAGATAACGTAAATCGATACATAATCTATTTTTGCCATCAGAGCATCTAGCAGCCACAATAAGAGAAACCCGCTTAGAAGATTCAATCTTTTCTATTATGTCTGCACTCACTAAGGCATTTAATTCATTCTCAACTTCACCTTTAACAGTTAAAGGAATGTTCCTTACTTTGAAAATCTTGGGAATGGCATTATCTTTGAGTGCAATTTTGTATACAAAATCAGTTAACTTGCCAATGCGATCATTGAAAACCTTAGGGAATTTCTTTTTAACTGAAGTACTTATGGATTCACACACATCGACATCCATCACTGGTTCAGGACTATTGGGGTTTAAAATGATGCCTAAACTGCCTTGGTCTTGCCAACCCAAAATTGCAGGACCTCTCTTCGCAACATACAATTTACATAAGCTAGATCTATCCTTGAATTCAAATAAACAAGTGGTAAATCCTACTAAATCAATTTTCTCACCTGAAAATCCTTGAGGAGCAATATCGGGAGGGACCAAAACATTCCCAATTTTCTTTTTAAATTTATCCAGCCACAACTGTTCATCAACAATAGTGTAAGGTGAGCCTGAATCAACATACATTTGAACCTCAACACCACCAATAGTCATCATGCAAATGGGTTTCTTCCTGAGTTTCGCAGAGTCAACATTTAGGACTAAATTGTCACTACTTCGGATGTTTAAAACAAACCTGTTACCATCATATTTATCCCATGGGGAGGCATCATGTTTTCCACACTCTTCCTCTACAAATTTGACATAATTTATAAGTTTCCTCCTACATACTTTAGAGAAATGTCCAATTACCCCGCATGAAGAACATTTTTGTTTTAATGCAGGGCACGATTTGTTATTTGCCAAATGAGAATTGCTGCCACAAAGAAAACATTTAAGGTGTTCATTCCGAGTGCCCTTAACTACTTCTGGTTTCTTGCTTGTATTCTGCCCTCGATTTTTAGAATAAACTTTATTTACACACTCATCCAGTATAGACTCCTTTAGGATGACCTTGGCACTCCTGGAAGACATTTCAGCTTTCCTGACAATGTCAAGAATTTGTTGAAGGCTATAATCCCCATTAACCCATAACCTTTCTTGAACAGAAGAATCATTAACATGCATAACAATTTGATCTCTGATTAATTCTTCTTGTAACTGTCCAAAATTGCAATCTAACAATAATGTTCTAAGAGCAGCAAGATAATCATCAATATTTTCACCAGCCTCCTGCTTCCTGTGGAAAAATTTGTATCTTAAAATGCCAATACACACTTAAGGGGGAAAATAATGGTTAAAAACATTGATAGCATTATCAAACACATTTTGATCCCCTTCTCCGCCCCCAGCTTTAGTCATTTGGTTGTATGCTTTTAAACCTTCCGGGCCAACACAATGTAAGAAAATCCTTTTCTTTTGCTGGGGGGGCATGTCACCTTGGCTATTAATAGTATCAATGTAATTGAGAAAAAATGCTTTCCACTCTAGCCATTTCATACA
This sequence comes from Pleurodeles waltl, assembly GCF_031143425.1. Classification (NCBI taxonomy): domain Eukaryota; kingdom Metazoa; phylum Chordata; class Amphibia; order Caudata; family Salamandridae; genus Pleurodeles; species Pleurodeles waltl. The sequence goes on from NC_090437.1 coordinate 1,168,544,334, forward strand.
AGGAGCACTGCCTGCAGGCCAGAACGATTGTGGAGGAGGAAGAGAAAAAGACTGGGCACACTTACTGATGGAATAAATCCTAGGGCAGATGGTCCTAGGTTGTAACAGAAAGTAAGTATCACTGTGTCAAGAAGGAATAGAGGGAAGTAACCACTTCAGTGGCACAGCGCGAGCACGCAGCAGTAGCAACACAAAGGCGTCCTCTGGCAGGAACAAAAAGAGCGCCTTCCGTTGCAAGGCGCACTGCTGTCACTAAATGAAATGCATCGGAGGATAGCGGCAATAAATATGGCGGCTCCTGTTGCATGGCGCACAGATGAATGAGTATCTAGGCAATGAAGACGCACAAGGGCTAGAATAGCAACAATAAGGCATCCCCAGTTGTCAGGGGTCTTCTGTTGCTAAGTGAGGTGCGGCAAGGGCACGCGTCACTGAGTATCCTAGCAACAAGGAAGACGCAATGAAGAGCACGGGATGTCCAACGGCAGCACACTCGCGCTGGAAAGTGCAAGCAGGAAGTCTTCCTCAACAAAACGAGTAGAGAAGAATATGCTGCTAGGAGTGACGGTGCAGAGGAACTCGAATGAGCTCCGAGCGAAGAAGCAGCCAGCACGGTCAACGATGGAAGAATCCAGGAAGGAAGAGCAAAAAAAAATGGGAAAAAATGACAAACAAACAAAAAACGGCGAGGGAGTGGAACGAGGAAACCGGAACGCGGGTTCGAGGAGTGGTGCCGCTCGTCGCCACTTGTCAAGTAAAGGCAGATGCTCAGAAGGTGATAAGGAGGTTTATTGCACCACTCCAAAGAAGCGTCCACTTCCGGGTCAGCAAGAACCTAACTGCCAAACTGAGAGTGGAACACTACGAGAATACATATCACAACAATGCACGCAATGCCAAGAACACAAGGTGGCAAGTACACGCGCACGACATGACATAGTGTAACCCAAATCCTATTTTTTCATGAATAGTCACACTCCGTAACGCTAGGGTTATGATTTCAAAATTTATTAAAATAAAAATCCTATCCTAGAGTACCCACTATGAATAGTAACTATTATAAAATACACAAAATAGTGGCAGTTTTCTTTCAGAATACAGAATAGAAAAACAGTATGACATGATGGTGTTTTATTAGGGCTTCTTTACATCAGTATTGTTCCCCCAGGTTAAGCTAAACGTAGCGCCAAACAGGACCTGTGCAAGTTTCACACTAGCATACCTTTTTGGTAAAATAGAACAAATGTTCAACAAAGAAACAGCAGCTGCAGTTTCTCCCTTTATCTGCAAGTCGGCAGCTAAGCAAAGTGAAAGCTGGGTGTGCCTTCCCCATAGCCTTCAGGAAGGAAAAATGATTACAACTTCTGTAAGACCCTCAGTCTCGAATCTCCAGTATGAAGTTCTTCTCTATGTAATAATGCTATGTCCAAGTTTATATACTCGGAATATTGTAGAACCTTTTCAAAATAATTAATAGTAAAGCCCTTACAATTGTTCACTTACATTGTGTGAACCCCTGCTTATTGTTTAAAAATAAGTGGGAAGTCAGTATCAATGCCTCTGAAGCCTTGTTCATTATTTGAAAACAGCCACTTAATGGTCAGTTCAAAACATAGAAAAAACATGAATGTTTTGAAGCCAAGTGAATTATCATGTTGCAGTAAATTACATTTTAATAAATGTGCCTTTTTATTTGAACCATACACCCAAGTAAGCATACATGTGCAATTCAAAAGTGGGGTACCTAGAAGAGAATATATAGGATAATTATAATCCCCATAGTTATAATGAAGACTATTTATGAATATGTAAGTATTTATTTATGCACCGTAACAAATTTAAAAAAGAGTAGGCTGTTGTATCTTATTTCATTTTCAATTGTTGCTGCTTGGGTACAAAAAGTGTCCAAAAGGCTAATTCAAAAGGGAATAAAAAAGTACAAAGCTAATTCAAAATTCTTCATATAAACTTAAATACCTTCTGTTTGTCTTATTTAGAATCACTTTATGAAATCTCTTCAACTTTGCTGTAACAAAATCGAATAGACCAAACAGTTACATATTTTGGTACAAATTCATTAATCTTTTCCAGCTGTAGATAACAGTGAAGTTGTGTAAGGTTCTCAAAAAATGATGAGACTTCAGGTGAAAATGCTAATGTTGAAGTTGGGGAATTGAAGCACTCAGCAAACACCAACTTAATCCAAAAATGCTGATACTTTTGCTGGTCTGGCATTTACCAGAATTGGCATGAGTGATGATGACCCTGGTGATGGTATTGATGGATTGTCACATACCTTCTTTAACAATTAGCAGTGCTTGATTCACTCTGATTTGTTGAATTATTTCTCAAATATCAATAGACATTAGCAGCATTTATTCCAAAAATTGTTGAGATAAACTGTTTTTGAAAAGATCATGCTCCAGGAAGCATGTCTCCCTTGGGGAGCTTAAAACTTGAGAAATGACAGTCCAATTTTGCGGCATGAATACTTTTCTGGATTCACATGATGTGTATTAGTCTGCCATCTAGTGGTTGGGTCTGAATTGTCTTTTTCCTTTCCCCTTAAGCCACTCCCATTCTCACCCCCCAACCCCCATGGGCTTCATCAACCACCATTTGGTTGTATCTGTCCCATGTATGATGGCAGACGGTGCACCGGCAGTTCCTGTGTGTAGTCGCTATCTTCAGATTCTTTTTCCTACCGCTGGGCCTGGAAGTCACGAAGGAGCTCTGAAAGTTTTCAAAGAAATACTAACATTTTGGAAGAAACCAATAGAATTGGCAAACACTGCGAAGAAAAATATAACATCAAGAAAGAAAGGGGACACTTCTCTCCCATCCCTGATGAGGGACTTCGTAGGAGACAACCATGTGGTCGGAAAATGAGGGCAGGTAGGGGACATGGAAAATACTCCCTTTAAATTCTGCTCCAACTGCCACCACACATTCGCTCAGAGAAACCCCCACGAAGTCTGTAACTTCTATCTCCCACAAGACCACAGTAATGAGGACTGTGCTGCATTCGCTGCAGACCTGGAAGGTACATCGACAATAAAGGCTACAACATTGAAAATCAAAGTAAATCCTGGGGGCCATATGCGCCCTCTTGACCTTTACATGAGGCCCTCAGTTGAACAGCTTAACTGCTTTTTTACTTTACAAAGCACTAACATTCCTAAAGATATTAAATACATGCAAGCACGTCTTTACAGGGTAACTGGATTGGAAAAAGTATTCACAGAAGGTGCCCTGTATCTCCTCAGCTTCAGGAACGCATTCAGTTTTAAAGCCATCATGCTACAAACATGTAAAATGTATTAAAGTCCTTTCAAAGTTCAAAAAAGTGTGTTCCACTGTCATGCATAATTAATTAACCTTAGTGCATCAGATTTAAATCAGTGCATTGAGTTTTTTTTTTTTTTAAATAGTTTTTAAACGCAGTTACAAAGATTCATGCCTTCACCCACCCTTACACAATGCCAATAGTGAACTAAGCAGCAAGTCAGTTATGTGCACCCGCTGGCTGGCCTGGGTTGCTATTATATATGGACAATATTGTTTATTAAATCAAACACAAGAGAATGTTTTGCTTCAAGTCCTATTTCTATGTCCTCTTGTATGTGATAATGAAGAATAAAAAAGCAAAGTGAAATAAAACAGTTGCCTAGGATCACACAATTTAGTCAAGTGAGAAAGCAGGCATTGATCCCAGGTGCAATTCAACCATGAGATATGTCGGTTCCCTACATTCACCTTACACCCCCCTCAAAACCCGACCCCCAAACTTCTGGCATCAATGCGGCCCTCGATCCTCCACAGACTAAAGTTTTTGGCCCATCAGAAAAAGTTTGCGAGTACTTATGGCTACAACATTAAACCATGGCCAGCCAAAAGTCTCTGGTATCACTCAAACACATAGGCCTGTCCAGCGACAACAAAGAAATTGAAGAGGCCAAAAGGGCACATGGTGTAGAGATACTGAAATCTATGCAGCAGATACTGAGCAAAAACAGATGGTTAAAAAGTCGGCGAAGGAGGCTGAAGAGATGGTGCATAAGGTAATCAGACTCCCTAAGGGCCACAACCTTTGGGTGCACAGACCAAAAAAAAGGCAACGTCGGTGCCAAAACAAATGTCGACTGAAGATCAGCCAAAAGGTGGGGAAACCTCTATGTTCGATGGCATGTATAGCTGCAGATACACATGCTGTGCACAGTCCGCCGTCTGGTGTTGGGCTCGGAGTGTTACAAGTTGTTTTTCTTCGAAGAAGTCTTTTCGAGTCACGAGACCGAGGGACTCCTCCCCTTTCGGTTCCATTGCGCATGGGCGTCGACTCCATCTTAGATTGGTTTTTTTCCGCCATCGGGTTCGGACGTGTTCCTTTTCGCTCCGTGTTTCGGGTCGGAAAGTTAGTTACAATCTCGGAAAAAATCGTCGGTATTGTTTCGTTCGGTATCGGGTTAGTTAGAACAAATCGACACCGAATCTTGAAGAGCTCCGGTGGCCCTTTGGGGTAATTTTGATCCCCCGTCGGGGCCTGGTCGGCCCGACCGCGTGCGACTTCAAGACTGATGGAACGGACCCCGTTCCGCTTCTGTCCTAAATGCCATAACAAATATCCGTATACGGATCAGCATCTGGTCTGTAACTTGTGCCTGTCCCCGGAGCACAAGGAGGATACGTGTGAAGCCTGTCGAGCATTTCGGTCGAGGAAGACGCTCAGAGACCGAAGAGCCAGAAGATTGCAAATGGCGTCCACGCCGTCAGGACAACATCGGTTCGAGGACGAAGAGGAAGCGTTCTCCATCCACGAGTCGGATTCGGGGGAATCCGACGCCGAAGACATAACAACCGTGAGTAAGACGTCGAAAATTAGGACTCACGAAAAGTCCACAAAAGCCCAGGGGACGCCACTGCCAACAGGCCATGGCTTAACCCAAAAACTAGGTGACCGAGCCAAGGCACCGAAAAAGGGCATGCTGGTGTCGAAGTCATCCGACTCCGGTCGTGATACCGCCACACAGCAACCTCGGAGCTGAGACACCGGCTCCGAGACAATTCGGCGCAGAGACAGCGGCGCCGAAGATGTTCGGCACCGAGATACCACGCCGAAATCAAAGAAATCTTCTTCGGAGCCTAAAAAGCCTACCGAAACGGTTTCGGTACCGAAAAAAGCCTCGGAACCGAAAATTAGTTCCTATACAGAGCAACAGGGACTAAACACCCAATTGCATAGATTTGGTGAAGAGCTTCAAACTGTAGAAACTGACTACACTCAAAGGAGGCTTCACATCCAGGAAGACACGGGAAGATAACCACTCTTCCCCCAATCAAGATGAAAAGGAAACTTGTTTTCCAACAAGGGGACAAGCAACCACAAGCAAAGGTGGTAAAGAAAGTAACACCACCACCTTCTCCACCACAATCAACACATGCATCACCGGCGCAAACTCCACCATTAACGCACTCACCAGCTCATACCACAATGAGCCAGAATGATCCCGATGCATGGGACCTCTACGACGCCCCAGTGTCTGACAATAGTCCAGACTCATATCCAACTAAACCGTCACCACCTGAGGACAGTACATCATATGCACAGGTGGTCGCAAGGGCAGCCGAATTCCACAATGTCTCACTACATTCGGAACCTATTGAGGATGACTTTCTCTTTAACACCCTGTCCTCCACCCATAGCCAGTATCAAAGCCTTCCCATGCTCCCAGGAATGCTAAGGCACTCAAAACAAATATTTCAGGAGCCAGTTAAAGGCAGAGCCATAACTCCAAGGGTGGAGAAAAAATATAAGGCACCTCCCACAGACCCAATATTTATTACAACACAACTAACACCGGACTCAGTAGTTGTGGGGGCAGCTCGTAAAAGAGCCAACTCTCATACATCAGGCGACGCACCACCTCCAGACAAGGAGAGCTGCAAATTTGATGCAGCGGGAAAAAGAGTTGCAGCACAAGCAGCAAATCAGTGGCGTATCGCCAACTTGCAAGCACTCTTGGCAAGATACGACAGGGCTCATTGGGATGAAATGCAACATCTCATCGAACACCTTCCCAAGGAGTTCCAAAAAAGAGCGCAACAAGTGGTGGAAGAGGGACAAAGTATCTCGAACAATCAGATACGGTCTTCCATGGATGCAGCCGATACAGCTGCAAGGACAATAAACACAGCAGTCACAATACGGAGGCACGCTTGGCTGCGCACTTCTGGGTTCAAACCCGAAATCCAACAGGCTGTGCTCAATATGCCGTTTAATGAACAGCAATTGTTTGGGCCGGAGGTAGACACTGCCATTGAAAAACTAAAAAAGGACACCGATACAGCCAAAGCCATGGGCGCACTCTACTCCCCGCAGAGCAGAGGCACATTTCGGAAGACACCTTTTAGGGGAGGGTTTCGGGGTCAACCCACAGAAACCAACACTTCACAGACAAGACCACCTACCTACCAGGGTCAATATCAAAGTGGAGGTTTTCGGGGACAATATAGAGGAGGCCAATTCCCAAGAAGTCGGGGAAAATTTGAAGGTCCCAAAACCCCTCAAAATAAACAGTGACTCACAAGTCACACAACCCCATCACACAACACCAGTGGGGGGAAGACTAAGCCAATTCTACGAATCTTGGGAAGAAATAACAACAGACACTTGGGTCTTAGCAATTATCCAACATGGCTATTGCATAGAATTTCACAAATTCCCTCCAAACGTCCCACCGAAAACACACAATATGTCAAAACAGCATATAGATCTTCTAGGATTAGAAGTTCAAGCATTACTACAAAAGGACGCAAATAGAATTAGTACCAAGCCTACAGAAAAACACAGGAGTTTACTCACTGTATTTTCTAATACCAAAGAAGGACAAAACTCTGAGACCAATACTAGATCTCAGAACACTAAATACCTACATCAAATCAGACCACTTTCACATGGTCACATTACAAGACGTAATCCCACTGCTCAAACAGCAAGACTACATGACAACATTAGACCTAAAGGATGCGTATTTCCACATACCGATACATCCTTCCCACAGGAAATACCTAAGGTTCGTATTCAAAGGAATACATTACCAATTCAAAGTGTTGCCATTCGGAATAACAACTGCGCCAAGAGTCTTTACAAAATGCCTGGCAGTAGTAGCTGCACATATCAGAAGGCAGCAGATACACGTGTTCCCTTACTTAGACGACTGGTTAATCAAGACCAACACGCTAACAAGGTGTTCACGTCACACAAAGTATGTCATACAGACCCTTCACAAGCTGGGTTTCTCCATCAACTATGCAAAGTCACACCTTTTGCCGTGTCAAACACAGCAATACTTAGGAGCGACAATCAACACAACAGAAGGGATAGCCACTCCAAGTCCACAAAGGGTTCAAACATTTCACAAGGTGATACAGGCCATGTATCCAACACAAAAGATACAAGCAAAAATGGTATTAAAACTCCTAGGCATGATGTCTTCATGCATAGCCATTGTCCCAAATGCAAGATTGCACATGCGGCCCTTACAACAATGCCTAGCATCACAATGGTCACATGCACAGGGTCAACTTCTAGATCTGGTGTTGATAGACCGCCAAACATACATCTCGCTTCTATGGTGGAACAGTACAAATTTAAACAAAGGGCGGCCTTTCCAAGACCCAGTGCCACAATACGTCATAACAACAGATGCTTCCATGACATGGGGGGCGAGCACACCTCAATCAACACAGCATCCAAGGACAATGGGACATACATCAAAGGAAGTTTCACATAAATCACTTAGAACTGTTAGCAGTATTTCTAGCGTTGAAAGCATTTCAACCCATGATAACCCACAAATACATTCTTGTCAAAACAGACAACATGACAACAATGTATTATTTAAACAAACAGGGGGGGACACACTCGACACAGTTGTGTCTCCTAGCACAAAAAATATGGCATTGGGCAATTCACAACCACATTCGCCTAATAGCACAATTTATTCCAGGGATCCAGAACCAGCTAGCAGACAATCTCTCTCGGGATCACCAACAAGTCCACGAATGGGAAATTCACCCCCAAATACTGAACACTTACTTTCAAATTTGGGGAACACCTCAAATAGATCTACTTGCAACAAAAGAAAACGCAAAATGCCAAAACTTTGCATCCAGGTTCCCACACCATCAATCCCAAGGCAATGCTCTATGGATGAATTGGTCAGGGATATTTGCGTACGCTTTTCCCCCTCTCCCTCTCCTTCCATATCTAGTAAACAGATTGAGTCAAAACAAACTCAAACTCATACTAATAGCACCAACATGGGCAAGACAACCTTGGTATACAACACTACTAGACCTGTCAGTAGTACCTCATGTCAAGCTACCCAACAGACCAGATCTGTTAACACAACACAAACAACATATCAGGCATCCAAACCCAGCATCGCTGAATCTAGCAATTTGGCTCCTGAAATCCTAGAATTTGGACACTTAGACCTCACACTAGAGTGTATGGAGGTCATAAAACAAGCTAGAAAACCTTCCACTAGACACTGCTATGCAAATAAATGGAAAAGATTTGTTTGTTACTGCCATAATAATCAAATTCAACCATTGCACGCATCTCCAAAAGATGTAGTAGGATATTTACTACATTTGCAAAAATCAAATCTAGCTTTCTCTTCCATAAAGATACATCTCACCGCAATATCTGCTTACCTGCAGATTACTCATTCAACTTCCCTATTTAGAATACCGGTCATTAAAGCGTTTATGGAAGGCCTAAAGAGAATTATACCACCAAGGACACCACCTGTTCCTTCATGGAACCTCAACATTGTCTTAACAAGGCTCATGGGTCCACCTTTCGAACCCATGCATTCTTGTGAAATGCAATACTTAACGTGGAAAGTTGCATTTCTCATTGCCATCACATCTCTAAGAAGAGTGAGTGAGATTCAGGCATTTACCATACAAGAACCATTTATTCAAATACACAAGAATAAGGTAGTTCTAAGAACAAATCCAAAATTCTTACCAAAGGTTATCTCACTGTTCCAGATTCGGTAGCTGGAAGAGCACTACATACATTAGACATCAAGAGAGCACTAATGTACTACATTGACAGAACAAAACAAATTAGGAAGACAAAACAACTATTTATTGCCTTTCAAAAACCTCATACAGGAAATCCAATTTCAAAACAAGGCATTGCCAGGTGGATAGTTAAGTGTATTCGAGCCTGCTATCTTAAAGCAAAGAGAGAGCTGCCTATTACACCAAAGGCACACTCAACCAGAAAGAAAGGGGCTACCATGGCCTTTCTAGGAAATATTCCAATGAACGAAATATGTAAGGCAGCAACATGGTCTACGCCTCATACATTTACCAAGCACTACTGTGTAGATGTGTTAACTGCACAACAAGCCACAGTAGGTCAGCCTGTACTAAGAACATTATTTCAGACAACTTCAACTCCTACAGGCTGAACCACCGCTTTTGGGGAGATAACTGCTTACTAGTCTATGCACAGCATGTGTATCTGCAGCTACACATGCCATCGAACGGAAAATGTCACTTACCCAGTGTACATCTGTTCGTGGCATGAGTTGCTGCAGATTCACATGCGCCCACCCGCCTCCCCGGGAGCCTGTAGCCGTTTAGAAGTAGATCTTAAACAATTGTACATTTGTAAATATATTACTTTAACCTTTATTATGTACATACGTATTCATTCCATTGCATGGGCACTATAACCAACATACACAACTCCTACCTCACCCTCTGCGGGGAAAACAATCTAAGATGGAGTCGACGCCCATGCGCAATGGAACCGAAAGGGGAGGAGTCCCTCGGTCTCGTGACTCGAAAAGACTTCTTCGAAGAAAAACAACTTGTAACACTCCGAGCCCAACACCAGACGGCGGACTGTGCACAGCATGTGAATCTGCAGCGACTCATGCCACGAACAGATGTACACTGGGTAAGTGACATTTTCCTTACTCGTGCTGCCCAGCATCCTGGACCAGGGGAAGAGGAGTTTAAAGAAACTGCAGTAGCAAAAGCAGTAACACCAAGGGTTGAGTAAAATTACAAACCCTCAACCCAGGACCCCAAATACATACAGGGTAATGTACCAACTGACTATAATTGTCACCACAGCACGAAGGTGCAACAACGCACAAACCTCCACCAGAAAAGGAGAGTAAAAGTCTTGGCATGGTGGGAAGAAAAATAGAGAGGTCGTAACACAGTGGCGAAATGCAAACTCTACTTTACAAACAGGCCAACAACAGTGGGACGAAATGGAGTCCCTGATGCAACACCTTCCTGGGGAAATCAAGAAAAGGGCTAAGGAAGTCATGCAGGACGGATATGATATCACAAATACGTGCCTAAAATCGGCCATAACGCGACAGACACTGCCAGCAGGCATATGTGCACCAGCAGTACACTGCAAAGGCATGCATGGCTAAGGGTGTTGGGCTTCAAAGCAGAGGTGCAAACCTTTATTATCAACAAATCTTTTACCAGCAATGCTCTGTTCGGACAAGCGGTTAATGAGTCCATAAAGCAAATCAAACAGGACAATAAAACACCCAAGGGGATGGGAGCTCTCCAATTCAGAGGCACGTCCAGAAGGGGAGGAAGCACTTCACAAAGGTACACAGGAAGAGTGCCTTTCACACAGGGGCCACGGCAGCCTCAAGCCACAACATACGTACCAAACAGTGGCAACACTCTACCAGGCAGCCCTTTCAGGTACGAGGGAGAGGACAAACCCCACAAGTGTGTGGAGGGGGTGTGTGGAGGGGTGAAGGGGAGCAGCAAGCAGGTGACTTGACCAGCTGCAACACAGGCTGCCACAGAACACCAGTGGGAGGCAGCATATGATTGTTCCCAATGGAATAAATAACATCAGACTAATGGATTTCAAACGTGATGTCACACATACTGTCTAGAACTCACCAAAGAACCTCCAGAAAGACAGCCAATAAAGATTTTGAGAGGAGGAAGTTATACAATTAAGAAAAACGGTAAAGGAACTCCTACAGGAGAATGCCATTGAAAAAGTACCACAAAATTAAAGGAAACTGTTCACCACATTTCCTGGTTTCAAAACAGGATTTAGCTGAGACCAACCCTAGACCTCAAATTCCTGAACAAATTCATATGTACTCAACACTTCAAGATGAAAACACTCCAAGAAGAGTGATCCCACTTCTAAAACATGGCTACAGTAGGTCTCAAAGACACGTACATATACATCCCTATCGACCAGGGACTCCAAATATACCTCAGATTTGTGACAGACAAAGTACACTACCAAGTCAAAGTACTGGCATTTGGCATTAAAGTTAGCACCACGTGTCTTCACAAAGTGCCTTACTGAAGTCCCAGCCTACTTGCGAAGGAAGGGAATACATGTATACCCATTTCTAGACGACTGGCTAGTAAACGCAAAAACAAGTGGAAAAAAATGTCAGACATCCAAACAGTAATCACAGCTTTGGAAACGTGGGTTTCTCCATAAACCACAAAAATATTGTCACCAATACCAGAACAAGAGAAGGTGTTCATGGGAGAGACTTTGAATTCAAGTAAAGCACATGCTTACCCTGTCCTAAGGAGGATAAAAGCAATGGCAGAGCAAAGTCACCTTTACCAGAAGGGTCAGTCTCGGATAGTAAGGACAGTCATTAAACGAATGGGCGCAATGGCATCATGCATACCACTCACAACATGCAAGACTGCAGACGCAACCCTTACAAGAATGGATCAACAACAAATGGTCACGGGCCACATGGAGTTGGGAGGATCTAGTGGTTGTCACAGCAAGGATACACAGGGAAATACAATGGTGGCAATCAAAACATGTAATGTCAGGGAGACATTTTAGGACACCAACAGTGACCATCACAACAGATGCATCCCACAAGGATTGAGGAGCACACACAGGAAAGCTGAAAGTACAAGGACAATGTAACAATACAGAGCATTGAAACACATCAGCTTCCTGGAAATGAAAACTGTTCCTGGCATTGAAAGCCTTCCGAACAGAAATCATAGGCTGAACCGTGTTAATACAAACGGACAGTACAACAACCAAGTGCTACCTGAACAAACAGGAAATCATACACATTGAGCAAACTGGCTTAAGAATATGGGAATGAGCAATATAAAAAAAGATCAACCTCTGCACCGTCCACCTACCAGGAAAGGAAAACAGAGGCGGACTCACTAAGCCGACAAAGCAGCTACACAAATGGGAGCTAAAATTCGAAAAATCTCAGCAGAAAACAAAAAATGCCAACACTACACCTTCAAGTTTCTCTCCCCCACCCCCCACGCCCTCTCCCAGTTAAAGGGAAATGCCCTGTCACTAAAATAGTCATGGAGATTTGCTTGTACTTTTCCTCCGATCCCACTATTACACAAAGTGCTGGAGAAAGCAAGACAACCAGGGGCAAACCTTGTACTCATAGCCCCCATTGGGCTAGACAGACCTGGGTCTCGGATCTACCAGAGATGTCCAAAGGATGAATAATCATGCTCAAAGCGGAACTGGACCTGCTAACAATGCAGAAGGGAAGATGTATCATGCAGAGCTCGCTACACTCAGTCTGGTGGCATACATAGAGTTCAGTCACCTACAGTTACTGCCCCGGAACATAGAAATCCTTAAGGAGGCAAGGAAACACACCACAAGAAAATGTTATGCAGCGAAGTGGAAAAGGTACATTTGTTGGTGCACAAATGCTAACAAAATGGAGAGAAATACAAGACTAGGAATAGTACATACCTCACTCACCTGCTGGATAGCGGATTAATTTACTTGTCCTTAAAGGTACACCTAGCATCGATAGTACCCTACACCAGAGACAGTTCATGTGACAGCTTCTTCACCTCACCAGTAGTGAAGAGGGATTAAAAAAGTTCGCTCCACCAAGATCAATCCCAGCATCAATGTGGAACATAAACACAGTCTTAACACAATTAATGACAAAGCCATTTGAACCAATGCATAAAACTGATCTCAAGTCACTCACAATAAAAACAGCATTACTAATTGCTATCACTTCACTGAGGAGTGTGTGAACCAAACCTACAAATATACAAGGACAAGGTGGTTCTCAGGCCCAACTCCCAATTTCTACTAAAGGTAGTAAGCAGTTTTCATGTTAATCAAAGCATACAGCTACTAGTGTTCTTCAAGTAGCCACAAACACAAATGGAAAGAGACTTAGACACATTCGATGTTAGAACAGCCTTATTTTACTATCTGAAAGAAACAAAAGAGTTTCGCAAGGAAACCAGTTATTTGTATCCTATGCAAAAACAACCAAAGGATCTGCGGTAGCTGCACTCATGCCCAAAGGCACACTCAACAAGGAAAAAGGGTACCACGTTAGTGTTCCTAGCAAACGTACCCATTGACACGATCTGTGCAGCAGCAACATGGGCTTCCCCCACACCCACTGGTAAAACATTACTGTGTGGGGGTACAGATGAACAAGGGCGCATAAATGGGACAAAAAGTACTGGAGCACCTGTTTACAAATTCATCCTCATTTCATCCAAGCCAACCCAAGGCAAGGGAATAATGCACAGCATGTGAATCCAGAAAACTATTCATGCTGTAAAAGTATTTTCCAGACGTGTTGAAGAAAGGCATTGTGTACATTTTCATACCAACACAAGGATGTGCGTTTTGAAACGTATAACAACGGAAAGCAGTGATTGGTAAGGAGGTTATTCCATGCAGAAGCCACATAAAAGATACAAACCTGCTACAGTGAGGGGGCGCTCTCTACCATACTCTCTGCTCTATTTATAAGTTTATTTGATGCCTCCTTGTTAGAGATCATGATCTGCTTTGAGGACAAATAATAGGGACAAAACACAACTAATTTGTTGATGAGCTGCCATGGCACTTTATTCACTATCATAACTGTAATGCCCAGTTCAGTTGTGTTAATGCCTGCATCTGAGCCAGCTTGCATAAGATTAAAATCTTTTAAAGTATTAAGAGTGGAAGAAATAATGGTTGAGATTGTTTAAGTGTATTTTGAAAGTGTTTGAAAACTATTGTTGATAATTTTGAATATGCTCTGCATTCTTTCTTTGTCAGTGTTTCTGATTCTTTTGCAGCTGTTCTTCCAAAGTATTCTTACTCTTTTATATCGCCATGTACTAGGGCATATATTTATATCTTGATTTTTTTTGCAGGATGTGGCCCAAAAGGAAATTACTTAAATCCATGTTCTCGCTAAGGTTTCACTGGAGTTCTTTCACAACGTTCAAAGTGGAATGACACTATCCATAGCCACAGCGGAATATGTTACATCTTGGATCTGGATTACTTTCCAAAGGTGATAGGAAGAATGCTTGTAATTTGTCCACCATTGTCAATTGTTCGGGGTAGCATCCCAACCCATTGTTCTTTTGCTCACCATACCACCTCAGTTTGAACCCAAACATATGCAAATCAGCCTTGACCCTGCTCCTTATGGGAACAGTCGAGCCCGAACTGCCTGGCCAGGTCCTCACCTATTTGGAATGCTACACTAAGTGGTTGCCAGTGATTAGACTTTTTGCATGCATCTTCCCATCACCTTTTGTGTGTTTGATGTAACACCCTAAGTGGCCGAGGGTATGTCCAGACGTGGGTTCCTTATGCAATGTGCCACTGGAGTCAAGCTACACCCAACTGAAGAGTCCCAATCAGGGCAAAACCATCTATGTGCAAGTTGTGTTTCGGTTCAGAGATGACCTAGCTTGGCAGTTCAGGCTAGACTGTTCTTGTTGGAGGAAGGTCAAGACTGATTTCCATATGGCTGGGTCTAGTCTGAGGTGGTATGGGGGGGGAGCATAAGAATGATGGTGTGTAATTCTAGTGACTGCCAGTTGTAAGCATTCTTCTTTTTGTGTTATATTTGCTAATGGAGCAGTAACTTTAGACATTTACACATATACACATAGATATCTGTTGGCTACAAGGTTAATCCATACGAACCAAATACTGTTGGTTGTATGTTCAATTCTGCACCATTTCAGTTCAGTCACTATCAGTGATGTTTTCTTTTAATTTCCAACCGGATAATTGTTTCAAATTAACCTTTGCAATTGCTGGTGTCTTCAGATTTTTTTTAAGACACAAATCTCATACACATTGTCTGCTGCTCCGTCTTAATTAAAAAATATAATTTCTATTAAAATCATGCATGCTTGAAACAAACATGGTATGAATGTGCCAAACCTTGGTCCCTGGTGCATTTGTTTTCATTTATGTTTTCCTTCTAGTATGCGTTCTCTTGTTCTGCAAATGGATCAATACAATAGGTGGAATAAATAAACCTGTGTTTGTGGATCAGGATATTTTTCTGTTTAAATACTAAAATGCAGATGGTTCAGACCTGTAAATGACTTTAACATAGGGAAACCTCTTAAAATGTGTAGGACTATGTATGGGTCCAACAGTGCTCCCACTCTGTAATTATATATTTCTCTTGAGCTTTTTGATTGATGAATGTAGTGATGTCCGTACTTGTGAAAAACAAACAGCTCCTCATGATATTCTGAATTGAGATAGGGATCTTCATTGTTCAGCGAGGGATATGAACTAAAATCCTTCATTGATTGTTTAACAGCATTTGTGTCCCATTAATTTACCAAAGAACCAGGAATTATCTGATCTAGGGAGGTTTTTAAAACCTAGGGAATTTGGATCATTTCTGTCGGATACAATTTAATATCGTCTCCCAAGTCGTTGCTGATGGGAGAGACGCTGTGAAGTTCACTATTCTATGTGGGCTTGACACAACCGATTCTCTGGGCAGATCACTTGCGTTGACAGTGACCTTGAGTTTCCACACCTGGTTGAGGACATCTGGTTTTTCGGGGGATGTCCAACAGACCCTTCCGGACATGCCCTTTGATGCACCATTCTCTTTGGAGAGGAGGCGGACTCGGCGCTTGAGAGGTCCAAGGAGTAATTGCATTGAATCAGACTGTGGCACGCCTTCTCTGTATTGAATTAATTCCTAATGTACTCGTAGGATGAAACACTGTATCAATGAGATCATCTTTAAAGTTATTTACTATTGTATATAACTAGCACGCTGTGATTTTATATGTGCTTAGTAATAGCAACGTGTGCCTCGGAGTGGTAAACTCTTCCTGAAGAAGTCCAAAATGCTCACTCTGGCTCAGGTCTTGTCTGCCTTGGACCCAGGAGACTGGATGGTAGCTTTGGACTTGCAGGACGCTTATTTCCATATCCCCGTCCTGCCTGCCCACAGACGCTGTCTATGATTTGTGCTAAGTCACAAGCACTTTGTTTACAGTGCTTCTCTTTAGCCTTACCAGCACCCTTGGGTGTTCACGAAAGTGATGACGGTGGTTGCAGCTTATCTGCGCAGGTGAGGGTTTCAGTCTTCCCCTACCTCGACGACTGGCTGTTGAAGGTGGACATGCCCCAAAAAGTCATCTACCACCTTCAGACTACGGTGAACCTCCTGCACATGCGGGGGTTCACTATAAACATGCCAAAGTCACACCTGACTCCCTCTCAGACACTCCCTTCAATTGGAGCTGTTCTGGACACACAGCAGTTTCGGTCCTATCCTCCTAAAAAGTGAGTCCAGGATATTCAGGCTATGATTCCGATGTTTCTGCCTCTATCCTGGATTTCAGTGAGAATGACTCTGAGGCTGTTGGGCCTCATGGCCTCCTGAATCCTGCTAGTGACACATGCCAGATAGCATATGCGGGCTCTGCGATGGGACTTGAAGTTCCAGTGGGCACAGCATCAGGGGAATCTCTACGACATGGTCCAGATCTCGGAGGGGACTGCGAAAGATCTGCAGTGGTGGCTTTCAAATCAGGATTGGGTCAATGGCAGATCCCTCTCCCTTCCCCAACCAGATGTGACAGTAGTGACAGGTGCGTCACTCCAGGGATGGGGAGGTCACTTGGGAGAGGCGGCGATCAGAGGTCTGTGGTCTTGGGCGGAGTCTGGACACCACATCAATCTTCTGGAGCTCTGGGCGATCAGGCTTGTATTGAAAGCATTCCTTCCCTCTCTCAAAGGGAAGGTGGTGCAGGTGTTCACCAACAACACTACTGCCATGTGGTACTGCAACAAACAAGGCGGGTAGTGTCCTGGACCCTTTCTCAAAAGGCTCTGCGCCTCTGGACATGGCTGACACACCAGGGCATTTCCCGGGTGGTTCAACATCTGGCAGGCTCTCTGAACGCCAGAACAGACTAACTCAGCCATCGATACATAGTCGATCACGAATGGCATCTCCATCAAAGATGGTGCAAGGTCTCTTTCAGCAATGGGGAGTACCTTGGTTAGATCTGTTTGCCTCCGCAGAGAACACGCAATGTCAGCTATTTTGTGTGTTGGAGTTTCCAAGGCGGCACTCGCTTGGCGAAGCTTTTCATCTCGAGTGGAACTCAGGCCTCATTTACACCTTCCCACCTATACCACTTCTGTCCAAAGTTCTGAAGAAGATCAGGTACCAAGCAATCATTGTGGCTCTGGACTGGGCACGGAGAATATGGTATCCAGAGCTATTGAGTATGGCCAGGGATCCTCCAGTCAGACTGCCCCTTTGGGGGGATCTTCTGTTGCAGCAACAGGGGATGGTACTCCACCCGAACCTGTCCAGTCATCGCCTTCATGCGTGGAGACTGAGCGGCAGCAGTTGGCAGCTTTTGACCTTCCACCTCAAGTCTGTGATGTTATCTTGGCAGCCATGCGTCCCTCCACCAAAACGGTATACACCTGTCATTGGCATGGATTTGTGGCATGGTGTACCAACAAGTCTGTAGCCCAGCAGGGCTCTGCTTTGGGCACTCTTAAAGGTTACTTATCTGCTATCTCAGCCTTTCTTAGATTGCCAGACTAACCTTTTCTTTTTAAGTCTCCCATTTCGGGTAGATTCCTTAAGAGACTCACCCATTTGTATCCTCCCACTCCGTTTATCATGCCTCAGTGGGCCCTCAGTCTTGTTCTTACTTACTGGATGTGTCCTCCCTTTGAGGTGTTACACAATTGTCCTTTGTGGCTCTTTACTCTTAAAACTGCATTTCTTATTGCCATCACCTCTGCTCACACAGTGAGTGAGCTTCAGGATCTTTCTTCAAAGCCCCCATTTTTTCTGTTTTCCATGAAAGTGTGGTGCTCCGTGCGAGGGCCTTCTTCCTTCCCAAAGTAGTCACACCTTTTCTGTGGACCAATACATCACTACCTACTTTGTACGCATCCTCACATCCTTCTCATGAAGAAGAGAGACCCCACTGGATCCAAAAAGAGCGTTGGCATTCTACCTCAATCGTACCAAAGATTTCCGGGTGGACGATCAACTCTTTGTTGGATATGTGGGTGTGAAGAAGAAAGGGAAGCTGGTGCAAAAGCATACCATCTCACGATGGGTACTACTTTGCATCAAAATGTGCTACGCTTTGGCTAAGAAGCAACCCTCTGAGGGCTTACACGCTTGCTCCACCAGAACATCTGCTGCTACCACAGCATTGGCATGCAGAGTTTCTGCCCTGTTTATCTATCAAGAAGCAATGTGGGCAATGTGGGCATCCCTGCACAAGTTTACAAAGCATTACTGCCTGGACAGTCAGGTCCACAGACGGCTACTTTGGTCGATAGGTCCTGCATGACTTCCTAGTATGATCTTGGTTCGCAGCCCAACACCGAGGATGGTTTTGCTAGGGTATCTATTCTAAGGTAAGGAACCTGCAACTAAAAGTCTCTATCAGATGAACAAGTCACTTACCTTCGGTAACGATTTATCTGGTAGAGACGTATTCTAATTGCAGATTCCTTAAAGACACACACATCCTTCCCACTTGAGAACTGATTTCTAGGGTCATGGATTCCCCTTTCAGGGCCTTAGTTTTGGCGCACCAATTTCAGCGTTCTGCGTGGCTCTGTGCTTTGACATGGAAAGTCGTGAAAAGAAACTGACATCACTACACCGAGGTGGTGCCTATATACCACACAGCAACCATGACTCCAATGACGGAGGCGGAGTCGACCGACACCACCTGACGGCATGCAAGGGTACTGCTTGATAAAAAATCTCCGGATCCAGTTTGAGCCTGGGGAAATTCTAAGATAAGTTCCTGTGGGAGAGAAGTAAAGTAGAGTTTTTGAGGTAAGTAACAAACTTACAGGTTCAATCTCCGGGGCATAGGTAGCCCACCGTTGGGGGTTCAAGGTAACTCCAAACACCCAGCACCAGCAACACAGGGCCGGTTAGGTGCAGAGGTCAAACAGGAGCCAAAATAACATGGGCCCCTATGGAGACAGGGGATACTCTGGTTCCGGCCTGCTTGCAGGTAAGTACCTGTATTGTCGGAGGGCAGACCAGGGGGGTTTGGAGGAGTACTGGAGGGGCCCCAAGTAGGCACAAAAACCACACCCTCAGTGGGACGGGGGCGGCTGGGTGCAGTGTGCAAACAGGGCATCAGGTTCTTAATAGAACTCTATGGAGGGACCCAGGGGTCACTTAGGCACTGCAGGCAGGGCACAGGGAGTCTCTCAGGTAATCCACTGACTGGGCAAGCGTGAGGGCCGCCTGCTGGTCTTTGCTGCACCGGTGTTCGGTTTCTCTCGGCCAGGGGGCTGCAGGGTGCAGTGCTTCTCCAGGTGACGGATATCTTCGTCCCGGGCAGTCGCAGTCAGCGGGGTCCTCGAGATTCCCTCTGCAGGGGGTGTAGAGAGGTCAGCCCAGGGTGGACACATCATCTGAGTCGCCTGGGGATCCTCTCTGGCTAGTTGGTTTCTCTGGACACGGGCTGGGGACGTCTGGAGTGAGGTGAGAGTCCCTTTAAAGATGGTTCCTTTGTCTTCTTTTTGGACAGGTCCCCGGTCCTCTGGAGTTTCTTGGTCCTCTGTGATACAGGCAGTTCCCTGGAGGCTTTTCAGGGGTCGCTGGTCCTGCAGAATGTGTTGCTTCTTTTCTTGCAGCTTTTTGAAGCAGGAGACGGGCGGTAGGGCTGGGGCCAAGTCTGTTGGTGTCTCCTTCTCTTCTCTGTGGGGTTTTCAGCTCAACAGTCCTTCTTCTTTCTTGAGGTTGTCAGGAATCTGAAGAGCTGGGTTCAGGGTTGCCAATGGCTACTGTCCCTGGGGAGGGGGACACATCCCTATCCCTATTGGTCCTAATCCTCCAAAGCAAGATGGAGGATTTCTCAAGGAGGGGGTCACTTCAGCTCTGGACACCTTAGGGGCTGACTCCTTGTTTTTCTCATTATCCTACTGGACTTGTCGCCAAAAGTGGGGGCTCATCCGGGGGGGCGGGCATCTGCACTGGCTGGAGTGCCCTGAGGCACTGAAACACCAGGCCTGAGCCTTTGAGGCTCCCCGCCAGGTGTTACAGTTCCTGCAGGGGGAGGTGTGAAGCACCTCCACCCAGGACAGGCTTTGTTTCTGGCCACAGAGTGCACAAAGGCACTCACCCCGTGTGGTCAGAAACTCATCTGGAAGTGGCAGGCTGGCATTTCAGCTAATATATGGAAATGCATTCGCTTGTACATTTGTAGAATATGAATGTCGATATTACAGAGCACACAAAGTTGTTTTGAATAATGGGCAGTTCGTTCATATGTAATGTTTTTATTGCAACTCAAAGAAACAGCTCTTCACCACAAAACATATTTTGGCTGTCACTGTGGCTGTGTTGGTTATAGTCGACTTTGAGGATTAGAATCACATGATTATTAGATTGAACAGCACAACAATTCTCGTATCATTTGTGATGGATTTATTGTACAACATATAAGTGACCTTTTCGTAATGAACTGTACAAAATAATTTTTATGGAATTGTTTGTGAGATGTAAAAAAATTATAAAAGATTTATTTTCCTGTTTTCAAATACAAACGTCAAAAGAATACATATTGAA
Organism: Pleurodeles waltl; assembly: GCF_031143425.1. Classification (NCBI taxonomy): domain Eukaryota; kingdom Metazoa; phylum Chordata; class Amphibia; order Caudata; family Salamandridae; genus Pleurodeles; species Pleurodeles waltl. The sequence continues at coordinate 1,168,565,264 of NC_090437.1, forward strand.
TATTTTGATTGAGGATTGGGAATGGTTTAATATATTACGCCACACAAATGCTTATAGTTGGAGGAGAACCATTTGTGGTTTTCTGCTTTGCATTTTCTCAGTCTCCGCCGCAGCTTTCTCTTCTTGATCCCCAGTCACATTTTTGCTATGAATTGCAGCTTGAGGACCTAAAGTATCTTGGCCTACAGAGGTGTAAACATCAGAAATAATTCTAGGAAGCTTCCGATCACAATCTTGAACAGGAACCACTGGCAACTGCTGGCTCAGAACTATCAAGGAAAAGGTTTCAAAATTCTCTATTAATTTGTATTCCTAAGTCAAGAGCAGGTGTACCTCTGTGCTCATTCTGTATTTGTTAAAGCACTTCTGGTAATACTGCTAATGGGGGTGCACGAGTAGTATAGTTATTTGCAAAGATAGTTGATATGTAGTACAGACCTCTACAGTTGGTACAATAGCAGGCTAGCATCCTATGCTTGAGGTGTTGTATGAACATAGACCACTTCTAACTGGTTAGTTTTATGACCAATCCAAAATGGAATGTCTTCTCGCTTTGTGGGTGTCTTGCTCATAATAGCATTAACATTTTGTGATCTAATTGCTTGCACTACATGATGTGCTTGTTGTGCAGGGTGATAACAAATGTCCCTGTAGCAGTCCATTGTAAAGCAAATTGTCAAAATCACCTATAGATGGCGAGTTACTGGTTTAATTAGTGTCTTACTACTGGAGCTGTCAGATTTATTGTGTCAGGATATGATGTATACATATCTAATAAGGGCCAGGTAGCCCCATTAGTAATTGAAGGACTCCTCATATTATTCTAAGGGAAGCTGTCCACCAAACCATCATTGATGTTCTTCATATCCTTATGAGACTTGTAAGTCACGATAAGAGGTTTTGCAGCTAATCTGTATGATCTTGGATTAGGATCTACAGCATCAAACTCTATCCACAAGTAAAATATTTTTAAAGGTATGCAGTATGTGCATTTATAGAGAAAATTACCCAATCCTTGCTGTTAGGAACACCCCTAGCCTAAAGCGTAATTGGTGATCTGGAACTTACTCCTATCGAAATAGGTGGTTGCACAGTATTAAAATCATCAGATTCAAAACTGAAATCAAAATGGGAGATAAACGTTTAAAAGTCAAGCACCTGGCAGACCCACAGCAGAAAAGGAGCACTTATCTGAACTGAAAGAGGAAACAAGTAATAAAACATATGTCTCTGCTAGTAGTAATAATCATTAGAATATTCAGCATGTCATTATGGATTACTGAAAGATTGAGCCTACATTTTTTACGGTAATGATACATTTTCTGGATTTCCCACCAGAAAACGGCCTGGAATGGAGTTTTCTAGACCCTCCTGCACTAAGGACTTTGTCAATAAACCAACATCAGACAGGGACTCCATGGACTGGAACCACCCAGCAAGTTAGTGAGCATTACTTGAATAAGGTGCACTTTAGGTAACTATCAGCCCTTTTAGACTTCACAGGGATAGTTAGTGGAACCCAAAACATCTTTCATCATGAATAGGCACACTCAAGAACACTAGGAAACTAGAACTATAGGATTATTCTTTTAAAATGTCTTAATATTAATATCCTAGTGCACACATAACAAATAGTAAGTTTTATACACATAAACAAGCTAGAAGATAGTGGCAATATTAATTGACAATATGTCTTTCATCCTGTCAAAAGATAATAGAAAACACTGAAATGTGATGATTGTGCCTGCCTAATGGTCAATACTTAGGGGGTTGATATTGCAACTTTACAGGTATGTTGCCAGATACTTTAGAGTAATGTAGAAGTTTATAGGTTGGCAGGAGAACATCCTTGGACTAGACAAATGCAAGGAGTCGGGCAACAGAAAGCAAGGACCTGTCCGAACAAGTTCTGTAAATGTTTTTGTGTTTCTGCATGCAAATGCAAACTCTGTAACAGTGAGTTAAAGAGGTGATATGGAGCATTCTGAATAGGAAGAGGGAGGGTTTTTTTAGGTTATTGACAAGGTGGAAGAATGTCCTGCAAAGTGAGCCTCTGCAATCTGTCTCTTAACTTAGCTTTTTTGTTTCTTCAGTTAAACTTCATACTCTCTAGGTCTACACTTCTTAGTTCAGGAATTGCTGGTAATTACGTTTTGCTCATGTAGAAATCCTAAAAACCAGCGTGTGATATCATGTTTTTTAAGGTTGTGTCTTTAAGCTCTCCTTTCCTCAACAATTTCCCGATGGCATATGTTTTACTTCCAAAATCCTATATAAAACAAAAATAACTCTCCTTGTCCCAAAAAAAAATTGAACTTCTGTAGTGGATTCTGTTTGGGTTTTATTAGGAATCAGGAGATAGCTTACCCTTCTGGCTTGCAGGCTGGTGCCCCTGTCACCCAGTGACTTTAAACCTACTTAGCCTGCTCTGTTTTAGCACATTTATTTAATTATTTCTTCCAAGATGGCTATGTTTATAGTTAGGGAGATGTTTTGATTTCACATTATCAGTGCCACTCTGTGAAAGCGTCATTACTAGCATCAAAGACAAGTGATATACATAGGTATTCACATCATGTACTTTCCTACTTACGTGCAACAATAATATAATGTACTTTTCAGGGAATTGTTCAAATAATTACCACCCCAAGCATGCCTTCTTATCTATTGTTTGAAAACATACCTGCATCAGGTGTCCTACAAGATCTGTATAAATACAACTCACACAGACAAGGTTATAAGAGGGATTTCTACCAGATGCTATCAACGCTATCTATGCTACACTTCGCATTGATGCAGACCAAGCCTTCGTGTCTCCATGGAGTCTGATCTAGAGACCGCATTCCAAGGTAACGAGGGTTGGGGGCTTTCACATGGACATGGTACTGGCAGTTTAGGTTTAACACACTTAGCTCTCTTTAGGTTAGAGATTAGGTTCACCATGCTAGGGTATTGGGGCCTATTCCACATCTCATGTTATTGCAAGATGGTGGGGGTCTTTATATTTATGACTTGTTTTTGCAGTTCTGTTTCTGGCATTTGTCATTATCCTAATCATTGCAGCCCATGCAATTTACAGTAGATTGCAGTTTTGTTCATAAAACCTCTTAAAAACTTTTCTGTATCTCCTTCATTGCCTGTGTGTGACTGAGACTTGTTGCTCATGTGAGAAAAGGGTAATTTCTGTGTAACTACGAGTCCCTTGAGATGTTGCATTCTTGAGTCCATGTGTAAAGGCTGCCATTAATCACCTTTTATTATTTGGGTTCTGGTGAGGTACTGCTTGAGAGCTGGGAGGGTTGGGCCAACAGTTGTGACTTGTTATAAGATTTGCCTAGTCACCTACAAACAAAAGTGCTGTCATCCCTAAACCAGCAGTCTTGCCTAGAGCAAGAGTCCAACTACGACATGGCGCTACCAACAGTGGTGTTTTGGCACTAATTTACGAATGCCCTGAGTATCACTGTCTCTCACACAACAGGTGCCCTGAGTACCATTATAAGGAGACGTCCGTGGTCTTTGGGAAAATCCTCCTCAGCGGAACAGGGAGAACCTAATTAGGCTGTAGGTTGTTTGAGCTCGCACTCTTAAAAGGGCTTTCTCCTCATTTGGTGTTCTATCTCTTTACCCATTTCACAGTATGGCTAACACCATATACATTCCAGAAAATGTCAAACATTCATTAACGCTACATCTCATAGGGCACAGCTTAAGTGATGAGGGGGGGTAATGTTACATTCATTGTAGAAGCTCATGAAGATTACTAGACAGAAACATTCTATTCCTGGGTTACCTTTCCTCAGGAAGACCCTAGCACATTCACATTCCACAGAATTGCAAACATACCACAAGAGTACAAAGCATACCAGTATCTTGATATCCCAATTACTTATCAAGAACATCAGAACTGGTTCAATGGCAACTTACCACACGTAATAAAACCCTTAAGATTAGGTCCATTAGGTAATGAAAGACCAACGTGGCCAATGTTTGCCACATATACATCTCACCCCAGTGTATAAAACATGTAGATAGCTGATCTGCACAATCTTTATAATGAGCTAGTAACACTATATAGACAACTTGTTCAGTTCATAATGCAAACTTTGAACACAACTCCAGCACCCACTGGATATTAGTTGGCCACCATTGGGATTAATCAACATGATTCTATCATGAGCAAAGTGTCCACGGAACAAGAGAGAATCCCGTTCTGGATAGCCCATAAAACTAATCCGCTGGAAGCTGTGTTTCCCCATACGGGACCACAGAAAAACATAGAATTCTCACAATGTGCTTTCCCTTTTGGAATGGTCCCCTTGCTGCGATATACACTACCACACATGGTACCCTGACACTTGCCAATTTACTAGAAGTGTTAAAACAAATTTAGAATGAGCCTAGGGCTGCTCCAGCCCTAGATTTGGGGATGGAATTGATGTATAACTTCGAAGCGATTTCCTCAATAATACTTAGTAACATTAAAGGGGAAGCACTACCATTGGCTATACGCTAGCGGCTCTAAGAGATTTCACACTTGGAACAGGAGAAACAGCTACTGAAAATAATTTCTGATACCTATAAAAGTATAGGACAGGATAGTTTGGAAGCCAAGCCGAAAAAGCCTGAAATACAGAGTACCACCCCTAAGGAAGGTACCAAACAAGCACAGATGTTGCAAGAGAGTTGGCCGGTCAGAACAACATCCTGACTACGTGAAACTCACTGCAGTCTTCAGACAGAAAAGAAGACAAGTTCACACAACAAAAGCCACAGTTTACAAAGAAAAATGTGGCAGCATTGTCAATTATAAATGCCAGTAAACTTGAGAATATTGCTGAAGAACAAGATGTGGACTGTGACACTGCTGGACAGTGTGGCAGAAGTCACAGTATGTCGCCAGAGTCTGAAAGATCTGCTGGACGCGACAGCAACTAGCAACTTTATTTCAGTTGAGACTGTGGACGGGCATGTTCTCCCACCCAAGAGGGTTTATGATTTAAATGTCCAAATTGAGGGAGACATAGAGCACACCCTTAATGTGATATTCTGGGATAAACTCAGTTGTGATATCCTATTGGCTGAAAGAGACTGGCCACCTGAGCACGTCCATAAGCTCCCACATGAGGTAAATGTTGTTTTGCCTTCTTTCTCCTATCTTGTTCAAGAAAGTAGTAAAACAAGCCTACGCTGTCAACTGGGTTTTAGCGCTGGCACCTGCACTATACCGCAACCATGTAGGTTGGGATAAGGATTCTCCTTACCATGTGGTATTGATTAGGTCTGCACCCCAGCCTCAGCCCCAATATCCTGTTAAACATGAATCCAAAGCTTCAGTGAGGGAGATCCTCACTCAGCTTGAGTACCAGGATGTAATTGAGCCCTTTGTCTCGGCAATGAATAATCCATTATTCCCCATTGCAAAACCTGACCATCAATACAGAATAGTCTTAGATTACAGACACTTAAACAGTCATACACGCACATGCGCAATACAAACTTCACACAACATTAATTAATAAAGTAGTGCATAAAAAATACAAAACAAAAACAATCTTTGATATCTCCAATGGATTTTTAGTTTCTGCCAAAACTTGGTACATGAAAGTCAGGAGCTGAGTGCATTCTCATTTGGCTTATAAAAAACACTTCTGTTGTTTGCCCCAAGGCTACAAGAACAACCCAGGGCTGTTTTCAGCCAGTGTAACAGCAATATTGCATGATATTGATCCTGAGGTGTTGTCCTATGTGGATCACATCTATCTCACAGATGATGAACTCAATATTCATCTTACCAGGGTCGATCGGATCGTTCTGGGATTCGCAGCCTGGGTTGCAAATTTAAGTTTAGGAAAACTAAAATAGCCTTTCTCAGTATATTGTTCCTGTGAAATGAGCTATCAAACAAGTGCAAAAGCCTGGACCTACACGTTTTAGAGGAGTGTGCTCAACTCCAGCCCTTAAATTCTATAAAGAAAACTACAGTCTTTACTTGGTTTCTTTAACTTTGGCAGAACCATCATTCCTGATTATGCACAACGCATCAAGCCACTTTATGATTTAATATGCGCAGACAGTTCTAGCAGACACTGGACAGTAGAACACACACACATCCTTAGAGGATTGCAATAGGACATGCTAGAAGCAAAACACTTAAACACGTGTGGTAACAAAACACATTTGGTCATCAGAATAATTGCTGGTGCCATTGGGTTCACTTATGTCACCTGAATACAGAACAACACTTTGCACCCACAGAAAAAAAAATCTAACTGCAGTACAGATGGCTGTCATTAAGGAGAGGCCACTTCCCCAAGGGAAACGCATTATTGGTGTTGGAAATGGGGTCTTTGGTTGGCAGTCAGGTTACCCCCCTGTCCAAGCGGGGACCCTCACTCTAGTCAGGGCAAAGGAGAAACACCTGGTTAACACCCACTCACCCCCTTGGTAGCTTGGCACGAGCAGGCAGACTTAACTCAGAAGCAATTTGTAAAGTATTTGTACCAAGACACAAAGTAATACAGTGTAAACACTACAAAATGGACACCACACCAGTTTAGAAAAATAGGCAATATTTATCTAACTCAAACAAGACCAAAATGACAAAGATCCAACATACACAGGTTAAAATATGAATTTTCAAAAGAATAAGAGTCTTACTCCATAGAAAACAATGGAAATGTTGATTTTGCACAAAGTACCTGGTTAGCATCATAAATAAAGATGCAATGCTTCGATTCCTTCTTTCCAAGGGAGGTCGTGTGTTGTTTCTTCTCCGGTTGGGTTGGCTATGTGTCGTTTTTCTCCCTTGGAAGAGAGCGAAGTGTTGATTTCCGGACGGGGCACCTCGAATCTGCGCAGAGTTGGGTTGACTTGAACGCCCAGGAATGATGTGTGGAAAATCCTGTTGCAAGGTGTTAGAAAACCACGCTGCGTGGGGTTTGCATCGTTATCAGCAGCCACAAGTGGGTGTTGAGTGTCATTTTTCTAGCCGCGATACAGGTGGTGCGTCAATTTAATCCGTGAAGCCGGCTGTGCGTCATTTATCAGCCGCGTTTTCAGCTCTTGTTCTGCCAACTTCACCTTTCAAGGGCCCCGGGACTGGACAGGGCACCACTTGGCAGGTCAGAAGTCTCAGCAGAGAATCCAGATGTTAGCAGGGGAAGTCTTTGATGGCCCTGAGACTTCAAAACAGGAGGCAAGCTTAGTTCAAGCCTTTGGAGATTCTTCACAAACAGGAATATACCACAAAGTCCAGTCTTTGTCCCCTTTCACAGGCAGAAGCAGCAGCTGCAGAATAGCCAAACATAGCACAGTCACAGACAGGGGCAGCACTTCTCTTCAGCGCTTCTCCTTGGCAGAGGTTCCTCTTGGTTCCAGAAGTGATCTTGAAGAAATCTAATTTTAAGGGGTTTTGGTTCCAATACGTATACCCCTTTCTGCCTTCGAAGTAGGCCTACTTCAAAGGAAAGTCTCTGTTGTTCATAAGAGCCTGCCTTGCCCAAGCCAGGCCCCAGGCACACACCAGGGGGTTGGAAACTGCATTGTGAGAGAGCAGGCACAGCCCATTCAGGAGTAAGTGACACTCTTCCCACCACTCTAGCACAGATGGCTCATCAGGATATGCAAGCTAAATCCCAGCTCCCTTTGTCTCACTGTCTAGAGAGGGATTCACAAACAGCCCAACTGTCAAACTGGCCCAGACAGGGAATCCACAATTAGGCAGAGTTACAGAATGGTCTAAGCAAGAAAATGCCTACTTTGTAAAAGTGGCATTTTCAAACTAACAATCTAAAAAACAACTTATCTAACTGAGGTATTTTTAAATTGTGAGTTTAGAGACTCCAAACTCCACATTTTTATCTGCTCTCAAAGGGAAACTGCACTTTAATAATATTTAAAGGCAGCCCCCATGTTAACCTATGAGAAAGATAGGCCTTGCAACAATGAAGACTGAATTTAGCAGTATTTCACGGTTAGGACATGTAATACACATCAGTACATGTCCCACCTTTAACATACACTGCACCCTGCCCATGGGGCTACCTAGGGCCCTAACGTAGGGGTGCCCTACATGTATAAAAAGGGAAGATTTAGGCCTGGCAAGTGGGTACACTTGCAAGTCGAATTGGCAGTTTAAAACAGCACACACAGACACTGCAGTGGCAGGACTGAACCATGTTTACAGGACTACTGACGTGGGTAGCACAACCAGTGCTGCAGGCCCACTAGTAGCATTTGATTTACAGGCCCTGGGAACCTCTAGTGCACTTTACTAGGGACTTACTAGTACATCAAATATGCCATTCATAGATACAATACAATTTACACAGAGAGCATATGCCCTTTAGCAATGGTTAGCTGTGGTAAAGTGCCCAGAGTCCTAAAGCCAACCAAAACAGGTCAGAAAACTAGGAGGAATTAGGCAAAACGTTTAGGGATGACCCTGCAAAAAGGGCCATTTCCAACATTTGTTGTTACCCTGGTGCCAGCCTTAGAGGCAGGCACCAAAGCTAGTGCTCCTAACGCTAAAGCATTACATCCACGTTGGATTCAATATGCAACCTCCCTGACTGTCACCAATGATTAGAACATCTTTGTTCCAAAACCTCAAACACAAGAATTTCTCAAAAAACAAATGGGAGTACCCTGCACCTATAGACATCTTGCCGCTTGACAGATACCATACTGTCATTTACGCTGATGGTTCAGCACAACCAGCTGTAGGTACTAAACATCAGTACTCAGTCGCTTGCGCAGCCATGAGCAGAGTGATAAAGGATGGTATATTCCACCCTCACAGTACCTACATGCAGACCCTGGGGAACTGCACAGTTCAGCTGGCTGAACTTAAAGCCCTTATCCTAGCACTAGAACATACGGATCTAGGACAACTCACATTTACTGTCTGTGATTTGTATTATGGTGTTCAGTCTTACAATGATTATCTTAATCATTGGCGACTGAATGGTTTCAGTGATTTAAAGGGGAACACCATAAAACACAGACCTCTCTGAGGGAGGATAGCTTATCTTAAGGATAAGCTACCTAATGCTCATGTAGTCAATACATTGGGCCACCAACGTGTAGGAGTACACATTATTGGCAACACATTGGCCGATGAGGCGGCCAAATCCACAGTAGCTATAGGTTCTGTTGCTGCAGTGACTCATTCCCAGACAAGATTGGATAGTGAAATATTGGCTGCCATGAAAGCTTTGGCTGAAGGCAAGCCTCTCCCAAAAGCATACCCTACAAAATATTCATACCATATCAGTGCACAGAATGTTGCCTATGCAACACTTCCTGGGGTGGGAGATCGAGTGATTCCCCCACCAAGACCAGAGATTAATTCTAATTAAAGCAGCACATGAGGGTGTTGCCTCTGCACATGCTGGTGTTGTGGCCACAATAACACTCTTACAGAAAAGCTTCTGGTGGCTAGGTCTATACAAATATACCAAGAAATATGTTCTTTGCTGTGACATTTGCCAGCAGATAAAGGGCTCAAACATCAAACGCCCCCAGCATACATTCCTTCTTAGTGTCCAACAGGCCACTACAATGTGTGTAGCTTGACCATTGTGGTCCTCTACAACCTGATGGTGCATACAAATACATCTTAGTCGCTGTAGATTCTTGTTCTAGATTCCTGTGGGTATGGCCTCAGCGGTCGGCTGACGCTCGAACTGTTATAAAAAACTTGTTCATCTCTATTGGTACATATGCTGTTGCAGCATTCCATTCAGACCAGGGCCCTGCCTTTGCCTCTAAGGCATTCAGAGACACCATGAACAACTCCACACAAACTGGCGACATTGTGTACTATGAGAGTCCACGGAAAGTGGATCCATCCACCAGAAATGCACCGGCTCCTCTGTTTGCAGAGACTGCTTCGGGTTATTTCATCGACCTTGATTACTTTTCTTTGACTTCATTTGCACCTGAAAATGTTTCTAAGACACGTAAGCTTTACATATGGCTTAAAGAGAACTATTTAATTTATCCATGGATTATCTGTGGATGTTTCTGACACTGCTTGCCTTTCTCTTATGGATTGGTTTTGTGACTGTTTTCTTTCTCCTTATAAATGGTTATTACCTTCCTGAATGCTCTTCTGTTGAACCAGTGGATGAAGTTTTATCTCCATATCTTTCCTCACATTAGGGTCCAAAGAGATTTGTCCCTTGTGAACATTTCAGCAGTACCAATTCCTGAAGGTATTGTGTGAGATAAAGTTTCCTTTGATATATACGGGCCTACTGAGATCATTAAAATTCCATATGTTTTCATAATTTCAATGACTAATGTAATTATACCTGGTGTTGTTTCTGATGACTGGGATGTTCAAACAGTTGATTCCATGCTAGCTGAATTGCAGGATTATACTGTATTTAAAAGTGATGATGTGTACACTAGCACAAAGAAATATGGGGAAATGTTCTGTTATAATATTTGGGGACATTACTACCTGCACCGAGCAACTAGACGCAAATCAGTATTTAATTATACACAGTAGGAACACTTCAACTCTGCCTGTGGGGGAGCCCAAAGCATTATTCAGATAAATTTACATATTTTTCTGGGCATGACATTAAGAATGCAGAATCATGGGGGGGCGTGGCTTCGGGCGTCAAGATGGCGGTCGCACTCTAAGAGTGCTCTGGACCCCTCCGTCATCCGCCCTACGAAGCTGCCGCTATTCACACTACTGGCGCTGCCCTGGGGGTGCCCATCGGCTCCTGGACCCCAGAGATCCCCCCTGGAACCACCTACGGCATATTTGAGCCATAATAGCACCAGCCGCGGCTGACTCGAAAAATTCAAGATGGCGGCCGGGACCGCGGCGCTCGGCCGAACCCGAGGTGGGAGGCTCCCCTGCTGAGGCGGCCGCTCGGTGGGGGACACCGAAGACGCCGGCCCTGCGATCCGGGGCCCGGGCCCCTTGTGGGCCGATGTGAGGCGAAACGTGTCTGCGGTGAGGAGAGAGGCTCCTGGCGGCCTGGACCCCGCTGCGCATCTGCGCGGGGGCCCGGGAGAAGTGGGGGATATCCCGAGACGCGAGGAGGTCTCCTCCGTCCGGATTGAACGAGGCCCGGGAGTCAAGGAGGGGCCGTGAACGCGACTCCGGCCGCGCTCGTGAGGGGAGCTGGCTCGCCCGGCGGCCGTCCCGAGTGGAGGGATTGGCGCCGGGGACACCGACGCTGTGCCCCGGGATCCGGGCCCCGGAGGATTGGACCGTGAGCACACGAGCGGCGGCTGAAGGACTCTTGGGGGGTCGGACCCTCTGTGCAGGTATGCGGGGCCCCGAAAGATAAAACTGATCTCAACAAAGAGGCTGCCAAGTGAGACATTCCTGCTCCCAGTCATTGACTTTGAGCGCCTGGGGCGGAGTAGGTGGCCCCCCAGAGATCGCTGGCGTTGGGCCCTGGAAGGCGAGGGAGATCCCCCGCCTCTCAGAAGAAAACAAAGGCACCCCAGCACGAGCTTGGCGGGGAGGGAACTCCCGATCAATACAATACAATACAATACATCACAATGGGCGCTTGAATCCAGGAAAGGACTAACCCCACCATCCTGACTGATACCGAGAGACCTCTCAGGCCCCCTGGGGGCGCAGTGCAGGCAACACTTTTCGACTGGCCCCGGACGAGGGGGAGCCGCCGGAGACGCCCTGGACTGCAGGGAGGGCAAGGAGTCCTGCGAGCCCCCGATGACCTGGAGGCACGAGGCGAGACCCGACGCAATGCTGGGCAGTCGCCTGACGGTGTGAGTTAACGGAGTGGAGAGGATCGGTTCCCGTTGGACCCCGGGGGGGTGATTGGGCTGTGCCCACCAGCGTGTGCTCTGATACCCTGCCGGTAGACCCCCTCCGAGGCGGTCCCCTGTCGAAACGGCCCGGATGCAGGAACCTGGACGAGGTGGATCTGGGTGACAACCGGACACCCCCAACTTCCTGAGACAGAATGGGAAAGGACAAAGCAAACAAACAACCCCGACCTCCCAGCAAAAGATTGACCAGTTCACGATGCCAGCAGGCCCCAGAAGAGAAGGGGAAACCGCCAGTGGAGGCCCAGCGCTTGACGGAGTGAGCGCCATCCTCCAAGCAATTCAATCGTCGCAATCGGCTGTGGAGACCAAAATTGGGGAAGTGCGTGAGGACATGGGCCTTATCAGACAGGACCTCAGAAATACAGTGAGCCGAATTACTGAGGTGGAGGGCCGGGTCTCCCAGACCGAAGACGAGCTGGCCGATCTTAAAACGAAAGTGGCCCAGCTACAAACACGTACCAGCGAGCTACACCGCCATGCCGAGGATGCAGAAAATCGATCGAGACGCAACAATCTGCGTTTTATCGGATTCCCGGAGGGCGCGGAGGAGGATAAAGTATCAGAATTTTTGGAGCGCTGGATCAAGACCTGGATACCAGACCAGGCCCTCTCACCCTGGTTTGCAATTGAACGCGCTCACAGATCCCTTGCACCGCGCCCCCCTCCGGGCGGCCCGAAGCGCCCAATGATCGCACGTTTTTTTAACTTTAAAGATCGAGACAACATCCTTAAAGAGGCGAGACCCTTGGAAGATCTTAAATGGGAGAACCACAAGATCCTGATATTCCCAGACTACACACGGGAGGTTCAGACCCGCTGCCGTTCGTATGAGCAAGTCAAACAGAAACTCAGAGCAATGCAACTCTCATACATGCTCCTCTTCCCGGCACGGCTTAAGGTCATCATGGCTGGTAGGGCGTATTTCTTTGAATCTCCGGAGGAGGCATGGGACTGGCTGACCGAGGAGGGCGTTGGAGCCCGAAAGGGAGCCCTGAAACAAGGAGGAGAGCCCGCTCGGGATAGACCCCCCCTTTTGGGGGGACCTCGAAGGAGCCGGAGGCGCACCAGATCTCGGAAAGGGATGCGAGATGGTCTGGCCGCTCCTGGAGGTGGAGGGATGGCTGGAGACTCTGGCTCCCGGGTGGGGGAGATCTCCATTGAGTCCCCAGAAGGGCAGGAACAGATACAAGCCGAGGATGATAGACGTCTGAGCCAGTCCCCGGTGCTTGGCTGAACTGTTACACGGAGTTTTTGCTGTGACACATGGAGGGGATCGGGGAGAACGATCCGCCCTTGCGGGGCCCCTGGGGCGCGTCGTCGGATGACTCGGCGGCCCCCCGGGGTTCGCCAAACAAGATTTGAAGACTTTTCACTTATGATTGCAGAATGATCCGACTGAATGGAGGGGTCCACCACTCCACTCCCAAGACAGTCTTACTGGCTGTTATGTTCTGGTTGGGGTTAGGGGTGACAGATGCTTCCGGGGTGGGAGTATGGGGTGGGGGGCAGTTGGGGGGTGAGAAGTTTGAGTTGGGGTTAGATAGTAGCACTAGGTACAGGTTTAGTACCTCAATGTTATGTTTTAAGCGGTCATCCCTGTTTCCACTGACAGCCACCCAACAAGATATGATACCCGCGCAGCCCACGCCTGGTCCTCACTGACACAAATCATCTCCTGGAATGTAAACGGGCTCTTAGATAAGATCAAACGATCTGCAGTTTTTAACACCCTCCGCAGATACTCCCCCTCAATGGTCCTACTGCAGGAAACTCATCTCCTGGGAACTAAATGCCCTATGCTCACACGGGGAGGATTTGATAGGGTTTACCACGCAGGTTTCTCCAGGGGATCCAGGGGAGTGGCCATTCTACTCAGCCGCTCTCTACCTATGGTGATAACATCTACGCTGTCTGACCCACAGGGCAGATTCGTAATTGCTTCAGGGATGCTTCACGGTACACCGCTGAACCTTGTATGCGCATACGCCCCCCCAGCAGGATTCGACGCCTTCCTACTCTCACTCCGCCAGGTGGTAGCGGGACTCCCCCAGGGAACCACATTGATAGGAGGGGATTTTAATGCTGTTCTGGACCCCAGACTGGATATATCCGGGGACATTACCACTGGTAGGGCCTCTCGGGCTGCGAGTCTTAACGGATGGGTGGAGAGCCTCGGCCTCTGCGAGGTATGGAGAACCTGGCACCCTAAAGAACGTCAATACACACACACATCAGCCGCCCACTGGACACATTCCAGAATTGATTTAATATTTATGCCTGCATTAGACGTCATCGGTGTCACGGGGGCTGATATACTGCCACGAGGGGTCTCAGACCACGCACCTGTACGAGTCCGACTGGGTGGGACGGACCCCACCAGGCGCCCATTGTGGCGCCTGAATGCATGGTGCTTACAAGACAACGAATATACCCTTGAAATAAGAGACCGCCTTGCTCAATATTTTGAGTTGAATTTGGGAACGGTCCAGTCCCCAGGTACAATATGGGCTGCCGGCAAAGCCACACTAAGAGGGCATGCCAAGTGTCTTCTTCGTGCACGTGAACGCGCTCGGGACTCAAGAGTGTCTGAGTTGGAGGCTGAGGCGCTGAATCTGGAGCGCCAACAAACGACCTTATCCTCGGCCTCTATTCTGAGGCAACTTACTAGGACCCGAGAGGAAATCAGACATTTGGTCCTTGAGTCAGCAAAACACATTTGGAGAGCATCGGCCGCCCAAATATATGGCTGGGGGGACAAGAATGGAAAACTCTTGCATTGGCTAGCCACACGCCCCCTGGCCAATAGAATCATACCTGAGATTAGAGACGACTCAGGTGCTCTTTCCAAAGCGCCCATCGAGATAGCTCAGAGCTTTGCCTCTTACTATGCACGCCTATACGCAGAGCACCCTCGGCCCACCATTGAAAGGGAATCCCCCCTCCTGAACGACATAACTCTTTCCAGAGTCTCCCAGACGGCCAGGAGCAGTATGGATGAGGCAATTAGCCTCACAGAAATAACCAGTGCGATTGCCAACTTGGCATCAGGCAAGACCCCAGGTCCTGATGGATTCCCACCAGAGTTATATAAGAAATGCAGCGATATTCTGGCTCCACATCTGCTCAACATGTACGAAGAAGCTGAGCGGAAGGGCCACTTCCCTCCTGGGATTGACCTAGCGACAATAGTAGTGATCCCCAAGACACAACCCCCGTCGCAACACTGCTCGGCATACCGACCCATTTCACTCCTGAACACTGAAGTCAAGGTCCTAGCCTCAATCCTCGCCTCAAGACTAAGAGACGCCATACCCACACTGGTGCATCCTGACCAATGTGGCTTTATGCCTGCCCGTAGCACTAGACACTGTATTAGGAGATTACACCTAGCGTTGGCGCATCAAAAGACCCTGTCTCGAGCCCCTCTGGCTTTGCTTCTACTCGACTTCGAGAAAGCCTTTGACACGGTAGACTGGTCTTACCTCGAAAACGTCCTACAAAGCAACGGCCTTGGGCCCAGATTCAGAGGATTGGTGAAGCTACTTTATTCTAATCCCACAGCACATGTCCAAGTAAACGGAGTAATCTCAGACCCATTCCCTATCGGCCGTGGCACCAGGCAGGGATGTCCATTATGCCCTTTGCTTTTTGCATTAACAATAGAGCCTCTGGCGAAAATGTTAAGGGAAGATCCGCTGATAGAGGGCTGGTCCTGGCCCGTCTGCCAAGAGGACCGCGTGGCACTGTACGCGGATGACGTCCTGCTGTACATCTCAAACCCAGCCAAAAGTGGCCCCCGCATTCTACAAATTCTAGATCTCTTCTCGGATGCCTCAGGACTGACCCTGAACCCTAGTAAGTCCTTGCTGGTCCCTCTCCATCAATCTCGAGACTGCATAGACTGGCAGCAAAACATTCCAATACGAAGAAATAGTTTTAAATACCTGGGCGTGCATGTCTCCTTGCTCCCTGAACTAACATGGGAGCTTAACATCACACCATTAACCAAAAGAATAAAAAATGACCTCCAACGTTGGAGTGACCTCCCCCTTAACTTGTATGGGAGAATCGCTCTTTACAAGATGATGGTTCTCCCCAGACTTCTTTATCTCCTCCAGAACTTCCCTTACCCTATCCCCATGAGATGGTTCAGGGAAATGGACTCACAGGCACGCCAATTTTTATGGAATGGCTCCCGTCCTCGATTGGCGCTTAAAACATGCCAGAGGGACGTTTCTGAGGGGGGATTGGGAATGTCCAACATCCATTACTACCACCTAGCAACGCAAATACTAGTGATAAATGATTGGGTAGGGGGTGGATGGACAGATCCGGCGTATCGATTAGAACTTCAGACCATGAGTTATCCAAAGATCTTTGATGCTCTGTATGGAGGCCCGATCTCGCGTGGGACCCCGGAGGTGACCGGAGTGGTACTGCGGGGTTGGCGGACGGCCCAAAAGGTGACAGGGTGGTGGGGACGCCTCACCCATCAGACTCCACTATGGCAGGGAATACACTTAAGAGAGATAGCGAGATTGGAGGGATTCCAGATGTGGGACAACATTGGTATTTCTACACTAGGCGATGTATGGGATGGCTCACATATGCGCTCTTTTGAAGACCTCCAGAAAATGTTCTCACTAAATAAGACGCAATTCCATAAGTATCTCCAGATCCGCCACGCCTTGCTGACAGAAATCCGGACAGGGGATAACATACCTGAATATAGCCCTATGGAGGCGAAAGCCCTGATGGGGAGCCTAGGTAGGCGAGGTGTCTCCCAGATATATCGCTCGTTGGTTGCCACCACTGGTGCTGCCATGGAGGGACTCCGTCAGAGATGGGAAGGGTGGGTGGGTCCTATGGAAGAGGTAGACTGGAACGAAGCATTGGCAGCTCCACACACTTTAACGATGACGACTCGTCTCCGTCTAATACAGACTTACTATCTCCATACTGCTTACCTAACACCCGTCAGGTTGTTCAGGGCAGGTCTCCGTGACGCAGCTGACTGTCCACGATATGGGGACCCAGACGCTGACTTTTTCCACATGGTATGGTCCTGCCCAATTATTAAATCTTACTGGGGGGCTGTTATCATGGAGATCTCAACGGCCTTACAATCTGACATCGAGTTGACGCCAATGCTGCTCCTATTGGGGATCATGGGTGACACTGGACTGAGGAGAGCGGAACGGACCTTTCTGGGGGTGGCATGCTTAGTGGCCAAAAGAGACATAATGACGGACTGGAAAGCCCAAAACGCACCAGCTTTGACTAAATGGAAAAGAGGAGTGGATTGATGTGCTCAACGTGAAAAACTCGTTTACGAGGCCAGAGGGTGCCCGAATAAATATGATAAGGTTTGGGGGAAATGGGATGCCACTACACTCAACCTCCCTGCATTGTCGACTGGCCCAGCACCAGAAAGAACCTAAACGGGCTTCCCCCTCCCCCCTTTAAAGGGTGGTAACAAGCATGGGATACTTTACGGAGAGATGCATAATCTTCACACACAGTGTATTGTCTGAGACTAGGGATTGACCATTGTTTGGTGCACGTTGGCACCCAATTACATGTATGTATTTCGCCTTATTTTTTGCAAAACCAATAAAAATGTCTTTATCAAAAAAAAAAAAAAGAATGCAGAATCATACTATTTCAAGATACCACCTTTTAAAATTATGAAAATATTGCTAACAAATACAAAATTGATCTATTCAGATTCTTTTTTTTCCTGACTTGCAATTGAAGGATACGAATACTGGACGAACACTATAGATGTAAAATGTGTATCGGGAACACAAGATTGGTAAATTCAGGGTAGGTGTCAGGAATAAAGCCAGGCGCGGTTCAGGTCTCGCCCAAAACTCCACTGCGCGACTCTGCGGTGCATTATGCGCACCACTTGTCATACCCTCTTGTTCCAAAGGTGACTATCAGCGTTGTCTGCCCTGTGGCAAAGCTCATAGAGCTGCAGGTTCAGGACATTGGTGGACAAGATGCACTTCTCAGTGCTATTCTATGAAGGGACTACAATTCCCATGTTTTAAGAGGCAGCAGCCATCTTGGGGTGTGGCAGGCCTATGAAGCCCAGCCACACCCAAGCACGTTGCTCACTATTTTGAAGACTTCGATGCAGCCAGACCTCGTGGGGGTTTCTCTGGAGAAGAGCAGAGTTCCTCAATAGCAGAGTGTCGTCCAACCAAAGTATCCTTGTTTCCATGGTGCATTAAAAAACGAGTAGGTCGTACTCGTAGCGGTAAGACGTTGCTGAATCCAAGTTTGGACGAAGTCATTACTTCCAAAAGGTAAAGCGCCCCCTCACATAACGAGCAAAGCGTTTTCAGTTTCTAGAGTAGAGCGGCCTTGGCGCAACGATCAAAGGCATTTCACAGAAATTCAAAGCGTTTCAGTCCACAGATGTAAAGTGCTTTTGTGCACAGCAATTCAAAGCGTTTCCATTCACAAATGTAAAGTGCTTTTGTGCACAGCAATTCAAAGCGTTTCTGTTCACAGATGTAAATTACTCTTTGGCACAACAATTCAAAGCGTTTCATTCACAGATGTAAAGCGCTCTTGGCACGACAATTCAGGCGCTTTAGTTCATAGATGTAAATCGTTCTTGGCCCGGCAACTCAAGCACTTCAGTTCACAGACGCAAAGCGCTCTAGGCACAGCAATTAAAGTGCTTCAGTTCCAAGAGGTAAAGCGCTCTTGGCACGACAATTCAGGCGATTCAGTTCATAGATGTAAAGCGCTATTGGCACGGCAATTTGAGCGCTTCAGTTCGCGGTTGTAAAGCACTCTTGGCACGACAATTCAGGCGCTTCAGTTCACAGATGTAAAGCGCTCTTGGCACAACAATTCAAGTGCTTCAGTTCACAGATTTAAAGCACTGTTGGCACAGGAGTTCAAGCGCTTCAGTCCTCCGGTTTAAAGCGCTCTTGGCACGACAATCAAAGCGCTTCAATTCACAGGAGTAAAAGGTTCTTGGCACAACAATCTAAGTGATTCAGGCTACTTTAGTAAAAGCGCTTCCTGGTATTATTAAGTAAAGCGCTTCAAGTTCATGAGTAAAACTTTTAGCTATTTATTGTTGTGAATGTGAAAGTATTTCTGGAGATAAGCAAATCATAGTTTTCATTGTTCTTTGAAAAGCTTAAGATGTGAAAAGCCTATTTAATTATTTGAGATTTTCTAAGTCATGATCAAAGGTTTATGTTGTGAAGGCATGGATGTTACAGGATTGATATTCTGAGTATAATCGTAGTCCAACGTTCTTGACATCTCTTGATTCTGAGGTCGTAGTTTACCCCTGTTCCATGTTTCAAAGACGGGGCTTTGCCCTCATTTCAAAAGGGGTCTCCAGCTGATATCTCGGAGACGCATTTAGTCAAGAGTCTATTGATGAGTTACATTTCTATGAATGAGTAAATGCATATTTGTTCTAACCTTTACTTTTCAGATCTCTCTCCCTGCTGTTCCCTACCTTAATTCCATTCCCCCGACTGGCTTCATCATAACTCTGTGCTATAGTAACTTTCTGAGTTGGTGATGCCGGAAGGTGGGCCTTTTGTTCAGAGACTTGCAGATCCTGAGGAAAGGACGCAGTGACAGAATAGTGAGCCCACAAGGTTTATACTTTCCTCTTAGTCTGTAAGAGCTGTGCAAAATGGCCACCCTAGATACCCTTATGCAAGTAGTCACTCAGATGCAAAGGGATTTGACAGACTCAAAAAATGTTACAGCTGATTTAGTGAGTAAAGTAACTCAGTTACAGAGTAAGGCGGATGGTTCTGAATCTTAGTCTCGTACTACGCCTCCCACACCTACTAACATAGCTGTGAATGTGCCGACACAGATTCCTTTAGCTGCACCAGAGAGGTTTTCTGGGGACCCCAATAAGGTTCAAATTGTTCTGACACAGGTGGAACTACATTTTACGTGTCGGCCTAGTGCCTTTCCAGAAACACAATCTAGAATTGCATTCCTTATATCATATCTGAATGGTGATGCAGCTACTTGGGCAGTGCCATTAGTCCAACTAGACAGTCCTCTTTTATATAACTGGCGTCGTTTTGTAGAAGAATTCGTAAAGGTTTTTGACAGACGTGCAATCACTATGTCTGCAGACAACGAGTTACTAGAATTACGTCAAGGAAATAAAGACCTGATAACGTATTTGTCACACTTCAACCGGTTAGTGGTGGAAACCGCTTGGCCTGAGGAAAAAAGGTCAGCAGTATTTTATCAAGGGCTAAAAGACGAACTAAAAGATGTATTGGCCCAAGTTGAATCACAACCAGAAACTTGCACTGATTTAATTCATCTAACCCTACGGATGGATCACAGACTTTCTGAAAGAAAAGGAGTAAGGAAAAATGGGAAAAAACAAACTGGTGAATGGAAAGATCCAGACACTTTCAATTGTCTTCAGATTCTATGATAGAACCGATGGATATAAGAACTGTTCGCCCACCACTGACCAAAGAGGAAAAAGACATGCAACGAAAAAATGATCAGTGTCTTTACTGTGGGGAAAAAGGGTCATTTTCTAAAAGAATGCCCCAAAAAAACCAAAGGTAAAATTGATCCAACAGTTGTGGCAAAGAAAAAGATAGCGGTTGCTTTGGAAAATTCACGGGAAAACTAAAGTGCCCAAGAAAAAACGAAGGGGACCTCTTGGGCAAATTGACAATTCCTTCAGTGTGCTCTTGCACAAATCGTTGTGTCAAACCTTTCCGAATCTTAGTACAAATGACTGTGCGAGGAAAAAGACATAGGGGGTCATTACAACCCTGGCGGACGGTATTAAAGCGGCGGCAAGACCGCCAACAGGCTGGCGGTCTTTTTTTGGGAATTATGACCATGGCGGTTACCGCCAAGGTCATCCGTCGCTTCTCCGTTCCGCCCGCCAGGGCGGAGACGACCGCTGGGCTGGAGACCTGGGTCTCCAACCCGGCGGCCGTGACAATACCGCCGCCGGTATTTTGACCCGGCTTACCGCCGTGGATTTCCAGCGGTAGGAACCGCCATGAAATCCATGGCGGTAAGCACTATCAGTGCCAGGGAATTCCTTCCCTGGCACTGATAGGGGTCTCCAGCCACCCCCCCACCCCGACTCCCTCCCCTACACCCCCCACCACCCCTGCCACCCGCCAAAGGTGGCAGGACCCCCCTCCCCATCCCACCCCGACCCCCGACATTACCTTACACATACACACCCGACACGCACGCAGGCACCACCAACACACATACACGCACACACACCGACACACATGCCAACATCCACACACACACAGTCAGACAAGCACACCCACATTCAAACATACACGCGCACATCCACACAGACATCCCTACAGACATACACGCACTCATTCCCGAAACACGCACCACCCCGCAAGCATACACGCACTCACACACCCCCTCTACATACACCCACGCACACCCCCATGCACCCACACAACACCCCTCCACCCCACTCCCCTGACGGACGATCGACTTACCTGTTCCGTCGATCCTCCGGGAGGGGACGGGAGCCATGGGGGCAGCTCCGCCAACACCACACCGCCAACAGAACACCGCCGCGCAGAATCACAGGACGTGATTCGCTGGGTGGTGTTCTGTTAGCGTGGCGGTGGAGGTGGAGCAACCTCCACTTCCCCGCCGCCCGTCACTATGGCTGTTGGCCACTCTCCATCGGAAAAACGACGTAGAGCTCCCAACAGTCATAATACGCCGAGCGGAAAACCGCCACCACTGGCGGTCTTCAGCACGGCGGTCCCACGGCGGTCTTGTGAAAAGACCGCTGAGGTTGTAATGACCCCCATAATGTTCAAGTTCTAATTGATTTAAGGGCAACAGGAAATTTCGTGGACCAACAAACTGCACTAGACCTGCATATTCCCAGTGTCAAGAAAAAGGTTCCAGAAGTTGTGTATGCAGTTGATGGAAGTGAGTTGGCAGGAGGCCCCATTACTAAACAAACCTCACAAATACAAATGATTTGCAAAGATGATGAGAATCAGAACCACTGTGAGATAATTCGCTTTGATATAATCCAAGCACCTCAATATGGTTTTATTTTAGGAAGACCGTGGTTAATGTTACATAATCCATGCATAGACTGGTGCAACGAGGTTTTGCGTTTTTCTTCTTCTTCTTGTGCAAAGAAATGTTTTCAACCAAGATGAAACAAAGAAGGAAATCTTCAACACTCCATAGCTACTGCAGTTGAGAAGGAAATTGATTTACCATCACAGTATTCAGAATATACTGATGTTTTCAGTGAAAAGAAAGTGAGCTCATTACCACCTCGCAGGCCGTACGATTGCCAGATCGATCTTGTACCTGGTGTCAATATACCAAATTGTAGGATCTATGCACTATCAGAGAAAGAAAATCAAGTCCTACGAGAATACCTTGATCAATGTTTAGCCAACAAGCTAATTCGGCCATCCCGATCTCCAGCGGCTTCTTCACTGTTTTTCGTACCTAAAGCAAATGCCGATTTGAGGCCTTGTATTGATTTTAGAGCGATAAACAAGATCACAGTTAAAAATAAATATCCACTACCTCTCATACCAGTCTTGTTAGACCAGGTCAAATCCGCCGTCATTTATACTAAACTTGACTTACGAGGTGCTTATCACCTAGTTCGAATTTGAGAGGGAGATGAGTGGAAAACGTCTTTTAAGACTCGTTATGGCCTCTTTGAGTATTTAGTGATGCCCTTTGGTCTGTGTAATGCCCCAACAGCCTTTCAATATTTCCTAAATGATGTTCTGAGAGAATATCTAGACATCTTTGTCATCGTTTATATTGATGATATTTTGATTTATTCAAACTCTGAAGATATACATGAAGAACATGTTAAAAAAGTATTAAAAACTCTACAAAAACATAATTTGTTTTGTAAGCAAAATAAATGCGAATTCCATACCAAAGAAGTGGAATTTCTAGGAGTCATTTTAACACCTGACGGCATGCAAATGACAAAGAAAACTTCAAGCTGTATGGCCCACACCAAAATCAGTATGTGATATTCAATGTTTTTTGGGTTTTGCAAATTTGTATCAACGCTTTATCCATCACTTCTCTCAAAAGGTGGCACCAATCACCAAATTGCTAAGAAAAAAGGCCGTCTTCAACTGGTCCCAAGAGACAGAGAAAGCATTTCAAGATTTAAAAAAGGCTTTTACTACCGCTCCCATTCCAGCTCACCCTAATGTGGAAGAACCATTCATTGTGGAAGCTGATGCTTCTGATGTTGCCATTGGGGCCATCCTGTCTCAACGTCATCGAGAAACTGGACAATTGCACCCCATAGCATATGCCTCAAGAAAATTGAATGAAGCAGAACAGAATTACACCATAGCAGAAAAAGAATTACTAGCAATTCGTAATGCTTTTAAAGAATGGAGACACTGGTGCTCATTACAACCCTGGCGGTCGGTGTTAAAGCGGCTGTAAGACCGCCAACAGGCCGGCGGTAAAAAATTTGTAATTACGACCGTGGCGGAAACCGCCAACAAAGACAGCCACTTTAACACTCCGACCGCCACGGCGGTACAAACAAACAGCTTGGCGGTCACAGCCAACAGACAGGCGGAAGACAAAGCACCGCCCACAGTATCACAACAGGCCAATCCGCCACCTTTTCCGGGGTGGATTCACCCCGGATAAAAACACAGCGGAAACAGGATTCCGAAGGGAAAACGTTCACCTCTACACACCCCACGAGGAACTAGGACACCATGGAGCCGGAACTCCAAATTCTCCCTGCGATAGTCTTCCTGCTCCTCTACCAGGAGCACGAACGCCGGCGGCGAAGACCACGGTGAGTACTGCACGTACGACACAGGGGAGGGGGGGAACAACAGGGACACACACACGCAACACCCCCACCCCCACCCTCACCCACTACAACACACACACTAATACATATTAATACATGATAGTCACACCCCCCAACCCCACCCCCCCCCGGAAGAATGCAAAGACAAAAGGAAATTAGTGGAACCATTGTAATATATCAAAATCAAGTAGGCAAAAAAATATATATATACCATAAACAAAATATACACCAAGCATAGTAGTCCAGGTAGTGCTCCAATTAAGTCCACGGAACACTGGGCCCACACGTTATGGGCGAGGCCCACACAAGATCCCTGACCATGACGGAGAGAACACTGCAGGGGCATCAGGGAGCAAGAAAACAGGCACCTCAGGGGGAGGGAAAGGGGGGCACCTCAGCCGGTTGAGTGCACAACGCCAAATCCACGAGAGGGCCACATGCCCACTGTTACATTCTGGGGAGTGCAAAGCCACAGTCTCTCAAGTCTTTACAGTGGGTGGCTTGCCCACTGTTCAATCCTGGGGAGTGCAAAGCCACAGTCTCTAAAGTCTCTACAGTGGGTGGGTTGCCCACTGTTCCATCCTGGGGAGTGCAAAGCCACAGTCTCTCAAGTCTCTACAGTGGGTGGCTTGCCCACTGTTCAATCCTGGGGAGTGCAAAGCCACAGTCTCTAAAGTCTCTACAGTGGGTGGGTTGCCCACTGTTCCATCCTGGGGAGTGCAAAGCCACAGTCTCTCAAGTCTCTACAGTGGGTGGGTTGCCCACTGTTCCATCCTGGGGAGTGCAAAGCCACAGTCTCTCAAGTCTCTACAGTGGGTGGGCTGCCCACTGTTCCATCCTGGGGAGTGCAAAGCCACAGTCTCTCAAATGGATAACAGTCTCCACTGGTTCTGGAGGAGGCATTGTGCCCAGAGCACTTCATCCTGCTAAGGACAGAGGTAGTGGATGTATCTCTCCACTGGTTCTGGAGGGGGCCTTGTGCCCAGAGTGCTTCATCCTGCTAAGGACAGAGGTAGTGGATGTATCTCTCCACTGGTTCTGGAGGGGGCTTTGTGCCCAGAGTGCTTCATCCTGCTAAGGACAGAGGTAGTGGATGTATCTCTCCACTGGTTCTGGAGGGGGCTTTGTGCCCAGAGTGCTTCATCCTGCTAAGGACAGAGGTAGTGGATGTATCTCTCCACTGGTTCTGGTGGGGGCTTTGTGCCCAGAGTGCTACATCCTGCCTGTGACGGACTCAGTAGCGTCAGTGCCCTTGGCGCTCATGGGCCAGCGGTGCTTGAGGTGGCGGTGCCCTGTTCAGTGGTGCTTGAGGCGGCGGTGCCCTGTTCAGCGGTGCTTGGAGCAGCCGTGCCCTGTTCAGCGGTGCTTGAGGTGGCGGTGCCCTGTTCAGCGGTGCTTGGGGTGACGGTGCCCTGTTCAGCGCTGCTTGAGGCTGCGGTGCCCTGTTCAGCGGTGCTTGAGGCGGCAGTGCCCAGTTCAGCGGTGCTTGAGGCGGCGGTGCCCTGTTCAGTGGTGCTTGAGGCGGCGGTGCTTTGTTCATCGGTGCTTGAGGTGGCGGTGCCCTGTTCAGCGGTGCTTCGAGCGGCGGTGCCCTGTTCAGCGGTGCTTGAGGGCGGCGGTGCCCTGATCAGCGGTGCTTGGAGCGGCGGTGCCCTGTTCAGCGGTGCTTGGAGCGGCGGGCTCCTTTGCAGTGACTCAGCTGCTGGCGGTCCTCTCTGTCCCAGCGGGGCTTGTGCTGGTGGTCCTCTCTAGCCCAGCAGGGCTTGTCCTGGCGGTCCTCTCTGGCCCAGCGGGGCTTGTGCTGGCGGTCCTCTCTGGCCCAGCATGGCTTGTGCTGGCGGTCCTCTCTGGCCCAGCATGGCTTGTGCTGGCGGTCCTCTCTGGCCCAGCGGGGCTTGTGCTGGCGGTCCTCTCTAGCCCAGCGGGGCTTGTGCTGGCGGTCCTCTCTGGCCCAGCGGGGCTTGTGCTGGTGGTCCTCTCTGACCCAGCGGGGCTTGTGCTGGCGGTCCTCTCTGTCCCAGCGGGGCTTGTGATGGCGGTCCTCTCTAGCCCAGCGGGGCTTGTCCTGGCGGTCCTCTCTGTCCCAGCGGGGCTTGTGCTGGCGGTCCTCTCTAGCCCAGCGGGGCTTGTGCTGGCAGTCCTCTGTCCCAGCGGGGCTTGTGCTGGTGGTCCTCTCTGTCCCAGCGGGGCTTGTGCTGGCGGTCCTCTCTAGCCCAGCGGGGCTTGTGCTGGTGGTCCTCTCCAGCCCAGCGGGGCTTGTGCTGGCGGTCCTCTCTAGCCCAGCGGGGCTTGTGCTGGCGGTCCTCTCTGGCCCAGCGGGGATGATGGCGGTGGCCTCCTGGGTAGCGGGGATGATGGTGGTGGCCTCCTAGGCAGCTGGGATGATGGCTGTGGCCTCCTGGCCAGCAGAGATGATGACTGTGGCCTCCTGGGCAGCGGGGATGATGGCGGTCTCCTCCGCCGTGCTGCTCTTCCCAGACTTTCCTGGTTTCTTGTGTCCCTTCCCCACCTTGGGAGGTGTCGCAGCTGATTCCACACTCCCACAGGGATCCCTGGGAGCGGCTTTGGTGGCTGGAGTCTTCCCCCTCTCCCGCTGGGCACTGGCCAACCTTTGATGCTTCACAGGTGGAGGACTGTCTGTGCTGTGGCTCCGTGCCACACTGGCTGCCCTGGTGGCCGGTGCACTCCAGATTCCGGTGACTACAGGCACCACTGGTCCCGGAGATGTTGTGGCTGAGGTGCTAGTTCGGGACCTAGGAGACGGACGGGGTGGGGGAGGTGTGGGAAAGAGGTCAAGGTTGGACAGGAAAAGTTTTTGGGAGACACTGGGACGGGTAGCTGGAGGGGGTTTGGGAGTGGAGGAAGAGGTTGTGGTTGTAGGAGGTGTTCGTTTGCTGACTTTGGGTGAAGGTGCATGCGCTGGAGGCTGTCGTGAGGTGGATGGCTGTTGGGTGGGTGTGTGCCTGCGTTTGTGTATCTTGGGAGAGGGCGTCACAGACACACTGGGAGAGGACACAGGGGACGTGTGAATGGTAGTGGGGGTGGTGACTGCACATGAGCGGGGTGTGGTGGTGGGTGTGCTGGTGATGGCAGTAGTGGCTGTTGATGTAGTGCATGCAGGTGTGAGTGGAGACGAGACTGGGAGGGAGGAGGGAGACGAGGAGGAAGGGGACACAGTGGAGGCACTGGATGTTGGTGTGTCTGCATGTGTCTGATGTTTGCGTGAGTGCCTGTGGGATGTGTGGTGCTTATGTCTGCCTGAGCTTCCCTGGTGTGTTGACGTGTGTGCATGCTGGTCTGAAGGTGTGCTTGGGATAGGCTGGGGTACAGGGGATTGGGTCTGGGTGGAGGAAGTTGGAGGGGGGAGGCTAGACACAGGGACAATGGCTGCCATCAGTGCTGAGGCCAGAGTCTGAAAAGCTCGCTGAAGGGCCGCCTGACCAGAATTAATGCCCTCCAGGAATACATTTGTTTGTTGCAACTGCCTTTCTACACCCTGGATGGCATTCAAAATGGTAGACTGCCCAACAGTGAGGGACCTGAGGCGGTCAATGGCCTCCTCACTGAGGGCAGCAGGGGTGACTGGGGCAGGGCGTGAGGTGCCTGGGGCGAAGGTGATGCCCACCCTCCTGGGTGAGCGGGCACGGGGCAAAGGCTGAGGGGCTGCTGGGAGGGCGGTGCTGGTGGGGGGGTGGCGGCTGTACCTGTAGATGCGGGGCACAGATGTTGCCGCCACCACAAGGGAGCTCCCATCAGAGGACGAGTCCGTGTCGCTGGTGTCAGCTCCTGTCCCCGCCGTGGCGGTCCCCTCGCCCTCCGTCCCACTGGTGAACTCCGAGTCCATAGTTTCGCCCTCCAGGGCCATGTGGTATGCAGCTCCCTCGTGCTCCGGTGCCACTGCTCCTCCGCCTGATGATGCTAATGCACACAAGAAAAGGAAGACCACAAAAAGGGGGGACGACGACAGAAGAAAGACATGTTGAGTACCTGCATTACCGCTACCATTGGCGGACACGACAGACACAGAAGCCCCCTGCACTACGCCGCGCTCTTGGGCTCCACTGTTCAATTCCAGGGACATGGCCTACTAGGCTATGGACGACATCTGCACACATGGATGACACAGGGGCATGACTAGGTGTACGTAGCACTCTACAGAGGTGGGGTGCCACATGGACGTCCTTACGGAGGGACCTTGCCTACTAAACTCGCCCTGGCCTAGGTAAACCCACAGCCCACCTCCCCCACCCAGACACCTCCGCTGCGCGCTAAATCAGCAGGATGAGAGTGTACTCACACCCTTGTGGCTTCTGTGATGCCCTCAAGTGCCCATCCAACTCCGGGTACGCCACCGCCAGGATCATGAACAACAGGGGGGTCATGGTGTGACGGGCATCCCTCCCACATTGGGAGGCCATCCCCAGCTGAGCCTCCACCGTCTTCTTGCTCCAGCGGCGAATGTCCTCCCATCATATCCGGCAGTGGGTGCTCCGTCTGTGGTAGACCCCCAGGGTCCGGACGTCCTTGGCGATGGCCCGCCAAATATATTTTTTCTGGTGGGCACTGACCTACATGATTTGTACAGGGGGAAGAGAAACTTATTACCAACTGCACCATCACAGTTATTGGCCCCCATCCCTACCCTTGGCATGTGGCACATGCACTCAACCGTTGTTTCATGCATGCCACACTCTACCCCCTTCCTTCTTACATCCACCCCTCTCCACACAGGCATAGCCCATACAGCATGCTACCAGAGTACTTACCTGTTTGTCTGGAGGACCGTAGAGTAGCGTGTGCTGGGGGAGGACCCAATCCACAAGTTTCTCCAACTCCTCCAATGTGAAGGCAGGGGCACTTTCCCCAGACACTCGAGCCATTGTCTCTTCCAGACCGAGGTCACAGCAGCACTTGCAGTGTAGGTCCTCTCCTGTCGAAGATCAGGTATCGAGTGATTGAACAGATAGAAAATGGCGGTCACGTCCACAGCGGTGCGTACCGTCACCGCCGGCGTACATCGTCATTGGCTCCTGGGACCCATAGGGTCCAATGTTAACCAATGCAGCATAGCACCGTGGTCTTCAACCGCCTACCGCGACAGTGTACAACGCCAGCGCAGTTACCTCACATCCTATTGTCCCACTTTACAGGTCAGGCAGCCACCATTTCAGGGGCCCACATGGCTTCATTTTTAACTGCGTCACACATACCTAGGCCTAGACTCTACACACATACAGGCCACTTTTTGGATTATGATTGGTGTTCTGTGTAAGCTGTGGGTACGTACCTCTGAGTTGTTTGACTTTGTGCTCGCTGTTGTCCTTCATAGGCACCGTCCGCTGGGACATGTGAGGAGATGGCGGCATCCTCCGGTGTACCGACCGTTGGTGGACCTGGCGACAATGGAGGAAAGACATGTGATCATTGTGAGAAAGTAGCCTCTTTCTAGCCTTGTTACCCCCACTTTTGGCCTGTTTGTGAGTGTATGTCAGGGTGTTTTCACTGTCTCACTGGGATCCTGCTAGCCAGGGCCCAGTGCTCATAGTGAAAACCCTATATTTTCAGTATGTTTGTTATGTGTCACTGGGACCCTGCTAGTCAGGACCCCAGTGCTCATAAGTTTGTGGCCTATATGTATGTGTTCCCTGTGTGGTGCCTAACTGTCTCACTGAGGCTCTGCTAACCAGAACCCCAGTGGTTATGCTCTCTCATTTCTTTCCAAATTGTCACTAACAGGCTAGTGACCAATTTTACCAATTTACATTGGCTTACTGGAACACCCTTATAATTCCCTAGTATATGGTACTGAGGTACCCAGGGTATTGGGGTTCCAGGAGATCCCTATGGGCTGCAGCATTTCTTTTGCCACCCATAGCTCTGACAATTCTTACACAGGCCTGCCACTGCAGCCTGAGTGAAATAACGTCCACGTTATTTCACAGCCATTTTACACTGCACTTAAGTAACTTATAAGTCACCTATATGTCTAACCTTTACCTGGTAAAGGTTAGGTGCAAAGTTACTTAGTGTGAGAGCACCCTGGCACTAGCCAAGGTGCCCCCACATTGTTCAGGGCCAATTCCCCGGACTTTGTGAGTGCGGGGACACCATTACACGCGTGCACTACATATAGGTCACTACCTATATGTAGCTTCACAATGGTAACTCCGAATATGGCCATGTAACATGTCTATGATCATGGAATTGCCCCCTCTATACCATCCTGGCATAGTTGGCACAATCCCATGATCCCAGTGGTCTGTAGCACAGACCCTGGTACTGCCAAACTGCCTTTCCTGGGGTTTTACTGCAGCTGCTGCTGCTGCCAACCCCTCAGACAGGCATCTGCCCTCCTGGGGTCCAGCCAGGCCTGGCCCACGATGGCAGACCAAAGAACTTCCTCTGAGAGAGGGTGTTACACCCTCTCCCTTTGGAAAATGGTGTGAAGGCAGGGGAGGAGTAGCCTCCCCCAGCCTCTGGAAATGCTTTCTTGGGCACAGATGTGCCCAATTCTGCATAAGCCAGTCTACACCGGTTCAGGGGACCCCTTAGCCCTGCTCTGGTGCGAAACTGGACAAAGGAAAGGGGAGTGACCACTCCCCTGACCTGCACCTCCCCTGGGAGGTGTCCAGAGCTCCTCCAGTGTGCTCCAGACCTCTGCCATCTTGGAAACAGAGGTGCTGCTGGCACACTGGACTGCTCTGAGTGGCCAGTGCCACCAGGTGACGTCAGAGACTCCTTCTGATAGGCTCCTTCAGGTGTTGCTAGCCTATCCTCTCTCCTAGGTAGCCAAACCCTCTTTTCTGGCTATTTAGGGTCTCTGTCTCTGGGGAAACTTTAGATAACGAATGCAAGAGCTCATCCGAGTTCCTCTGCATCTCTCTCTTCACCTTCTGCCAAGGAATCGACTGCGGGCCGCGCTGGAAGCCTGCAAACCTGCAACATAGTAGCAAAGACGACTACTGCAACTCTGTAACGCTGATCCTGCCGCCTTCTCGACTGTTTTCCTGGTGGTGCATGCTGTGGGGGTAGTCTGCCTCCTCTCTGCAGTAGAAGCTCCGAAGAAATCTCCCATGGGTCGACGGAATCTTCCCCCTGCAACCGCAGGCACCAAAAAGCTGCATTACCGGTCCCTTGGGTCTCCTCTCAGCACGACGAGCGAGGTCCCTCGAATCCAGCAACTCTGTCCAAGTGACTCCCACAGTCCAGTGACTCTTCAGTCCAAGTTTGGTGGAGGTAAGTCCTTGCCTCACCTCGCTAGACTGCATTGCTGGGAACCGCAACTTTTGCAGCTACTCCGGCCTCCGTGCACTTCCGGCGGAAATCCTTTGTGCACATTCCAGCCTGGGTCCATAGCACTCTAACCTGCATTGCACGAGTTTCTAAGTTGGTCTCCGGCGACGTGGGACTCCTTTGTGTAACTTCGGGTGAGCACCGTTTCACTCATCCTCGTAGTGCCTGTTTCTGGTACTTCTCCGGGTGCTACCTGCTGCTAAGAGGGCTCCTTGTCTTGCTCGATGTCCCCTCTACCTCCTAGTCCAATTTGCGACCTCCTGGTCCCTCCTGGGCCACAGCAGTGTCCAAAAACGCTAACCACACGATTTGCAGCTAGCAAGGCTTGTTGGCGTTCTTTCGGCAGGAAAACACTTCTGCACGACTCTCCACGGCGAGAGGGATCCGTCCACCAAAGGGGAAGTCTCTAGCCCTTTTCGTTCCTGCAGAAACCTCAGCTTCTTCTGTCCAGTAAAAGCTTCTTTGCACCCACAGCTGGCATTTCCTGGGCATCTGCCCATCTCCGACTTGCTTGTGACTTTTGGACTTGGTCCCCTTGTTCCACAGGTACCCTAGATTGGAAATCCAGCGTTGTTGCATTGTTGGTTTGTGTCTTTCCTGCATTATTCCTCTAACACAACTTCTTTTTCCTTAGGGGAACTTTAGTACACTTTGCACTCACTTTTCAGGGTCTTGGGGAGGGTTATTTTTCTAACTCTCACTATTTTCTAATAGTCCCAGCGACCCTCTACAAGGTCACATAGGTTTGGGGTCCATTCGTGGTTCGCATTCCACTTTTGGAGTATATGGTTTGTGTTGCCCCTATCCCTATGTGTCCCCATTGCATCCTATTGTAACTATACATTGTTTGCACTGTTTTCTAAGACTATACTGCATATTTTTTGCTATTGTGTGTATATATCTTGTGTATATTTCCTATCCTCTCACTGAGGGTACACTCTGAGATACTTTGGCATATTGTCATAAAAATAAAGTACCTTTATTTTTAGTATAACTGTGTATTGTGTTTTCTTATGATATTGTGCATATGACACTAAGTGGTACTGTAGTAGCTTCACACGTCTCCTAGTTCAGCCTAAGCTGCTCTGCTAAGCTACCATTATCTATCAGCCTAAGCTGCTAGACACCCTATACACTAATAAGGGATAACTGGGCCTGGTGCAAGGTGCAAGTACCCCTTGGTACTCACTACAAGCCAGTCCAGCCTCCTACAATCATCACCTACAGGCTTGGCCGTGCCACAATCCAGGAACAGGGTACCCAGCTAGAGCCAGACATGATGTCAGCTATCCGCCATCCCACAGGAATCCCCCCTCAAGTGCAGGTGCTGTCAGTGCTCCATTTCCTTGCAAGTGGGTCATTTCAAACAACAGTGGCCATAGCATCAGGGATGTCCCAGCCTATGTTTTCCAACGTATTGTCCAGAGTGTTGTCTGCCCTGCTGAAAGACATGCGGAGCTACATCATTTTCCCTCAGGTGGAGGATTTGCCTACAGTGAAAGGTGATTCCTATGCCCTGGGACATATCCCCAACATCATAGGTGCCATTGATGGGACCCATGTGGCTTTGCCCCCCCCCCACAGGAGTGAACAGGTGTACAGAAACCGGAAGAGTTATCATTCGATGAATGTACAGATGGTATGTTTGGCCGACCAGTACATCTCCCATGTGAATGCCAAGTTCCCTGGCTCAGTGCATGACGCCTACATCCTGCGGAATAGCAGCATCCCTTATGTGATGGGTCAACTCCAGAGGCACCGTGTGTGGCTATTAGGTGAGCACCTGGAATCAAGACAGTGGGAATGGTTGTCTGGGTCGGTGGATATCCCTACAGGTTAGTGTGTGTCTAACAGTTGTCCCTCACCATTTGCAGGTGACTCTGGTTACCCCAACCTGTCATGGCTACAGACCCCAGTGAGAAATCCCAGGACAAGGGCAGAGGAACGCTACAATGAGGCCCATGGGCGAACTAGGAGGATGATCGAACGGACCTTCGGCCTCCTGAAGACCAGGTTCAGGTGCCTCCATATGACAGGTGGATCCCTATTCTACTCACCAAAGAAGGTGTGCCAGATCATCGTGGCCTACTGTATGCTTCACAACTTGGCTTTGCGACGACAGGTGCCTTTTCTGCAGGAGGATGGTCCAGATGGCGGTGTTGTTGCAGCTGTGGAGCCTGTGGACAGTGAAGACGAGGAAGCAGAAGAAGAAGACATAAACAACAGGGACTCGGTGATCCAGCAATATTTCCAGTGAAACACAGGTAAGAATACAAACCTGCCTACTACATGTACTTTAACACTACTACCTCTCTACTGTCTGTCGTTTTCACCCAGTGTATGGTCACTGAGTTGTCACTTCCTCTTACGATTTCACAGATGTGTGTCCCACAGGGTGACTTCTGCTTTGATTCATCATGGACTAGAGCTGTGTGACATAGGTATGTTGACATTACAAATGAAAGAGCTTTTTGCCACAGTAATTGCTAATACACTGTTTCGAAATCACATACTGACTCCAGATTGTTTTGTTCTTTAAGGGTGTTTATTTTAGTGCTCAATATTGGAGGGGGTAGCAAAATGGTGAGGGGTGATGGCGTAGGAATGTCCATGGCAGAGTCCAGTCTATTAGTCTCACAGGTGCATTGCCCAAATGGGCATAGGAAGTGGAGCTGGGGCAGTTTAAGGATGGACAGGGTGGCAATGTGGGACAGAAGGATGACATTCAGGGTGGTCTCATTTCTTGGCGGGGGTCTTGGCATCATTCTCTGTCTTTGTCCTGGATCTCAGGGACCGTTTGCGAGGTGGTTCTCCCTCTGCAGGGGGTGGGGTGCTGGTGTGGTGGTCCTGTGGCGGTGCCTCCTGTCCACTAGCGCCAGCGGAGGTGGTGGGCAGTTCATCGTCCAGGCTAGTGTCAGGGGCCCCTTGTACTGCCACAGTGTCCCTCCTGGTGTTGAGTACTTCCTTCAGCACCCCTACGATGGTGACCAGGGTGGAATTGATGGCTCTGAGTTCCTCCCTGAAGCCCAAATACTGTTCCTCCTGCAGGCGCTGGGTCTCCTGAAACTTGGCCAGTACCGTTGCCATCGTCTCCTGGGAGTGGTGGTAGGCTCCCATGATGTTGGAGAAGGCCTTGTGGAGAATGGGTTCCCTTGGTCTGTCCTCCCCCTGTCGCACAGCAGCCCTCCCAGTTACCCTGTGTTCCTGTGCCTCCGTCCCCTGGACCGTGTGCCCACTACCACTGCCCCCAGGTCCCTGTTGTTGTTGGGGTGGTGGGTTAGCCTGGGTTCCCTGTAGTGGTGGACACACTGCTGATTGACGTGTCCTGGGGACGGAGGTATGGGCCCGCTGGGTGGGTGCTGTGCTGGTGTTTCCAGAGGTGGGAAGCTCTGTGGTGGCCTGTGCGAGTGTGAGTGGAACCGACTGTCCTGAGGTCCCCGATGGGCCGGGCTGGTCATCTAGATCCAGTTGGACAGAGGTGCTGTCATCACTGTGGGCCTCTTCTGTTGGTGGTGTGGACATGTTTGGACCCTCCTTTCTGGTGACGTTGGGTAGGGGTCCTGCAGTGGTATAAAAGGATGTTTATTACATCTGTGTGTGGCATGGTGTGCAATGGGTGGGTGACCATTTACCCCAGTGCTTGCATTCCTGTGTGGGACCTTTTGTGATGATGGTTTAGGGGGCTATATGGGTATGTGCAGTGGCCATGCCTTAGTGATGGGTTTCCATGCTTTGTTGTTGCATGCAGGGCTTGGTGTTAGGATGTGTAGTTTGTGATGTTGGGACATTTGTGAGGAGTTAGAGTGATGGGGTTGAGGGTGGGGGTATGTGCTGGCATGCAGGTAGGGTGGGGGATGTAATAGTTAAGATTTGACTTACCAGAGTCCATTCCTCCACCTACTCCTGCGAGGCCCTCAGGATGCAGAATCGCCAAGACCTGCTCCTCCCATGTTGTTAGTTGTGGGGGAGGAGGTGGGGGTCTGCCGCCAGTCCGCTGAACCGCCAGGTGGTGTCTTGAGACCACGGAACGCACCTTCCCCCGTAGGTCGTTCCACCTCTTCCTGATGTCCTCCCGATTTCTTGGGTGCTGTCCCACTGCGTTGACCCTGTCCACTATTCTTCGCCATAGCTCCATTTTCCTTGCAATGGAGGTGTGCTGCACCTGTGCTCCGAATAGCTGTGGCTCTACTCGGACGATTTCCTCCACCATGACCCTGAGCTCCTCCTCCGAGAACCTGGGGTGTCTTTGCCGTGCCATGGGGTGGTGTAGGTGATGCGTGGGGTGGTGTGTGTAGTGATAAGTGTGCTGATATGTAGTGGTGTGTAGTGTGAGGTGCGTAGAAGTTATGTGGGTGATGGTGTTGTGTGCCTGTGCATGCTAGCATTGTTGACGGTGGTGTCTCTCTCTGGCCTTCTCTTAGTTATTGTGGTTGTAGGGGTTTATGGGTGATGTGGGTGTGTGTTTTATATTGTATTGGGTGTGTGGGAGTGGTGTGTGTATGTGTATCAAGTGTGTGTATTTCGATTTCTCCAATGTGGCTGTGTTTTGGAGATGTGTGTGTATTTTGAGCGCAGCGGTGTGTACCGCCAATGGAATACAGGGGGTTGAAAGACCGCCGCGTGGATTCGTGGGTCGTGATGGTGTGGGCGTATTTCTGTTGACATGACGGTGGAGGTTTTGTTTTCGCCAGTTTATCACTGACCTTTGGTGTGGCGGACTTGTGTGGGTGTCTGAATATTGGCGGATTCCGTGTTGTGGGTCATAATAGCTGTGGCGGATTTCCGCGGCCGCGGTGGTGTGTTGGCGGTCTTCTGCACAGCGGTAATCGGCTTTTACCGCCAATGTTGTAATGACCGCCTCTATCTGTTGGGGGCGAAACACACCATAACTGTATATTCTGAACATAGAAATGTACAATTTATGAGTTCTGCCAGACTACTAACTCCTAGTCAACTAATATGGATGCTATTCTTTGCAGAATTTGATTTCATAGTGACTTTTAGACCAGGAATAGATAATCGTAAGACCGATGCATTATCTAGACAAGATTCTTCAATCACACCTACTGAACAAAAATCCATGCCTATTATAACGCCTTCAAAAGTGCTGTGTTTAGTAGCTGCTGAGAAAATTTTCGATCTCATTCGTAATCATTTTCACATCACTACGTGGCAAGAGTGGTTACAACAAGACACCAAGAGGTCGATTCAACCAGGCTTACATCTACATGAATCTCGAGTATTCCTGCCTACTGAGGAGTTAAGAGAGACAGTATTTAATTGGTTACACAGGCATCCTCTGGCTGGTCACCCAGGTCCTCAAAAAACAATAGAAGTCATGAAAAGGTATTTTTGGTGGCCTTCATTCGTTCACGACCTTAAGCAAATGCTACAATCATGCGAAGTATGTGTAAGATGCAAAAGCGAACAAAGCAAGCCCAAAGGTCTACTGATACCTCTACCCATTCCCAGTCATCCATGGGAACATACCTCTATGGATTTTATTACTGGTCTTCCTCAAATAAAACAATTTACAACCATTCTAGTGGTAGTAGACAGTCTTACCAAGTATGCTCATTTCATTGAGTGTAAAGGTCTCCCAACTTCCGACACCTTAGCGACTATCATCTTAAAAAATATAGTTCGTCTTCACAGACTTCCAAGAGTTATCCTCTCTGATAGAGGAACACAATTTTCTGCACATTTTTTACAACAATGGTGCAAGGCTCTACAAATTGATTCGACTCTATCTACTAGTTATCATCCACAAACGGATGGTGAAACAGAAAGACTAAACCAAACTCTGAAACAATATTTACGATGTTATGCAACAAAGTCTCCTACAACCTGGCTGGATCTTTTGTGGCTTGCAGAACTGGCTTATAATAACTCTCACCACTCTTCAATAAATTCAACTCCTTTCTATGATTTATATAGGCATCATCCGCACATTGTGCCAGTTACGTTACCAGCATCTACTCAAACCACTCCAGCAGTCATGGACATGCTAACACACATGAAAAAGATACATGCACAATTACAAACAAACCTTCATCAAGCAAAGAAAACATATAAAATACAATATGACAAAAAACACCAGCCTGTCCCACAGTATATAATCAAAGACAGAGTTTGGTTATCCACAAAAAACTTTGTATTCAAAAATAAAACTATGTTTCAGCCAAAATTAATAGGGCCCTATGAAGTAATACGACAAGTAAACCCAGTAACATATAAGCTAAAATCACCATTGTCTTTGAAAATTCATCCGGTGTTTCACACTTCGCTTCTTAAACCTGCTTCGCCCTCAAGTGTCACACAATCTGCTCCTCTATTAGTCCAAGGTCATTGGGAGTATGAGGTGCGATCTATTCTAGACTCTAAATATAGAGGGTCTTCTCTTTGGTACTTGGTGTCCTGGAAAGGATACTGACCGGAAAATGACTCTTGGGAATCTGCAAGACATGTCCATGCACCACGCTTGGTGCGACGATTTCACCTCCTCCATCCTGATAAACCAGGCCCTGGACCGCGCTTGGGAGAGGGGTGTAATGTCAGGAATAAGGCCAGGTGCGGTCCAGGTCTCGCCTGAAACTCCACTGCGCGACTCTGCGGCACTTTATGCGCACCACTTGTCATCCCCTCTTGTTCCAAAGGTGACCACCAGCATCGTCTGCCCTGTGGCAAAGCTCACAGAGCTGCAGGTTCAGGACATTGGTGGACAAGATGCACTTCTCAGTGCTATTCTATGAAGGGACTACAATTCCCATGTTTTTAGAGGCAGCAGCCATCTTGGGGTGTGGCAGGCGTATAAAGCCCAGCCACACCCAAGCACGTTGCTCACTATTTTGAAGACTTCGATGCAGCCAGACCTCGTGGGGGTTTCTCTGGAGAAGAACAGAGTTCCTGAATGGCAGAGTGTCGTCCAACCAAAGTATCCTTGTTTCCACGGTGCATTAAAAAATGAGTAGGTCGTACTCGTAGCGGTAAGGCCTTGCTGAATCCAAGTTTGGAGGAAGTCATTACTTCCAAAAGGTAAAGCACCCCTTAGCATAACGAGCAAAGCGTTTTCAGTTTCTAGAGTAGAGCGGCCTTGGCGCAACGATCAAAGGCATTTCCCAGCAATTCAAAGTGTTTCAGTTCACAGATGTAAAGTGCTTTTGTGCACAGCAATTCAAAGTGCTTCCGTTCACAGATGTAAAACGCCTTTGTGTACAGCAATTCAAAGTGTTTCCGTTCACAGATGTAAAGCGCTTTTGTGAAAAGCAATTCAAATGTGTTTCCGTTCACAGATGTAAAGCTCTCTTTGGCACAACAGTTCAAAGCGTTTCGTTCACAGAAGTAAAGTGCTCTTGGCACAACAGTTCAGGCGCTTCAGTTCATAGATGTGAAGCGCTCTTGGCCCGGCATTTCAGTTCACAGACGCAAAGCGCTCTTGGCACAGCAATTAAAGCGCTTCAGTTCGCAGAGGTAAAGCGCTCTTGGCACGACAATTCAGGCGCTTCAGTTCATAGATGTAAAGCACTCTTGGCACGGCAATTCGAGCGCTTCAGTTCACAGATGTAAAGAGCTCTTGGCACGACAATTCAGGCGCTTCAGTTCACAGATGTAAAGCGCTCTTGGCACAACAATTCAAGCGCTTCAGTTCACAGATGTAAAACGCTCTTGGCACAGCAAGTCAAGCGCTTCAGTCCTCAGGTTTAAAGTGCTCTTGGCACGACAATCAAAACGCTTCAATTCACAGGAGTAAAAGGTTCTTGGCACAACAATCTAAGTGATTCAGGCTACTTGAGTAAAAGCACTTCCTGGTATTATTAAGTAAAGCGCTTCAAGTTCATGAGTAAAACTTTTAGCCATTTATTGTTGTAAATGTGAAAGTATTTCTGGAGATAAGCAAATCATAGTTTTCATTGTTCTTTGAAAAGCTTAAGATGTGAAAAGCATATTTAATTCTTTGAGATTTTCTAAGTCATGATCAAAGGTTTATGTTGTGAAGGCATAGATGTTACAGGATTGATATTCTGAGTATAATCGTAGTCCAACGTTCTTGCCATCACTTGATTCTGAGGTCGTAGTTTACCCTTGTTCCATATTTCAAAGATGGGGCTTTGCCCTCATTTCCAAAGGGGTCTCCAGCTGATATCTCGGAGACGCATTTAGTCAAGAGTCTATTGATGAGTTACATTTCTATGAATGAGTAAATGCATATTTGTTCTAACCTTTACTTTTCAGATCTCTCTCCCTGGTGTTCCCTACCCTAATACCCTTCCCCCCCCGACTGGCTTCATCATAACTCTGTGCTATAATAGCTTTCTGAGTTGGTGACGCCAGAAGGTGAGCCTTTTGTTCAGCGACATGCAGATCCAGAGGAAAGGACGCAGTGACAGTAGGGAAGTTTTGTTTAGACCATGCCTTACTCGTGTTCAAAAGATCTTTTTAAATGACTCAGTTCAACAGACATCTAGTCTAGGGTTAGCAAAAATAAAATAAATTAATGCGTCAAGTATCCCCATACCGGCAAAATTCACCAATTGGCAATCCTTCCTAAACATCACAGAGGAAGAATTAGATGCAAAGGTTCAGGCTGGTACCTATAATTCTTCACATTTTAGTCCCGGCGGGTGATTATTGTGGCCAATTGACACAAATGGGTGTCAGGCATGTTTTGTTAAT
Organism: Pleurodeles waltl; assembly: GCF_031143425.1. Lineage (NCBI taxonomy): Eukaryota > Metazoa > Chordata > Amphibia > Caudata > Salamandridae > Pleurodeles > Pleurodeles waltl. The sequence continues at coordinate 1,168,604,925 of NC_090437.1, forward strand.
TCCTCGGGGGGTTTCAAGATTAGCCACCCGGACCCTCGCTCTGTCTTGGTCAACACTAGGGTACAGGTACTACATACAGTGTGGGTATACTGTACCAACAATGATTACAGATGACAGATTACCTTAGTAGCAGTTAAAGAACATCTTAATACGCCTTCTGAAGACATAGACTTACAAGATTTCTTGTTACGTCCCAGAAAGCCTCACTCTAAAAGATTAATCTATGCCAAATACAATGAGATCTGGAAGCTTTCTCAGATGGAAGCAGCTGCGCATTTAAGGCAGCTAGATAAGGAACATTTGGAAAAGGCTTTTGCTATTGTTGAAAATGGCATGAACACTCGTTCCAACAGAATGTACTCCCTTAACAACATAGGGGGGCCACCGACCACGGGAGCACCGCCAACAGGCTGGCGGTACTCCCACGAGCATTCTGACCGCGGCGGTTCAGCCGCGGTCAGAAGCGGAAAGTCGGCGGTCTCCCGCCGACTTTCCGCTGCTCGGGGAATCCTCCATGGCTGCGGAGCGCGCTCCGCAGCCATGGGGATTCTGACACCCCCTACCGCCATCCTGTTAGGAACAGGATGGCGGTAGGGGGTGCCGCGGGGCCCCTGGGGGCCCCTGCAGTGCCCAAGCCCATGGCATGGGCACTGCAGGGGCCCCCGTAAGAGGGCCCCGCAAAGTATTTCAGTGTCTGCCATGCAGACACTGAAATACGCGACGGGTGCAACTGCACCCGTCGCACCCCTGCAATGACGCCGGCTCAATTCTGAGCCGGCGTCCTCGTTGCAGGGGCATTTCCTCTGGGCCAGCGGGCGCTCTTTTGGAGAGCGCCCGCCGGCCCAGAGGAAATGTTAGAATGGCCGCCGCGGTCTTGTGACCGCGGTGCGGTCATTTGGCGGCGGAACCTTGGCGGACGGCTTGCGCCGTCCGCCAAGGTTAGAATCAGGCCCATAGTGTCATCTGTGATTGATATTCAGAATGAAATGTCCTTTTTACACCATGGAGAAAGTCAACTACGTTCCATCATGCAGTTAGGTTGAACACTACAGATTCTGAAAAATGGCTGCATTCCATGGAAATATGTTACCTGTAGTGACCTGTTTGCTGTTTTCAATTTATCCAGGGAACAACAGACAATGGCTAAAAAGGAAGCATGGGTGAACCTGCGCCTGAGGCTGCTGCGCACTACTGCTCAGTGTATCCGTCAGCCAATCCTGTCATCGATCTGACATCTGGTGATGAGGTTTCTTTCCTGAATGCCCTTCCTTTCAATGGCTTCGAAGACATTCTTCAAGATCATGACTGCTGTTAAATGAATGACCATTGTCTTATTCTAAAGTTTCAAAGTTTTGCCTTTAACTTTCACCTGCTGTGCTTGTCATGGTTGACATTTTTGTCTCTTCGTATGTTTTAGCAAGTTTTCAATTAGATTTCAGTTATATTTTGATGTGATTTTAGCTTGTTTTAGTCCACTCACCTTCTCTGGCGTCATCATTATGGCATCATACTTGTTCCGGCAATGGGGAGGGTGTTGTGGATCCTATTTGGTTTTATTGGGAATCAGGAGATAGCTTAGCCTCCTGGCTCGCACCCATTGACTTTTAACCTACTTAGCCTGCTCTGTTTTAGTGCATTTATTTAATTATTTCTTCCAAAATGGCTGCTATGTTTATAGTTAGGATGATGTTTTGATTTCACTTTTACAGAGTGACACTGTAATGTTCATTCAAAAGCTGATAGTGCTTGTTCTTGCCCATCTCTGTTTTTGCCATGCCCTTTTCTTCTCTGACCTCTGAGCAGTACAGTGCTAACCTACCTTGTGAAACTATGTCCACACTTCATCCTCCTGTGCCCAGCCTAGGAACCCAAATCACACTTCAATCCCTGGGAATTCCCACTGCCAGAGGAATAACACACAGCAGCTGTCAACCCCAGAGTGCAGACCAATACAAGAACACTACACCCATTTCAGTAGCAAACTGTCTAAGTGAGCCTGGGTGGACACTCTTTGATGGGCAGTGACTGGAGGCTCATCATGATCAGCCTTTCCCACTTTACTGTTGGGAAAAGACGTAAGAATCTCTGATGTGGGCAGGGAGCTGCTGGGGTGAAAAAATACACAGGGCCACTGATAGTGACTAAGTCATCAATCAATCAATCAATCAATCAGTGTTTGTTAAGCACAACTACTCACCTGTGAGGGTCTCAAGGCACTGAGGGGAAGGGGGCGTGGAGCATCCATCAGTGCGGTGGTTCTTCAAATAGCCATGTCTTCAGCTCTTTCGTGAAGTTGAGGAGGGGTGTAGTCTGTCTGAGGCGGGCAGTAGGGAGTTCCAGGCTGTGGTGGTGAGGTAGGAGAGCAAGCGTCCCCCTGTTCTTGTTTTTCTGATGCGTGGTACTTTGGCGAGAGAGAGCTGGGCTGAGTGTAGGGTCCTGTGGGGTGCGTGGAAATTGAGTCGCCTGTTCAGGTGGGCTGATCCGGTGTCGTGGAGGGCATTGTGTGCGTGGGTGAGGATCTTGAAGGTGATTCTTTTCTCCATGGGGAGCCAGTGTAGAGTGCGTAGGTGCTGGGAGATGTGACAGTGTTGAGGTAGGTCGAGGACCAGTCTGGCGGCGGTGTTCTGGATGTTCTGTAATTTGCGGGTGAGATTCTTGTTAATTCCGGCATAAAGTGTGTTGCCGTAGTACAGTCTGCCTGTAACGAGGGCGTGTGTGACGGTCTTTCTGTGTTCAAGGGGGATCCATTTGAATGTCTTGCATAGGAGGCGGAGGGTGCGAAAGCAGGTGGATGCGACTGACTTGATTTGGCAGTCCATGTAGAGTTTGGAGTCAAGGATGATTCCGAGGTTGCAGGCTTGGTTCGTAGGGGTGGGCAGGCTTCCGATGTTGAGGGCCAACAGGAGTCGTTCCACGCGTCGGGTTGAGGGCCCATGATGAGTACTTCACTTTTGCCTGTGTTAAGTTGTAGCTATTGCGGCTAGAAAGGCTGTTTCAGTGCTGTGTTTTTTTCCGAAGCCAGATTGGGAGGCGTCAAGGATGTTGTGGTCTTCGATTAAAGTGGTGAGTTGGCTGTTGATGGCTTTCTCAATTACTTTTGCTGGAAAAGGGAGCAGGAAGATGGGCCTGTAGTTCTTGAGGTCGGTGGGGTCCGCCATGGGTTTCTTGAGGAGAGGGTTGATCTCAGCGTGTTTCCAGTCGTCTGGGAAGGAGGCGTCTGCTAGGGAGCAGTTGATGGTGAGGCAGAGCTTAGGGGCAATGGTTTCAGATGTTGAAGATGTGGTGGGGGCATGGGTCCGTGGGAGCCCCCAAAGTGTATGGTCCTCATTGTCTTCAGTGTATCTTCAGTGGTGTGGGGGGTCCAGTTGGTGTTCCTTGGTTTTTTGGTGTTGGGTTCCGGTGGAAGGGGGTACTGCATGTAGGTTGCCCTCGCTGAAGTTGTCGTAAATGGTCTTGGTTTTGTGGTGGAAGTATGTGTTGAGTCAGTTGCAGAGATCTTGTGAGGGTGGGATGTCCGTTGCTTCGCTGTTGGGTTGGGCAAACTCCTTGATGATGCTGGTGAGTTCCTTGCTGTTGTGTGTGTGTGTGAGGATATTCTTTCTTGTATTGCCTTCTTTCTAGTGCTTTTGATGTGCTGGTGGTGTGTGTTGGTGGTGGCTCTGAAGTTGATTTGGGCTTCTGTAGATTTGGTGTTTCTCCAGATTTTCTCGAGGCGTCGACATGTGCGTCTGGATTCTCGGAGTTCTGCGGTGAACCAGCTGGCTTTCTTGGTGTGGGTGCTGTTGTTCTTTTTAAGGGGGGGTATGGTGTTGGCGCAGTCGGCGATCCATTTGTGAAAGGTGTGGGTTGCAATGTTCGGGTCATCGATGTGGGCGATGGAGGGGGTAGAGTTGGCAAGGGTGGCTGTGAGCTGGTCGTCGGTGATTCTTGCCCAGTTTCTATGAGATGGTTAGATGGTTAGTGTTGGGGTCTGAGGATGGTGAGTGTATTGAAGGTGAAATGGATGTAGCAATGGTCTGTCCATGGAAGTTCGGAGGTGTGGCTGAAGGTGACAGAGGTTCCAGTTGTGAAGATGGGTTCGAGGGTGTGTCCTACTGAGTGCATTGGTTCTGTCACAATCTGTCAGAGCGCTATGTTATGGAGGTTGTCTAGGAGGGATGCGGTGTTGGGGTCTTGTAGATTGTCAAGGTAGAAGTTGAGGTCTCCCAGCAGGTTGTAGTTGGAGGCTATGATGGCTTGCGCAGTGATACTGTCTGTGATGGAGTCAGATAAAGGTGCACGGCGCCTGTGTGGTCGATAGATGAGGGTTCCCCTGAGGGTGGATGTTGGACTTGTCTGAAGTTTGAAGTGAAGGTGTTCCATCAGGCTTGCGGGGTCTTCGGAGTGTGTACTCAGTCGGATGTTAGACTTGTGGACGATGGCGATTCCTCCCCCGGGCGCTGGGACGGTTTTTCTGGGGAATGGCGATGGTAATGTCCGGGCCAGAGGTGGTGTTGGTCCAGGTTTCGGGGAGGAATGCAATGTCCAGGGTGGTGCTGTCAAGGAGGTCCCAGATTTCGGTAGCGTGTTTGTGGAGGGAGCAGACGTTGAAGAGGATGCATTTTAGGATCATTAGTGTGGGTGTGTTGTTGCAGGTGGGTTTTGCTTGGTCGAAGGTCTTGGTGGTGGTGTAGGATTGGCGGCAGCAGAGGTAGCTGAAGGGTCTGCGGGTGTGGGCCGGTGATGAGGGCTTGCAGTCGTTGTTACGCCCTGGGTTGAGTGCGTGGAGTGCTGCTGGCGTGTAGAGGTGGTGGGCGGGAGGGACAGGGGTCCTGGCACTGGTCGCATTCGGGTCACAGATGGGCACAGACAGGCTTGCCTTCAGCGGTGCACCTGCTGCACGGGCTGCCATTAAGTAGAGAGAGGGAGAGGAGAGGACAGCTGGGAGGCGGGAGAGGGAGAAACGGCGTGAAAAAGAGGGGCGGCCCTCGAGGTCGGCAGAGGTTGGGAGAGGGAAGAGTGAAAGTTAGGAAAAAGCATGAATGAGAGAGAATGCGAGAAAAACAGGAAAATTAGAGTAAAAAGCAGAGAAAAAGAGGAGTAAGATAGAAAAAGCACAGAATGCTCAAGGGCACAATACAGCAAGCAGAAAAGCACGAAAGGGAGAAGACAGAGAAAAAGATGCTGAGGTCGATGGGCAGCCTACCAGAAGAACAAAGCTCTCCCACTAGACACCAGGGATGAGGCACAAGCAGGAGCCTGCGGGTGGGGGAGGTCTTTGAACTTCTGACCGGAGTCAGAGTTCAGCAGACACGGGCTGCACTTACTGGAGGAGCTACAGGGAGGCAGAGCAGTTCACTGACCAGGTCAGTGGCGTTTCCCCAGAAGTCTTCGGATCTAGACCTTCACGCATATGCTATGCCTTGCCTTGCCTTCTCAGATTGTAGGGAAGAGAGAATACTATACATAGTCTGGGAAAGGTAACGTGTTAGGCTGTAATTCCCCTTTCCTCTGATGTACTGTGAAATGATAGGGGTACAGACTGCCATAGTAAGATTCAGTTCCTTATTTCCATAGAGTCCTAGTGGTGCACGATTTCTAATTAGCAGAAATAATGCTCATCACAACAAGTACTACCATAGAAAGTCATAAAGAGTTGATGGCCTATTTCATCAACTAGCATTCTTTTTCCTACCTATTTCATATTTACATTCATGAGGCTGTATTTTACACCTTTAGTATAGTGCTGGCTATTCGTCTCCGCAGGCAATATAGCCACAAGTTGCTGATCCAACATATATTTTTGTAAAAGAAAACCTTTGCTTATGTTTTCAGAGACGTTCATGAATTTGTGCTGACTTGGTCATGTTTCTTCTTAGGGTAGTAGACCTGTACCTGGAGAATCCAAATTTGGAAACATTGGAATTAAAGCAATGATAATATCGTAGAGATGCTTTAACCTACTTAATTTGCAGTATTGTCTGTTACAAATTTTCTAAACAATGTCCACTGCTGAAGATTAGCTGTATGAATCCCAACTGCATATCTGATCAAACAAACTTAAGTATACTAAATATTCTTTCCAGGATGTACTGAAGGTGATTGTTGTCAAGGTATACCCAAGACTGCTCTTTCTCGGGTCATGGAAGACAGCACCGGGGCTGCATTCAGACCAAGCAACATGAACTTGAGAGGTAAAATACTTTGAGGTGTGGCAAAAATGTTCAGTTTATTGACATCTGTCACTGGTAGTTTCCCACTATTCCTCTGTAAGATCAAAGGTTAAAACACAGATGTCCGGTCCGAAACAGTCATGAAGGATATCATTCTGTTGCTTCAAATAGGTATTAAAATGAGCTATGGAAATAATTCTAAGAATGCGTGTACCAAAGCTCACACTATTGGGAAGGACCATCACTCAAGGCAGATCAAGTGATCAATGGTGAAGCACCATGACCAAAAGGTATCCTGGCAATGACACAGATACAACAAGTAACACTATCCAGTCTATCATGGACACTAAAATGCCAAGTGTTTTAAGCCTTCCTTTAAAACATATTGTAAAACATTGGACAGTTAATTGGGGTAGGTGAACATCCACCTCAAGGTATACTTACAACATTTGTCAGGGTGAAACTTTAAAGTCACTAAATTAACCTGAGCTCAACCTTCTGGTAGCTACGGCAGAGTAGGCAGGCTAATTGTACTACAATGTGTAAATCATTTGTGCAGTATCAAAATAGTACTAAGTCAAAATAGTTAAAATACCAGGCAATAAAAGGTCCAAACTGAATTAGTAAATTAGTACATTTTAATAAATAAAATTACACCAAAACTACAAAAATCCAATAATGGAAACCGGAGATATGAATTTTTAAAGTCTGAAGTGAAAGTAGCGTCAAAAAGTACTAAGTATCAATGCTGATCAACCGGTCATGGTAGACCAGAACCTAGGAACAACCGCGGTGGAGTGCAGGTCACAAGGTTTGACCAGTTGGAGGTTTTACCTTGGAAGTTAGTCTCAAAAATGGAGGTAAAAAATCATCAGCTGGCAAGGCAGCAGAGTGCATCTGAAGAGGGCTCCTTTAACTCAGACAGCCGTTTGACACAGGCCCAGTAAAGCTGTTGGATTTGGCAGGAAAAGTGCAGAGCGAGAGAAATTCAGATTTCTCACCCAGGGAATTCCACTCACCTGTCAGATAATTTGGGCGCCTTTGCGCGGTCAAGGTTTCTATGTTTGCATAGTTTCACGCATTCCCAGTGAAGTTGTTGGACTTGGCAGGAAAAGTGCAGAGCTAGAGATTAAAATTTCTTACCCAGGGAATTCCACTCACCTGTCTGATAAGTTTGGCGCCTTTGCACGGTCAAAGTTTCTATGTTTGCACTTAGTCTCTTTATCAGAGTACTGAATCCTCTGTCTAGGCAAAGCTGCAGGTTCTATCTGAGGAAAGCTTCACAAGGCCGGATACCATCTCCACGAAGTTCCACTAAATTGGATTTGCTGCTCCAGAGAAGCTTCAAGCGAAGAACCCTGATTCTTCAGCCCAGCTGCAATGCATTTTAACCAAATCGGCTTGGCAGATTTTTGCTGCTCCTTGGGAGGTCTGAGTGGTGAAAAAGTTTCGAAAGTCCCAAGTTTTCAGGGTCGGTGGAAGTCCAGCCAGACACAGCCAAGGGTTCCAGGACCTCAGGAACAGAACTTGGGAATGGGGGAGGGAGGGTCAGATTTCACTCCAGTAGAGGCTACAACAGGGTGAGGTCCAGATGGGCTGTTTGTGTCCATGTACCTTGAACAGGAGGTCAGCCCTCTGAGCCTTGCAATCCACCTCTTGGTCCTGGGCAGAAGAGAGAGCATACCTAATCGGTCAGGGTCCTTTCGTTCTCACAGAAAACAGACCAGTTCTCTTCTATTCTTCCTCAGGTCTAGTATTGTTCTGAGGAGGGTGCCAGAGCTTATGTGCCCACCGAGAGGTGTAGCAGGGGAATTAATGAACAGCCTCTTCTCTGTGGTCACTTCAAACCAGATCTGGGGGCAGCTCTCCCACCACTGGGATGCCTGCCTGACTGGGAAGACAAAAAAAAGGCACCTGTACTGATAGCATTTGACATCTGCTTGTGACGGGGAGGCCCCCTTTAAGTAAATTAAATTAAGTTCCTTGGCACAACCCAAATGGTCATCAAACCAGGGAAACAAATACTCTTTTACACACGCAGATATTTGTCTCTGCCGTGGGAGCAGTTTCCACACCTTATTCAGTGCCATTCATCAGCTGGGTGACCTTTGGAAGGTGTAGGAGGCTGGACTGGCTTGTAGTGAGTACCAAGGGGTACTTACTCCTTGCACCAGGCCCAGGTATCCCTTATTAGTGTAGAGGGGTGTCTAGCAGCTTAGGCTAATAGAAAAGGTAGCTTAGCAGAGCAGCTTAGGCTGAACTAGGAGACGAGTGAAGCTCCTACAGTACCACTAGTGTCATATGCACAATATCATAAGAAAACACAATACACAGATATACTAAAAATAAAGGTACTTTATTTTTATGACAATATGCCAAAAGAATCTCAGTGAGTACCCTCAGTATGAGGATAGCAAATATACACAAGATATATGTACACAATACCAAAATATGTAGTAATAGCAATAGAAAACAGTGCAAACAATGTATAGTCACAATAGAATGCAATGGGAGCACATAGGGATAGGGGCAACACAAACCATATACTCTAGAAGTGGAATGCGAACCACGAATGGACCCCAAACCTATGTGACCTCGTAGAGGGTCGCTGGGACTGTAAGAAAACAGTGAGGTTTAGAAAAATAGCCCACCCCAAGACCCTGAAAAGTGGGTGCAAAGTGCACCTAAGTTCCCCAAAGAGCACAGAAGTCGTGATAGGGGAATTCTGCAGGAAAGACCAACACCAGCAATGCAACAACAATGGATTTCCAGACGAGGGTACCTGTGGATCAAGGGGACCAAGTCCAAAAGTCACGATCAAGTCGGGAGTGGGCAGATGCCCAGGAAATGGCAGCTGTGGATGCAAAGAAGCTGCCACAGGATGGTAGAAACGGAGGATTCTGCATGAACGACAAGGGCTAGAAACTTCCCCTTTGGAGGATGGATGTCCCACGTCGTGAAGAGTCGTACAGAAGTGTTTTCCCGCAGAAAGACCGCAAACAAGCCTTGCTAGCTGCAAGGGTCGCGGTTAGGGTTTTTGGATGCTGCTGTGGCCCAGGAGGGACCAGGATGTCGCCAATTGCGTGTGGAGACAGAAGGGGCGCCCAACAAGAGAAGGAGCCCACTCAGAAGCAAGCAGCACCCGCAGAAGTGCCGGAACAGGCACTACAAAGTAGAGTGAATCGGTGCTCACCCGAAGTGGCACAAGAGAGTCCCACGCCGCCGGAGGACAACTCAGGAGGTCGTGCAATGCAGGTTAGAGTGCCGGGGACCCAGGCTTGGCTGTGCACAAAGGAAATCTTCGGTGAGTGCACAGGAGCCGGAGTAGCTGCAAAAGACACGGTTCTCAGCAATGCAGTCTGGCGTGGGGAGGCAAGGACTTACCTCCACCAAACTTGGACTGAAGAGTCACTGGACTGTGGGAGTCACTTGGACAGAGTTGCTGAGTTCAAGGGACCTCGCTCGTCGTGCTGAGAGGAGACCCAGAGGACCGGTGATGCAGTTCTTTGGTGCCTGCGGTTGCAGGGGGAAGATTCCGTCAACCCACAGGAGATTTCTTCAGAGCTTCTAGTGCAGAGAGGATGCAGACTAACCCCACAGCATGCACCACCAGGAAAACAGTAGAGAAGGCGGCAGGATCAGCGTTACAAGGTCGCAGTAGTCGTCTTTGCTACTTTGTTGCAGTTTTGCAGGCTTCCAGCGCGGTCAGCAGTCGATTCCTTGACAGAAGGTGAAGAGAGAGATGCAGAGGAACTCTGATGAGCTCTTGCATTCGTTATCTAAGGAATTCCCCAAAGCAGAGACCCTAAATAGCCAGAAAAGGAGGTTTGGCTACTTAGGAGAGAGGATAGGCTAGCAACACCTGAAGGAGCCTATCAGAAGGAGTCTCTGACGTCACCTGCTGGCCCTGGCCACTCAGAGCAGTCCAGTGTGCCAGCAGCACCTCTGTTTCCAAGATGGCAGAGGTCTGGAGCACACTGGAGGAGCTCTGGGCACCTCCCAGGGGAGGTGCAGGTCAGGGGAGTGGTCACTCCCCTTTCCTTTGTCCAGTTTCGCACCAGAGCAGGGCTGAGGGATCCTTGAACCAGTGTAGACTGGCTTATGCAGAAATGGGCACCATCTCTGCCCATGAAAGCATTTCCAGAGGCTGGGGGAGGCTACTCCTCCCCTGCCTTAACACCTTTTTCCAAAGGGAGAGGGTGTAACACCCTCTCTCTGAGGAAGTCCTTTGTTCTGCCTTCCTGGGCCAAGCCTGGCTGGATCCCAGGAGGGCAGAAACCTGTCTGAGGGGTTGGCAAAGGCAGCAGCTGCAGTGAAACCCCTGAAAAGGCAGTTTGGCAGTACCCGGGTCTGTGCTAGAGACCCGGGGAATCATGGGATTGTCTCCCCAATACTAGGATGGCATTGGGGGGGCCATTCCATGATCTTAGACATGTTACATGGCCATATTCGGAGTTACCATTGTGAAGCTACACATAGGTAGTGACATATGTGTAGTGCACGCGTGTAATGGTGTCCCCGCACTCACAAAGTCCGGGGAATTGGCCCTGAACAATGTGGGGGCACCTTGGCTAGTGCCAGGGTGCCCACACACTAAGTAACTTAGCACCCAACCTTTACCAGGTAAAGGTTAGACATATAGGTGACTTATAAGTCACTTAAGTGCAGTGTAAAATGGCTGTGAAATAACGTGGACGTTATTTCACTCAGGCTGCAGTGGCAGGCCTGTGTAAGAATTGTCAGAGCTCCCTATGGGTGGCAAAAGAAATGCTGCAGCCCATAGGGATCTCCTGGAACCCCAATACCCTGGGTACCTCAGTACCATATACTAGGGAAATATAAGGGTGTTCCAGTATGCCAATGTAAATTGGTAAAATTGGTCACTAGCCTGTTAGTGACAATTTGGAAAGAAATGAGAGAGCATAACCACTGAGGTTCTGATTAGCAGAGCCTCAGTGAGACAGTTAGTTATAACACAGGTAACACACACAGGGCACACTTATGAGCACTGGGGCCCTGGCTAGCAGGGTCCCAGTGACACATACAACTAAAACAACATGTATACAGTGAAATATGAGGGTAACATGCCAGGCAAGATGGTACTTTCCTACGCAACCCCCCCCCCCCCCCCAAACGAAGGACAATAAGACTAGCCATGACCTGATGAGTCTTCATTGTCTAAGTGGACATATCTGGAGAGTCCATCTGCATTGGAGTGGGTACTCCCAGGTCTATGTTCCACTGTATAATCCATTCCCTGTAGGGATATGGACCACCTCAACAATTTAGGGTTTTCACCTTTCATTTGTTTTAGCCAAAGTAGAGGTTTGTGGTCTGTCTGGACAATGAAGTGAGTGCCAAACAGGTATGGCCTCAACTTCTTCAGTGCCCAGACCACAGCAAAGGCCTCCCTCTCTATGGCAGACCAACGCTTTTCTCTAGGGGTCAACCTCCTGCTGATAAAAGCAACAGGTTGATCCCGGCCCTCAGAATTAAGTTGTGATAAGACTGCCCCTACCCCTAATTCAGATGCATCCATTTGGACAATTAATTTTTTGGAGTAACAGGGGCTTTTCAGGACAGGTGCAGAGCACATGGCCTGCTTCAGCTCCTCAAAAGCTTTCTGACAGCTAGCTGTCCACAATACCTTTTTAGGCATTTTTTTAGATGTGAGGTCATTAAGAGGGGCTGCAATGGAGCCATAGTTCTTTATGAACCTCCTGTAATACCCAGTGAGGCCTAAGAAGGCTCTCACCTGGGTCTGAGTTGTAGGGGGAACCCACTCTATAATAGTTTGGATTTTCCCCTGAAGCGGTGCAATCTGTTCTCCACCTACCAGGTGTCCCAGATAAACCACTTTCCCCTGCCCTATCTGGCACTTTGAAGCCTTGATAGTGAGGCCTGCCTTCTGCAGGGCCTCCAAAACATTCCATAGGTGGACCAGGTGATCATCCCAGCTGGAGCTAAAGACAGCTATATCATCTAGATATGCTGCACTAAAAGCTTCCAGCCCTTGCAGGACTGTATTCACCAACCTTTGAAAAGTGGCAGGTGCATTTTTCAATCCAAAAGGCATTACTGTGAACTGGTAATGGCCTCCAATGGTTGAAAATGCAGTTTTTGCTTTTGCACCTTCTGATAACTTGGTCTGCCAATACCCTGCAGTCAAATCAAAAGTGCTTAAATACTTGGCAGATGCCAGTGTATCTATTAGCTCATCTGCCCTGGGTATAGGGTGAGCATCAGTTTTGGTTACCTGGTTGAGACCTCTATAGTCTACACAAAACCGCATTTCCTTCTTTCCATCCTTGGAATGAGGTTTTGGTACAAGTACCACAGGAGAGGCCCATGGACTTTCAGAGTGCTCAACCACTCCCAGTTCAAGCATTTTCTGCACTTCTTGCTTTATGCAGTCTCTGACATGGTCAGGCTGCCTATAGATCTTACTTTTGACAGGCAAGCTGTCTCCAGTATCTATAGTGTGCTCACACCAAGAAGTGGTGCCTGGCACAGTAGAGAAGAGTTCAGACAACTGACCTAGGAGATTTATGCAGTGGTCTTTCTGCTCAGCAGTAAGACAATCTGCTAAAACTACACCTTCCACTAGAGCATCTTGTTCTGTGGAAGAGAAGAGATCAGGGAGAGAGTCACTCTCTTCTTCCTGTCCTTCATCTGTTGCCATGAGCAGGGTGAGATCAGCCCTGTCATAGTAGGGTTTCAGGCGATTGACATGGAGCACCCTAAGGGGACTCCTGGCAGTGCCTAAGTCAACTAAGTAGGTGACTTCACCCTTCTTTTCAACAATTATGTGGGGTCCACTCCATTTGTCTTGGAGTGCTCTTGGTGCCACAGGCTCCATGACCCACACTTTCTGCCCTGGTTGGTACTGAACCAAAACAGCCTTCTGGTCATGGCATTGCTTTTGGAGCTCTTGGCTGGCCTGAAGGTTTTACTGGCCTTTTTCATGTACTCAGCCATTCTAGATCTTAGGCCAAGTACATAGTCCACTATGTCTTGCTTTGGAGCTTTTAAAGGTTGTTCCCAACCCTCCTTAACAAGTGTTAGAGGACCTCTCACAGGGTGTCCAAATAGGAGTTCAAAGGGGCTGAAGCCCACTCCTTTTTGGGATACCTCCCTGTAAGCAAAAAGGAGGCAAGGTAACAGGATATCCCATTTCCTGCGGAGTTTTTCAGGGAGTCCCATAATCATGCCTTTGAGAGTTTTGTTAAATCTCTCCACCAGTCCATTTGTTTTTGGATGATAGGGTGTGGTGAACTTGTATGTAACACCACACTCCTTCCACATGGCCTTTAAGTAAGCAGACATGAAATTGCTTCCTCTGTCTGATACCACCTCTTTTGGGAAGCCCACCCTGGAAAAGATTCCCAGGAGGGCCTTTGCCACTGCAGGAGCTGTAGTGGTCCTTAGAGGAATTGCTTCAGGATATCTGGTGGCATGGTCCACTACCACCAAGATAAACCTATTGCCTGAAGCAGTAGGAGGGTCAAGGGGGCCAACTATGTCAACCCCTACCCTTTCAAAGGGAACCCCAACCACAGGCAGTGGGATAAGGGGTGCCTTTGGAGTGCCACCTGTCTTGCCACTGGCTTGCCAGGTTTCACAGGACTTACAAAATTCTTTTGTGTCCTCTGACATTCTAGGCCAATGAAACAAGGGGTCAAGCCTGTCCCAAGTTTTCATTTGCCCCAAATGTCCAGCTAAGGGAATGTCGTGGGCTAGAGTTAGGAGGAACTTTCTGTACTCCTGAGGAATCACCAATCTCCTGGCAGCTCCAGGTTTTGGATCCCTTGCTTCAGTGTACAAGAGGTTGTCCTCCCAGTAAACTCTGTGAGAGTCACTGACATCCCCATTTGCTTGTTTGACAGCTTGCTGTCTTAGACCCTCTAGTGTGGGACAGGTATGCTGTGCCACACTCAGCTCCTCCCTGGCAGGCCCCCCTTCACCCAAAAGCTCAGCAGTGTCTGCTTCCAGCTCCTCTGGTGTAGGTTCTGCACAGGGTGGAAATTTTTCTTCCTCAGAAGTTGAATCCACTGTAGAGGGAGGGATAGTAGGTAGTGTTTTACCTTTACTAACCCTAGCTTTAGGGAGCACTTGGTCCATTCTTCCAGGATCCAAGTCACCCTGTCCTTTTTGCTTTTTGGCCTGAGCCCTGGTTAAAGCAAAAATATGCCCTGGAATGCCCAGCATTGCTGCATGAGCCTCCAACTCCACATCTGACCAAGCTGATGTCTCTAAATCATTTCCTAGTAGATAGTCTACAGGTAAATCTGAGGCAACCACAACTTTCTTTGGACCAGTAACCCCCCCCAGTTGAGATTTACAACAGCCATGGGGTGGCTAAGTGTGTTGTTATGAGCATCGGTTACTTGGTACTGGTGACCAAGTAGGTGTTGTTCAGGGTGGACCAGTTTCTCTATTACCATTGTAACACTGGCACCTGTGTCCCTGTAGGCCTGAACCTCAACACCATTTATTAGGGGTAGTTGCTTGTACTTATCCATGTTAAGGGGACGGGGACAAGCAACCAAGGTGGCTAAATCAATAGCCTCCTCAGAGACTAACACAGCCTCTGTGGTCTCCCTAATCAGACCAACCCCAACTAAGTTACCAAAAGTGAGCCCAGCTACTCCCTTGGATTGGCTATTAGTAGGTTTGCTCCCACCACCACTGCTATTACTAGGGGCACTAGGTGTAGCAGCAGGGGTTGTAGTGGTAGGAGGCGTGGTGCTTTTCTTTGGACAACTGGGATCTGTTGTCCAATGGCCTTTTATTTTACATAAATAGCACCATGGTTTCTTTTCTTTGTTTTGATTTGAAGAGGATTTGGGCCCACCACCCCCACCAGAGTGTTTTTGTGGGCCTGATGAAGACTCATTTTTAGATTTGTCCCCACCCTTGCCAGAAGACTTACCATCCTTCTTCTTGCCATCTTTGTCACCCCCTGTATGAACTTTTCTGTTCACCCTTGTTCTGACCCATTTGTCTGCCTTCTTTCCCAATTCTTGGGGAGAGGTCAGATCAGAGTCCACCAGGTACTGGTGTAACAAATCAGACACACAATTATTAAGTATATGCTCTCTCAGGATTAAGTTATACAGGCTTTCATAGTCAGAAACCTTACTGCCATGTAACCACCCCTCCAAGGCCTTCACTGAATGGTCAACAAAGTCTACCCAGTCTTGTGAAGACTCCTTTTTGGTTTCTCTGAACTTCATCCTGTACTGTTCAGTGGTTAAGCCATAACCATCTAGGAGTGCATTCTTAAGATCTGTGAAATTATTGGCATCACTTTCTTTTACAGTAAGGAGCCTATCCCTACCCTTTCCACTGAAAGATAGCCATAGGATAGCAGCCCACTGCCTTTGAGGGACCTCCTGTACAACACAGGCCTTCTCAAGTGCAGCAAACCACTTGTTAATGTCACCCCCCTCCTTGTAAGGGGGAACTATCTTGTGCAGATTCCTAGAATCATGCTCTTTTGCAGGATGACTATTTGGAATACTGCTGCTGCCACCATGGGTTTCTAAACCCAATTTCTGTCTTTCTCTTTCTATTTCTAAGGACTGCCTATCTAAATCCAGCTGTTGCTTCTTGAGCTTCAGCCTGGATTGTTCCACTCTCAATCCATTGAGCTCCCTTTCTAACACTCTGTCATCAGGGTGGGTGGGTAGGGCATGTCTTGAAACAGAGGAATGGTGAGAATGAACAGAAGGAGACCTGGCCCTAACAGATGTCACACTAACATTGTGGCCTACAGAAGTGACACTTCTACTGTGATGAGAAACAACACTATTACAGTGATGTGGATTCACATCAGTACCAGCTATGCTAGGTGGCCTGCTAAGGGGCAGGTTGGAAAGATTCCCTCCCAAATCTTTTGCTAGGGGTGCCCCAGAATCAGAATGGGAACCATCAGCTAATTTCTCACCAGAAGTGCCAACAAAAGTCTTGTCTTGTTCAACTAGCATGTTAACTAATAGTTCTCTAAAGGGGTTCTTCCCTACCCCTAAACCTCTTTCTACACAGAGACTCCTTGCTGCCTTCCAGCTAAGGTGATCATAAGCAGTCTTGGACAGATCAACAGTTTGGCCTGTGCCAGACATTTTAGAAAGTGTTTAAGGGATAGAAAAAGAGTGAAAAAGTTTTCAGAACTTTTTAAAGGACAGAAAAAAAACTTTAAAAACTTTTTAAGAAGTTTAGAGGTACTTTTCAGCACTTAGTAAAGAAGTGAGAGAAGAAAAGCAAAACTTTTTGGTTAGGTGTACATACACTGAACTTGTTTTGTATATTTTTCTCTTATGAAAAGTACAATGACAAAAGTGGTAAGTAGTTGCAAAGTACTTATCCCACCGCTGCACAACCAATGTAGGAGGCTGGACTGGCTTGTAGTGAGTACCAAGGGGTACTTACTCCTTGCACCAGGTCCAGGTATCCCTTATTAGTGTAGAGGGGTGTCTATCAGCTTAGGCTGATAGAAAAGGTAGCTTAGCAGAGCAGCTTAGGCTGAACTAGGAGACGAGTGAAGCTCCTACAGTACCACTAGTGTCATATGCACAATATCATAAGAAAACACAAAACACAGATATACTAAAAATAAAGGTACTTTATTTTTATGACAATATGCGAAAAGTATCTCAGTGAGTACCCTCAGTATGAGGATAGCAAATATACACAAGATATATGTACACAATACCAAAATATGTAGTAATAGCAATAGAAAACAGTGCAAACAATGTATAGTCACAATAGAATGCAATGGGAGCCCATAGGGATAGGGGCAACACAAACCATATACTCTAGAAGTGGAATGCGAACCACGGACGGACCCCAAACCTATGTGACCTGGTAGAGGGTCGCTGGGACTGTAAGAAAACAGTGAGGGTTAAAAAAATAGCCCACCCCAAGACCCTGAAAAGTGGGTGCAAAGTGCACCTAAGTTCCCCAAAGAGCACAGAAGTCGTGATAGGGGAATTCTGCAGGAAAGACCAACACCAGCAATGCAACAACGATGGATTTCCAGATGAGGGTACCTGTGGATCAAGGGGACCAAGTCCAAAAGTCACGATCAAGTCGGGAGTGGGCAGATGCCCAGGAAATGCCAGCTGTGGATGCAAAGAAGCTGCCACCGGATGGTAGAAGCTGAGGATTCTGCATGAACGACAAGGGATAGAATCTTCCCCTTTGGAGGATGGATGTCCCACGTCGTGAAGAGTCGTACAGAAGTGTTTTCCTGCAGAAAGACCGCAAACAAGCCTTGCTAGCTGCAAGGGTCGCGGTTCGGGTTTTTGGATGCTGCTGTGGCCCAGGAGGGACCAGGATGTCGCCAATTGCGTGTGGAGACAGAGGGGGTGCCCAGCAAGAGAAGGAGCCCACTCAGAAGCAAGCAGCATCCGCAGAAGTGCCGGAACAGGCACTACGAAGTAGAGTGAATCGGTGCTCACCCGAAGTGGCACAAGAGAGTCCCATGCCGCCGGAGGACAACTCAGGAGGTCGTGCAATGCAGGTTAGAGTGCCGGGGACCCAGGCTTGGCTGTGCACAAAGGAAATCCTCGGTGAGTGCACAGGAGCCGGAGTAGCTGCAAAAGACGCGGTTCTCAGCAATGCAGTCTGGCATGGGGAGGCAAGGACTTACCTCCACCAAACTTGGACTGAAGAGTCACTGGACTGTGGGAGTCACTTGGAGAGAGTTGCTGAGTTCAAGGGACCTCGCTCGTCGTGCTGAGAGGAGACCCAGAGGACCGGTGATGCAGTTCTCTGGTGCCTGCGGTTTCAGGGGGAAGATTCCGTCGACCCACGGGAGATTTCTTCGGAGCTTCTAGTGCAGAGAGGAGGCAGACTACCCCCACAGCATGCACCACCAGGAAAACAGTCGAGAAGGCGGCAGGATCAGCGTTACAAGGTCGCAGTAGTCGTCTTTGCTACTTTGTTGCAGTTTTGCAGGCTTCCAGCGCGGTCAGCAGTCGATTCCTTGGCAGAAGGTGAAGAGAGAGATGCAGAGGAACTCTGATGAGCTCTTGCATTCGTTATCTAAGGAATTCCCCAAAGCAGAGACCCTAAATAGCCAGAAAAGGAGATTTGGCTACTTAGGAGAGAGGATAGGCTAGCAACACCTGAAGGAGCCTATCAGAAGGAGTCTCTGATGTCACCTGCTGGCCCTGGCCACTCAGAGCAGTCCAGTGTGCCAGCAGCGCCTCTGTTTCCAAGATGGCAGAGGTCTGGAGCACACTGGAGGAGCTCTGGGCACCTCCCAGGGGAGGTGCAGGTCAGGGGAGTGGTCACTCCCCTTTCCTTTGTCCAGTTTCGCGCCAGAGCAGGGCTGAGGGATCCCTGAACCGGTGTAGACTGGCTTATGCAGAAATGGGGACCATCTGTACCCATGAAAGCATTTCCAGAGGCTGGGGGAGGCTACTCCTCCCCTGCCTTAACACCTTTTTCCAAAGGGAGAGGGTGTAACACCCTCTCTCTGAGGAAGTCCTTTGTTCTGCCTTCCTGGGCCAAGCCTGGCTGGACCCCAGAAGGGCAGAAACCTGTCTGAGGGGTTGGCAGCAGCAGCAGCTGCAGTGAAACCCCTGAAAAGGCAGTTTGGCCGTACGCGGGTCTGTGCTAGAGACCCGGGGAATCATGGGATTGTCTCCCCAATACCAGGATGGCATTGGGGGGGCAATTCCATGATCTTAGACATGTTACATGGCCATATTCGGAGTTACCATTGTGAAGCTACAAATAGGTAGTGACATATGTGTAGTGCACGCGTGTAATGGTGTCCCCGCACTCACAAAGTCCGGGGAATTGGCCCTGAACAATGTGGGGGCACCTTGGCTAGTGCCAGGGTGCCCACACACTAAGTAACTTAGCACCCAACCTTTACCAGGTAAAGGTTAGACATATAGGTGACTTATAAGTTACTTAAGTGCAGTGTAAAATGGCTGTGAAATAACATGGACGTTAAGATGGTACTTTCCTACAGAAGGCCAATGTAGAATGGCCTTTAGATGTTGCTGGCAGGGAAAATGTAACTTTTTACAAGTTACTTTTCTGTAATATCTATTAAAAATCCAGCACTTCACTACTGAGTTGGGCTTCTAATAAATAATATAAAAAAATGGTTCAATGTCTCTACAGCAGAATTAGAATTTGTTATTGCTTCCTAGTGTATCTCTATGGACCACCTAGCCTTCCTACAGTGAAAATAGCCTTTAGTTGCCTGTCACTGTAAGAACGAAAACACTAGATTTCAACATGTCCTACTTTTAAGTACCATTTACCCTGCCTTGTGGGCTACAAGGCCTACATAGTGGCGACTTGTTAATATTTAAAAAGGACGTTTTTACCTGTCTTTTGACAGGTTGAATTGCAGGTTTTTATTCTGCTACAGTGAGGCTACAATGGTAGGCCTGAAGCCATGTTTGCACTGCCACTGTAGTGGATGACACAATAGTTGTTACAGCCAACTAGTGGCATTTAACGTCCAGCTCCAGGTTGAAGTTAAACCATATAATATGAACTTAAAGGCAAGGTCATTATACCAATTAGAGGTGTGCGATTTCAACCATATATGAAGGTGAAGCACAGGCACTTTACTGCTGGTTAGCAGGGGCAAAGTGCACAGAGTTCTAATGCCAACAAAACATATAAGGCACAAATTCTGGGGACACATCATGCAAAAGGTGGCAATTTCCTACTCATTTCAAGATTAAAAACCACTCTTGCATACCATACTCAGTCATTCCACCATGTGGGCCCTGTAACATACCCACACTCTCTGAGTTTTTTCTTGGACTTTAGGAACCTCCAGGTAAATTTTACCCTGGGATCGCAAAAACCATCCTAGCATGTAATGCTTCAGCATGGAAGTCTCTTTACAGATTCTCATCTTTAACACATCCTCTTTTTGGTGTTTACCATGTGTGCTGGGCTGTGGTATGTTGTGAGGACTTTGGGCCTGATTACAACTTTGGAGGAAGATGTTAATCTGTCCCAAATGTTACGGATATACCACCAGCCGTATTACGAGTCCATTATATCCTATGGAACTCGTAATACGGCTGGTGGAATATCCGTCACATTTGGGACGGATTAACACCTCCTCCAAAGTTGTAATCAGGCCCTTTGTCATTAATACATTTTTACAAGTTGACTTATAAATACGGCTTAGATTTAACAGCCTCTGGCGAGAACAGGGATGAACCAACTTACTACCAGGAAAGATCGACAGGCTGTGACTCATGCATCTTCTATAAATGACTTAGAGATCATGCCTATCGGGAAACAGTCATTTCTATCGGAGTACCAGTATTATTTTTATTAGGGAGCTCTGGAGCCCCTTTCCCTGAAAGATGGAAAAACACAAGAAATCCACGCTATGTATTTTTAAAAGCCTTTATTAAATATTAAAACATGGTTCTAGTGATATATGAATAAGCTTTTTTGCAGAAATAAAAATGATGTAAAGCAAAAATGTGATACATGTAAATATAAGAACAAAAATGGCAACAAGCCAAATTGTTGGTGGAATCAATCAGTTTTGGAACACCTCGTAACCTCTAGCGAATGTCTATATTAATACCAAAAATGCAGTGTAAATGAGTTTCATAGGTTACTTGTTTAAACACATACCTCTCACTCAAAGCCTTTTGATGTTTCTCAGTCTGCTGCAAGCAAGACCAGTTTCTCTTTAATTTGACTTGGTGCACTTTATTGAACATTTTCAAATATGTTCAATATATGTGCTTGTTTACGTGCTGTCTTGGTGTGTGCACTGTCCCAATACTCACTCACAATAAATGAGGAAATTGCTGCTAGTGTACCCACTAACCAGTCCCAAGATGCACTGATAGAGTAGATCCCAGAGGGTTCAATCAAAATTCTTCAAATAATAGAACAATTCTTGAAATGTTAGCCGAAATCCAAACTTTCAATTGCTGAGTTCATATTTATTTTTTTCCATCGTATCATGATTTAGAAAGTGAAAATCGTTATTCATTCCATTTGAATCAATCATTAGGAAAACAAGTCATGTTTGTCAATAAAATCCGATTACTTGAATGACCCAATGCATTTTGGGTTAAAGAGCCCTTCCTCAGGGGTAACTACAAACAAAAGAAAGGATATATAGCACTCTGTACTGCCTAGAGAAATAACACTGTTAAGCGCATGCATAGATCAAGGTAGTACATTTCGCTTCCAGGTAAAATCAAAAGCTTTACCATCGATCAGTGAACCCCTTCTACAAAAATCAATACCAGTGTGTGTTAGAATGACTGTGCCTATGTATTTGTCAGAAAAAACAAGAAAAGACAACAAAATATTACTTGTGAAGAACTCACCATAAAATCATGCCATCACACTGGTGGACCTACAAACAATGTGCCATGAAAAAATAAACTGAAATAAGCAATTAAATGTGAACACCTGTGTGAGTCATTACCTGAAATTCTAACTAGTGATGTGCGGGTGACGCTAGTAGAAAACCCACGTGTCCTCCTCTACCATGACTGCTTATGGAAACAGATCAAAAACAAGCATTTGCAATGCAATAGGTCTAGCATTTTCTTGAGTTAGAGCTGTTGACATAAGTTCAGAACTGAATTTTTCTTGCCACATAAATTGGCCAACCCCATCTCATAATTTTGTCTTTTCCTGCCATGTTTTGGTGGTCACTGGCGGCTACTCACATCAGAAATCTCAAGCCCTTAAGGAGAGATGAGAAGATGAATGCACTACCTCGAGTTGTGTAAACGTCTGAACAGAAATTGGGGAATAAGGCTAGACAAGTATTTTCTTTATTTTAACAGACTGAAAAGTCTTGCAAGCATTATTGTCTCGCATTTCAACGAGCACAGCAGTCTGAGAAGATTTATGGCCCCAATGAAGGAGATAAGCATTGCTCTGTGTGCAATATTGTGAGTGCTGGCAGGGAGGGGCCCTGGAAAGAGAGACTCGAGATGTAATGCTAGGCAAAGCAAGTTTCACATCATTGCTTCTAGGTTTAGCTGCATTCAACCAGAAAGGGCATATTGTGGCTTTTGTGAGCAGTGAGCTAAACGACTGGCTGTTTCTTTTGTAAAAAAAAAAAGCTTATTTTAGGAGCCAGACGTAAAGGAGGACAGCACTGGAATGAAGCCAAAACAAATGTCAGCAACATGGGAGGAGATGGGAGGAACAGAATGCTGCATTAAAACGCAGGCAGCTAACAGTCTAAAACACCCACAGTGAAAGGGGAGCACCAAAGAAATAACAAAAATAGTCAATCACAGCAACAGATAAAGAAACCAAGGTGGTTGGTCACTGTTCTGAAACATAAAAAGGAAGGAGAAAAAGGCAGAACTGATCACTAGCGAGCAAGAATTTTTAAAGGACACTGCAACCAACAAATGTAATTGCTTTGAGCCATGAGAAGTATACTAAAAGTATACACAAGGTTGAATGCTTACGCTTGACCTAATAAAAGTATACACAAGGTCGAATGCTTATGCTCGACCTAACAATAAATGACACCGGTGGTCTAATGTATAAAATAGCAATTGCCGAAAATGACAACAACGTGTCTACTAACTGATAAACAGCAAATTAAAATGGATCCAGCACTTTATATAAGGAAATGGCCCATTAGTGCTAACAGCATGGCATGAGGTGTGTGTGTAAAGTGAATCAAACTAAAAATTCAATAAAAAAATAAAAGATTACAAAGAATACGAACCATGATTTAACTGTCAATTGTCAACTTGCTATCACTAACTTATACAGAACATGTGACACAGACACAAATGTACATAAGGTCTTATATAAAAAAAGCAGGCTAATTCTAAGTTGTCATTCATATTGTTTGACTGTAGTGTCCAATTTTTCTATCCAGAACACTTCTCTTTGCAAAAGTCTCTTATAATTATTAATCCCCAACTGTGGCGTTGCCACTTCTAGAATCTGAAAACGCACTTAAGATATATTTTGTCAATTTTTCAACCCAATGGGTTTACACTTCAGCAGCTTTCCAAGATATTTCTGAGAATGACATGGAAGGCCCTAAATAGCCTTGATGTTTCATGATCCTTTCGAGGATGAATGTGGTGACACTGGAATGTTAAAATGTAGTCTTCAAGATGGAAAATATAGATACTTATTCTCCTGTTGAATGATGCCCCCCTTTGTTTGTTTCTGTGCTTGTTTTCATTATATTTATGTCCTTCCATGATAAAATTGTTTAGGTGGACAGGGGTGTTTCCGCTGTTTTAGAAATCTACTGGCCATAGTAGATGGTGTCAGAAATATTTATCACTGATTAACTTTGTTGTACTGTTTCTTCTGAACTGCCTGAATGACAGTTTTGCATATTAACTTGAATCAGGGTGGGCTTTAGTGAAACCAGTTTATTCATAGCATGATTAACTGTAATCTTACTGTAAATAATTTTTGTCTGAGGACGGGTCAAAAGGACTGAATAACAGGGCTTCTCAAATTGCATTTAAATTCCTTCGTAGAAAATCTTCCAAATGTTGTTGAAGTTACATTTGAATAGTTTCAAAGCATAAGGGAACCTTTCCATCAACCAGTCTACTTGTGTGTGACTGGGAGTCACGCTGAGAGCGTTGATATGAAGCACTTTCTCACTTTGCTTCATGGTCTATTGAAATGAAAAAGGTCCTTTTATCTATAAGAATCTATTTTGGGAGCCCAGTCCGGGCAAACAGAAGTAACAGTGTGATGAAGGTTTGGGCCACTGTGATGGATTGAAGGAAAATTGCTGAGGGAAATGTAGATTTTCATAGTAAATTATGAAGGAAAATCTTAATTTTATTAAAGACGCAGAAGCAAGTATTATGCTTCCCTAATCTTGCTTCAATTAAATAGCAGCATTCAAGAAAATGACAATTCCTATGAAGCTTATCAAAGATAAGCAAATGGTAAAACAATTTATTGTAGAAACAGCCAATAGTAAGCCTGTCCATCATATAATGACCATACTTGACTGCAAACAGCCCTCTTTTCTTATGCAAGAAGTTAAATGGTATCAGAAAACAAAGGAAAAATAGAAAATACTATAGCAACTGCTTAAATAAACAAAAACAGTTCATGGGAAGAAATTCAGTGGAGAGGCCAAAGGATCCGGTGAAACAAAATTCCAGAACCCTAA
The DNA here is from genome assembly GCF_031143425.1 of Pleurodeles waltl. Taxonomy (NCBI): domain Eukaryota; kingdom Metazoa; phylum Chordata; class Amphibia; order Caudata; family Salamandridae; genus Pleurodeles; species Pleurodeles waltl. The sequence goes on from NC_090437.1 coordinate 1,168,629,228, forward strand.
CAGATTGGTAGCAGAAGTTGAAGATCTTGGTGGTATTGAGATGTCCTTCACAGGAAGATAGAGGAAAAGTTGTGGATACTGTTAGGGAGAGAAGAAACAACATCAATTACCAAGTGTTGAAGTGGGATAATACTCACCTCCGTGTCTGTATTAAAATTAAGATTTTCCTTCATAGTTTACTAGGAAAATCTACATTTTATGTCAAGAACAGAGGCTCCTATTGTACCTTTTTAAAGCATGTTAATAACGACAAATGTTGCAGTATGAACTGGTTTTCAATAAAATATCATAAAAACATTATCATTAGACCAATCGGCCCATCTCAGAATGTCCTCAAGTCAGGAACCCACCCAGAAAGCATTATAAACCATGGCACCCCTGGAGGAATGAGCCCCAAATATTGAAGTATCAATGCCTGCAAGTGACAATACCCATCTGACCCATCTAGCCAGAGTTGCAGAAGAAATGGGTTTATGAGGTTTACAGAAGAGATACAGAGTTGTGGATTAGAGGATGTTCTGAGATTGAACGTGTGTTCTTCATATGCTTTTAGGCATTGTCCCACACAAAGTTTAGGTTGATTTGGAAAACGAGGATAAAATACAGTGTGTAAAATAGTCTTAGTGAGTTTGTTGACAGAAAACAACACAGCAGTCGGAGTAAATTACCAAGAGGAAACATCCAAGGCTCTAACATCTGACAAATGTTTAATAGAGAGAAGACACAGCAAGTTTGGCAGAAAGCATTTTTAGAGAGAAGACTGCATCATCATACAACGTTTACATCTGATAGTTTTGAATGTTAAGGAAGAGGAGGATTAGAACATTTTACTCCCTTTAACAAGTGGCATAGGAAGGATGTTCTCCCACTGGTTTTCCGTTAATGTTGGTATGGTGCATAGAAATTGCTGATCTGTATAGATTAATTGTTCTGTAAGACTTACCTGCACTAGCTTCTGACGCTAGAAAGTTAATGACAAAAATTATATCAGCTGAAAAGGGATCAAAATTTCTTCCCAGACACCATCCTGACCAAAGAGTCCAGGCAGAATCATAAGCTTTTTTGGTACCTGGTGCCCAGGCTTTGTTAATGAATTCTGAAGCCTCTGACCTAATAAGGTTGGCAGATTGGGCTGACCCAATCCTTTCCAAACTGAAAGAATAAGGGAGTTGTTGAATACCAGGTTGTGGGAACGACTTAAAGGATCCAGAAGGAGAGAAGGGAAGGATGTGAGAAGTAATGGGAAGTCGCCTGTCAATTCTAGTAGGGGAGGGAACCACACTTGGGATTGCCAAAAAGAATCAACTATTACTACTGTGGCTTTTTGATGCCTGAGCTAGAGCTTTAGTGATTAGAAGTATGGAATGTACATTGTCTTTATGGCAAACGTTCATGGCCAGAAAAGCCATCTGCTGTCTGCCACAAAAGAAGCTGTTATACCCAGTGTGTACTAAGGATCTGATGAGGAGGACAGCTTAGCATTGCCTGAAGATTTGGTAAAAGGTGTTGCACACTGGAGCAACAAGGAAGTTGCAGCCAAGGTGTCAAATACTGCATCTCTGACTTCTCCTTTGCAAGGACCTGCCAGTGATATTCCAGGTCTAATCGGCCCAGAATGAGGCATAATGCCATTTCATCATGAGTCTTAGAGTGGTATTCAGTTTACTGATATTTGTCACATTAATAGCACAGCTATTTGAACGGATTTTGTTTTTAACTTTTATGGTCCTAGAGGTATTACTGCCCAAGTTCCCCAATTGCTACCGGATGAGTATCCAATGGGTGCTCAAGTTTCCATGAGTTTCTTACAATGAGCAACTGTTCAAGAGGAATATCCCTTGAAGTTTCAGTCTTAGAGGAGTCCTACTATTGGTAGTAGCCCACTTCCTGCAATACCTCTCTTATTTGTGACTAAGGAGAGAGATACCGACTGGGCCAAGATTTGCCTAAAGTCCCTCTTTGTAACCTATTGCAGGAGCCTGGTAGCCCTGATAAATGGACATTAGAGCATTGACTTTGGCTCATTCTTTTTCAACCAAAAAAAAAAAAAAAAAAAAACATTTTATCTTTGATAAGGAATGTTAGTTCACCTTTGGGTTTGGTGCTTAAAACACAGCTCTTACTTACACTGTTGGAGGTTTTTCAGCTACTGATGCTCAGTCCCTTTCCACTCGAGCTGAGAAAATAAGGAAAATCCAAAGTGTACTAAATGCATTTTAATGGGGCATGGTCAAGATGGCGCTCATGTAGGAGCGAATTCATTGAGCTCTGCTGCTGGGAAACAAACATTAAGACGCCCCTGGACCCTAAAACTGACACTGTTGTGTTGGAGCACTGGGAGTGCACGGCAGTGCGCCGTGGAGCCTGCGGAGGACGAGCAGCGACACAAGAATAGATGGACCGGGATGAGGAGAGGCATCCATGGTGACTCTAATTTAGCAGCCAAGTTGTGAGGCTGATACATCCCGCTGTGGGCACGGGGAGATCCTGGTTGCCCTTTAGCTCCCGCCAATTCGCCGAGCCGGAGGAATAAGCAGCTGTGCGGTGCTGCGCCAGAGGGGCACGTCGGAGGTTGCCATGGGAGGACTGCACACACCCAGCACGTGGAGAGGCTGGGGTTGCCTTAAAGGCCTGCACAGGCCCAACAAGAGGAGCTATGCCTGGCTCAGACAGCGGTGAGCAGGGGACAGGACTACTAGATCTGACTTGCCTGCAGACCGGGTGACAAGTGGTCTCCTACCTCCCCTGCCCCTGACTGAGGCCATTCTGTGACGCCAATGCACAGATGAAGGGGAGAGGCAAGTTGGATGATTTTATCACTGCAGAAACGTGGACCTCCCTGGGTACTTGGCACACCACAGGGGCTGGGCTGCCTCTCGGGGCTACACACCTAAACCAATGGCTGGGGCCCACGCGGCGTTGGCGCCCTGAGACCTGGTGACTGGGGTGTTTCTACTGTGTGAAACCCCTAGCGGAGAAACCTAGCCCACCCTAGGGCCATACAAGGAAAGACCCTCACAGTATATCAGGATCTGGGTGGATCTGGGGTATAAGGTGTTCAACAAAGTTTGAAGCTAGGGTGTGCCGCAGGCCTTGCAAACTGTCACTTTCCACAATACATCATGTCTACACAGCGGACCAAGAAACACGCCTCCCTGAACCACCTGCTATGTAAACCTCTGGCAAGGCAGGGCAACCAACAATCAACTGAGCCACCACAAATGTCTTTGTTGACCATGGAAGCCCCTGCAAGTGATCGTCTGGCTGAAGAACCAGTGACTTGCGGAGAGTGTCTCCGGAGACTCTTGGAGTCAGTTGGGTGACATGGGGCGATGTATAGACTCCCTTGAGAGATCAGGTGATCAAAGAGAAGAGGAAGTCAATATGCACCGCAGAGAACTCTTGGAGCTGAGGGACAAGAATAAAGATCTATTATACGGCATGGAGGATCTCGAAAATCATTCATGCCGCTCTACATTCGCATTAACGGTGCTCCACTTCAGGCAGATGCAGGTAAATTGGAGAACCACGTGCTGTGGCTCTTCCAGAAACTAGCGCCAGAAGTGCAAGATGAAACCATGATGTTGGACCACACTCACAGAGCCGGCAGACCTGCGAAGACACCTGGTACTCCGCAAGACATTCTTACATGCCTCCGCTCTTATAAACAAAGGAACTTATCATGATGGCTGTAAGGGACAAGCCCACTATTGCCTTTTAGGGAGCAAAGTTGAGTCTCTTCTATGACATGCCTTCGATCACTCTACAGTACCGTCACGCCTGGCCACTGCTTTTCTATGCAAAAAGGAGGTCAGTTATAAGTAGGGCCATCCATTCTGGCTAATATTTGTCTGGAATAAAGAAACCCATGTGGTCCGCACAGTGGAGGAGGCAAGAACTGTCTTAGGCTTTGACAACCCGGCAAATGATGATGCACACCCACGCAGACTACAAGCTTCCATGGGGATAGCTTGTGGCGCCCGACAGCGCCAACGAGGGGGGTAAAAATCCTTCATGAAACCTTCAGAGAATGACAGCCACAAAGAGAGGACGGCGCTTCTGAAGCAACTTCAGCAACACAGCAGCGCTTCAGAAACTCAGAATGATTGAACCCCGAAATATAGCTAAGACATTTCAGCAGTTCTGTCTGGTGCAGCTCCACAATGCAGCCCACACATCACTTAGATCCAGGGGGCGCAACTGCATTGGTATTGAAGTCTCCTTGTGGAGTGGCACCCCCCCCCCTCTTTTCAGAACTCTTGGATATGGAATCGCCTGATCGACTAGGCCTTGGACCCCTACTAGGTGGTAATGTTGGTTTCCAGAGGAGGAAAGCCTGTTGGTTAACTGATATTCTTGTTTGTTCTTCTTCATTGGTTGACATACCCTTCACACTCACACCTAGGCGATCAGAGGCACTGTTATACCATGGCTGCAGAACGTAGCGATCCCTACATGTCAGTTGTGGCCCATACCCCTAGCCAGGGAAAGCCTGACTGATAAGCTCTCCACATGATTAGAATCATTAGCCTCAGTGTCCGAGGCCTTAATTCCCCCATCAAGCGACTAGCATTGCTTTCCATGCTTAAAGAATCCAAGTGTGATATATGTCTCCTTCAGGAGAAACATCTCCTCTGGAGAGACTAGCCCTACATGCGCTCCTGCTGGTTTGATTGTCAGTTATTTTCATCAGGTCCAGAGCAGAGAGCCAGGGTGGCATTGCTGTTGGCTACTCACTTCCCGGGCCGAGTACTGCAAACTCAAACTGAGGTTCAGAGTAGGATGCTGTCACTTAGCATTGCTGTGCATAATTACACCCTCACAATAGCCACAATTTATGTTCCCAATGAACATGAGGAACCCTTCCTCGTGGATGATGTGGGATGTGTGATGGCATCCACTGATAAAGATATCAGTGGGGGAGGGGACTTCAACCAGGTACCTGATACCCAAATGGCCAGCACAGAGTGGGGCAAACCAGGGTGTTTATCTTAGCTGGACTTCAATGGTTCACACATGCGGGACTCATAGATGTGTGGTGCACGCAACACTCTACTGACAGGGCTTATACATTTTATTCAGCTGCTCACCAAACCAATGCCAGGTTGGACATATTTTTACCTCACCGCATCTCACCATGGCAGTAACAGATGTTGGCATAGAGACAGCGGCCCTCTCTGATCATTCCCCCATTTCCATGACTCTACGTCTCCTGCACATCTCACCTCCAGTGGACTCCTGGCACCTTAATGCTAAGCTCTTGCAATATGAATTGGTGATTACTGAAGTCACTGAGTCCATAAGCATGTATCTTGCCACTAATGATACCCCTGACACCTCCATCACCTTACTATGGGACGCTCTGAAGGCAGTCCGAGGCACATTCATAGCCATTTCTGCTACATACAACAAGGAGCATAGAGACAAAAGGCTCCTTTTGGAAGGAAGAATCCAAGAACTCAAGAAAATAAACAAACACTTGGGCACTCATAAGATACATCATGAGTTCCTGACGTCACAAGCAGGACTCAAGGCCCTAGATGTGGATTAAGCAGAGTATGCATTGTTGCGCCTTAAACAAAAAAGCTACTCAGCGGGCAATAAAGCGGGCCGTCTCCCAGCCCATCTGTTGTGAGCACAGGCAATTTGCCATACAATAACAGAGATGAAGGGATACCAAGTTAGAGGCCCTCCAGCAGGACCACCACATCACAAGGGCGTATGAACATTTCTACTCCACGATGTGTACGGCAGAGGCGCTGGATGATGCAAGCATTCACCAGTATCTTGCTTCTCTTCCCTTAGAAAGGATACCTATTAGTGACTCCACTCACCTAGACTGGGACATATATATTAACAAGGTCTTGAAAGCCATAGCCAGACTTACACCAGACAAAGCTCCTGGCCAAGATGGTTTTCCATCTGATTTCTACAAATGCTTTGCCTCAACACTTGCCCCTATACTAACACATTTGTACAATTCCTTCAGCCCATCGGGAACTCTTGCAGATACCACGAGGCATGCCACCATCACAGTGATTCCCAAGCCCAGGAAAAACCTGACACAGTGTGCCTCCTATTGACCTATTTCATTACTGAATGTCGATGCCAACATTGCTGTCGGTGAACACAGAAAAGGCATTCGCCTGGGTTCAGTGGGTATGTCTTCCTGAAGTATTACTGAAAATCTGCTTCGGCCCTCGCTTTCAGAAGTGAGTGTGGTGTAACTATGTGGCTCGACAGGTCTAAGTTAGGGTGAACAACATACTGTTGCAACCATTCGATATAGCACACACACGAGACAGGGCTGTCCTCTATCCCCCCTTCTGTTTGCCTTATATATGGAGCTACTGGCAAAGGAGATAAGAAGAAACCCCCATATACTGGGTATCTCTGTGGGGAGTGTTAGAAATAGGGTCTCTAGTTGGCAGTCAGTTTACACTCCGTCCAAATAGGGACCCTCACTCTAGTCATGGTAAGGGAGATACGCAGCTCAGATAACCCCTGCTCACAACCTTGGTAGCTTGGCACAATCGGTCAGGCTTATCTCAGAGGCAATGTGTAAAGTATTTGTACAAACCCACCCAGTAACACAGTGAAAACACCACAAAAGGACTCCACACCAGTTTAGAACAATAGCCGATATTTATCTAAATTAAACGAGACCAAAACGACAAAAATCCAACATATACATGCAAAGAAATGAATTTTTAAAGTAAAAAGAGTCTTCATCCATATCAATGGATGTGTTGTTTTAGCACAAAGTACCTGGTATGCGTCAAAAATAAAGGCGCACAGGGGAGGGTGCATCGATTCCTTACTCGCAAGTGAGGCCGTGCCTCAATTCTTTCTCCGCCGGTTAAGCGCTGTGTTGATTATTTCCATGCAGGGAAGGGATGCGTTGATTTCTGGACAAGCAGCCTCAGCATTTTGACGCCTAGGGTCGATGCGTGAAAAATTCGGATGCGCTCTGCGGAGGGTCCGCTTTGAGAAAAGGTGCTGCGTCGATTCTCCAGCCACGAGGCAGACGCTGCATCGAATTTGCAGCTGTAGGACAGGTGCTGCGTCAATTTTTCTGTTGTGCACACATCAGTGCGTGGATTTTCCCTTGCAGGTTACCAGCTTCCACTTCTAAGGGCCCAGGGGCTGGATTTGGCACCAGTTACCATGTCAGGATTCTCAGCAGAAGAGCCCAGGCACTGGCAGAAGACGTCTTTGATGTCCCTGAGACTTCTTAACAGGAGGCAAGCTCCGTCTAATCCCTTGGAGAATCTTCACAAGCAGGATACACAGTCCAGTCTTTGTCTTCTTTAAGGCAGAAGCAGCAACTGCAGGCCAACCCAGCAAAGCATACACAGCAAATGGGCAGTACTCCTCCTCTAGCTCTTCAGCTGTCCTCCTTGGTAGAGGTTCCCCTTGATTCAGAAGTGCTCTAAACGTCTGGGGTTTTTGGCCCTCCTCTTATACTCATTTCTGCCTTTGAAGTAGGCAAACTTCAAAGGAAAGTCTCTGGTGTTCACAAGTTCCTGCCTTGCCCAGACCTGGCCCTAGACACGCTCCAGGGGGTTGGAGACTGCATTGTGTGAGGACAGGCACAGCCCTTTCAGGTGCAGGTGTGCGGTCCTCCCTTCCCAATCTAGCCCAGGAAGACTCATCAGGATATGCAGGACACACCTCAGCTCCCTCTGTGTCACAGTTTAGAGAAAATTCACATACAGCCCAACTGTCAGTCTAACCCAGACGTGGATTCCATAAGCAGGCAGAGACACAGAATGGTTAAGCAAGAAAATGCCCGCTTTCTAAAAGTGGCATTTCCAAACAGACAATGTAACAGCCAACTCTACCAAAAGATGTATTTTTAAATTTTGAGTTCAGAGACCCCAAACTCCAAATCTCCATCTTCTCCTAATGGGAAACTGTACTTAAAAGCGATTCAAAATCAGTCCCCATGTTATCTTATGGGAGAGAAAGACCTTGCAATAGTGAAAACCGAATTTGGCAGTATTTCACTATGAGGACATGTAAAACACACCAGTACAGGTCATACCTTTTAAATACACTGCACCCTGCCCCTGGAGCTACCTAGGGCCTTTCTTAGGAGTGACTTATATGTAGTAAAAGGGAAGGTTTCGGCATGGCAAGTGTACCCAAGTTGGCAGTGCAAGACTGTACAAACAGACACTGCAGTGGCAGGTCTGAGACATATTTACAGGACTACTCATGTGGGTGGCACAATTAGTGCTGTAGGCCCACTAGTAGCATTTGATGTACATGCCCTGGGCACCTCTAGTGCACTTTACTATGGACTTACTAGTAAACCAAATATGCCAATCAGGGATACCAATCATAATCACAATTTCTACAGAGAGCACTTGCACTTTAGCACTGATCAGCAGTGGTAAAGAGCCCAGAGTACCAGAAGCCAGCAAAAACGACAAGGAAGCAGAAGCAAAAAGACGAAAAACCATACCAAGTATGCCAGGTCTAACAGGGGGAAGGGAACACTAACTAGCCATATATGCTGACGACATTATGGTCTCCATTACAAAGCCCCACACATCCCTCCCAACCTTAATTACTGAACTGGAAAACTTTCGGAAAATTTCAGGTTTTAGGGTTAACCTCCAAAAGACACAGATTTTGAAGTTGACTGTCCCAGAGACACAGCAACTCTGCATCGTCCAGCAACTCTCCTACACAGGGTATTGGCTACCTGGGCCTCCAAATCTATTCAACACTAGAGTAGACTACCGAGCGGAGCTATGCAGGGCTACTCACTATCACTAAGTAGGACCTTCAGGCCTGGACAGGGGGCACCATCTCCTGGTTAGAACGAATAGCGGCAATAAAGATGGCACTCCTTCCCAAAATATTGTACATCCTGCAGATGCTACCGCTTATGCCTCCCACAAGTATTTTAGACAAATTGCAGACCCTAATTGACTCTTACATCTGGGGAAAGAAAAAGGCCCGTATGTTGAGGAACCAAGCATATTGGCCTATGAAAGAGGGAGGACTTTGAATCCCACGCTTAAATCATTATTATCAGGCTGCTTAGCTCCAGTATATGGTTCAATGGTCCTGAGCTGAGACGGATAAGCATTGGTGCTTCATCGATCAGTCAATCGCCGGGATCCACATTTGGAAGGTACCATGGCCACCCAAGGCATGTAGAACCATCAGAGTATATCTGTCCTCTGGGCGACAATGGGCATGTGGGATAGAATACAGCCTATGAGGGCCCGATCAAAGCACGTCCCCTCAGACGCTGATCTTGGGAAACCACGATTTTCCACCGGCACTGCACTACGTACCGTTCAAGCACTGACGGACTTCTGGCTGCAAAAGGATGGGAAACGTTTTTGACCAGGCAGGTATCCTGGAGTTTTCACAGCTTCAAGCAACCCAAGGCCCCCCCTCATGCCCACACTGGCAATACTTAGCCATACAACATTGGATTATGCTGTCACATATACAACTGCATGCCTGTCGTCCTCTCACTCCCTTCACGACATGGCTTCTGACCAGGGACACAGACAAACATCTTATCTCTGACATATGCATTCATTAACACACCACAGAGGAAGCCATCTCCTTGGCATTGGATGCAGCTAGACAAGCCACATTGGCGAAATGGGGGCACAGACACCATCCCGTCGATCCTAGATTGGTGCTATAAACTTTGGGGCCTCTTGGTTATGGGGAAATTAACAGCAGTGGCAGAGTGCAGACTCCCACAGTTTGATAAAACCTGGGGACCCTGCATTCGATACCTCTACCAAGAATTTCGAGAGCTCACATGCCCACAATACCTGACAATACTCCGACTCACCCATCCAGACCAAGACCCCCCTCACGACGCTGTCCCTACACATAGCTAGGTATTGGCCATGCACGACTGTAACTGCATCTTGCACCGTTAACTAGTGAAACGTCGATCCCCCCTTCTGTTCTATCCCCCTGAGTTCTGTTTTACTGCCCTGCCCACTCTCTTCTCGCACCTGCCTCTTTGTACGCCTTCATAACCCAGCCGGCCAATGAATTTTGGCATGGGATTGTTGTACTGTTAGATCTCGCATAAAATCAATAAAACAGAATTAAACGATAATGTATTTTAAGTTTCTGCTCGACAACTTTAGTTCCTTTAGCTATGGCCTGTAAATTAGTATTTAGTAGTCAAACCGATGGCATAAAGGTTTCCAACGAAATCAAAAAAACTCACAAACTCATCAACAAAAGACAGAAGTTGCTTTACAGGACTTGGGCAGGAACATCCCCTGTTTCTGTGCACCGGGTCAATGATTCTTTAAAGGCAGCACATTTCCAGGAGACCACCTTTCAGCAGCCGTGTTTGCTTTTGACAGACACTGAGTGATCAAAGCGGGCAGGGATAGTATGGAAGGATCTGCAGAGAGGGAGATCTGAAGCGGTGAACAGAGAGAGAGGCCAACGGCTTGTGACAACAGGCTGTGTCTTAAGTAAAGCATGGCCATCCTATATTCACCAGGCTCAGGGGGCATCCCCTTTTGGATTCTTTATGCTTTGGGCGGATGATAAGAACTGTCTGTTTACTGGTAAATAGGCAATCCCCAAACTCCACCCCCACCAGAGGCCCAACGTCTAGGTATGACCGAAATGATGAAACCACTGATGCAAGATGAAGAGTTAGTACATATTTGGCAAGGGTACCACCCCATCACTAAAGACTACTCTTCCTAGTTGGATTATATCCGGGTCACATGGGAGTGTTTCCGAGATCTGACAAGCCGAATATCATGGCACATTTCTCATGGATCATTCCCTGTTGCAGGCTGAAATGATGGTACACGGTGATAGGATGTGCGTTCCTATCTGGCAATTAAGCGCAGAGGCGCTACAAGATGGTCCATTCAGGGCACGTTAGTGAGGTCGGAAACCTTTACATCGATGTTAAAAATGAATGCATATCCAGGGTTTACGATGCAGAAAATGAACTGGAATGGCATCTTTTCAAAATTAAGTGGGCCTCAAAAAGCTATCAGAAACACTGGCAAAGCTAGTAGGTCTGGCTTGAATGTGCTACCGCAGGCAGACTGCATTTGAGCATGCGTGTGATTCCGAGTGTTAACACAGAAAAAAACAGACCTATTGGCTTTTCAGATGCTTGCTAATATTTAAAAAGGTTAAGGAGGAAAATAGTTGTTTTTTACAGCATTAGGATACCTTTAACATGACCCTCTTTTTTTTTATCCAAAACCAAAGTACATATACTGTATTTCTGGCATTTATCACCGAAGGTCAGTTTCCATCAACTATCCTTTAGTCTTGGAGTTCGACTTTAGGAAATACAGGATGGTGCTGTAGGGCATTTCTCTGTAGACAGAAGTTCGGCTACAGAATACCGTGTTCGTCCACTTATTTGTTTCAAATACCTCTGTTGCTCCCTTCTTCTCTGATAGCGCTTGATGAAGCAGAAAATGAAGGTTTTGATTTATTAACGCATAAACGTAGTGTGAAATAATCATGTGTGACTTTAACCGAACTAATAAAGATTGTACGGGGACAAAATGTGCCCTTAGAGTAGTTTGCCAACATTTATAAGCGCGCTTTATATAACGTGGTGTATTAGAATTGCACTAATCCGACATAATCATAAACGTGTGCTACGATTTGCTTGTTTGAAATGCTTTAGCTTAGCATTACTTTAATGGAGGCTTTGGCCTAGTTGCCTGGTCTCACGGTTTAGATGCTCGTATTTTTCCAATGTGCTATTAAACGTGTATTTTTGCTTGAAGCTGTACTTTTCCACTGAGACTGTTCACATGCTTATCTTAAAGTTTCGTGCCAGCCTGGCATATTTTCTCTTTACTCCAAGGTCGATTTGCAGGTGCGGACAATGGAGGCTCTGAAAGTGAACTAATTGGTATACAATGTTGCAACGTGCGTACCCATCTCCAAGGATAATGTATGCTTAAGTAAAAGCTTGAGAACTGTCGTTTTTGATTGGACAATTTGAAGCTAACCTATGAACCCTCCAATGGAAGACCCTACTGGATTCGAACTGTTGTCTATAAAAACCAGGTGCACGAGAAGAAATTAAGCCATTACCAGCTATTGCCCGACATTGCGTCATTTCGTAGCTATTATGGCCCATCTTGCTGCGACGCCATTTTGAGAGATACTTTGATGCTTTCTCTAATCGAGAGAAAGAGACTTTAAATGATTCTTGCCCTAGAGACTTTAACTTTGAAATGCCCTTTGCATGAAGTAGTAGTTTTATTGCCGCCGTGAGGCAATTGCCCCGTCCACCCCTGCCCCTTTGCCCCGTCCCATGCTGATCGAGAAACGGTACCTGTGAGACGAAGACTTCCTTGTATGCTGATCGTAATTGGTAAATATGAAAGGAAAATTGTAAAATTGCATTGTGTTTCTTTTAGGTAACCAACTGCTGATTTTGATAAGAGCCCTAGCTAGGAGTTTTCTAAATTTATGTTGCTAAATTGTTTTTGCATGAAGTCCCACATGCCGATGCTAATTTGAGGTTAGACGAGGATTCCATATGTCGCACGATGCAATTTGAGATCTTGTTATGCTGACTAAATGTACGCAATTAGCTCATTACAGATTATCGTATTAGTGATTTGCATTGCCATTATCGAATGCCTTGTGATTCAAATGCTACATAGATTACACTTGTTTCGCCGTTATGGACAGCTATTAATGTTCATTTATGTTTATCATTTGGTGTTGAGACACATATATATTGCGCTAGCTTTGTTAATATAGGGAAATAAATTCACTAACTTTGCAATAAACTGGTGTGGTTATTCCTGACTGAAAGGTCAGGGTTCGCCGAAATGTATTCTGGATTAATTGTTAAGTGTTATGTTGATCAAGGTATTGCTTATGTTCGTTATTGATTATTGATTTGATGCGACTGATCGATATAAGAGTACGGAGAGTTCCCACTTAGTCAAAAGATTCATCGGCCTAAAGAGCGTCCGAACACAGGTAAATTATTACTACGGTTCGCTCTATCACGCTCAGAAGCAATTTTGGAATAGTGTGGGTGCTAATAGAACAATAACATAAAATCCCGTAGGAAAGCACGCCATGCCAATACTCGCATACGATCACTAAATACATATTCAGTGTTGTACTGCTACGTTTCATCATTTCAGAAGAAGATACATTCTTTGGAAACGTCCTCAAAGAGTGGCTTTTAAAGTCACAATTATTGCAAAACAGGGACGTGGTCAAAAGGAAATATGTGCAATGTTTATACTACGGAAAACAAATAATATGGTCAGCACAAATCTCAACACGCATTTTTGTAATGATTTCTGGATTGGATACTTTGACACTAAAATACACAAAAGGTATTGGGGGTGGAATCTTTCCAAAATGATTAACTCACTGTGAATTGCTCTAGGTAGGATTTTTGTCTACCGGTCTAGACAAAGGCCTGCCTTATGCAAACCAGTATTAAACCTGGTCTTTATGGGAACAGTCTATCCTGAAATGCCAGGTGAGGACCACTCCAGAAAAGAACACGAGCAACCTCACACCAGTTTCGACCTGTTCATCAGTGAGGTATAGTTTAGATGTTATTTCACAATGAGAAAGATATCCACAACGGGGCATGCCCTTGGACACTTAGGACATTACATCAGTTACATAAAAATTGAAAAAATGAAATGTCAGGCAGATACATCTTTAGCATGCAGAACTCAAGCACACATTGTACCAGATCCATGTCAGTTGTTCCACATAGATTTACAAACAACAAAAGTAAATACAAATCGTTTACATAGTGGTTATCTAGAAATTCTGGGATGAATCCGGTCATCGTGGACTCTATGGAAGAAGAAACAAAGGGATTTCGCAAATAACATAATCTGTGATTTTACAGCTCTTGCACATACACTTAAAAAAGTTTTCTAGACTGATTCAAAATAAACTTTTGGTACCCATGGACCTTATGTAGAAGTTACATTAAGGCAGGATCTTTGCCATTGCCGTATGGTTTAACACACTATGAAGCACCAATAAAGTGTGCAGGTTCTTCAAGTCGAGGTAGGTGCGTGAATCCCAAATAGCCAACAATATCACATTGTGCTCCTAGAGGGCACATCTCCTTATGTGACCACATTCCATAGAATAGAAAAGTAGTTTCACTTAGTGAATATTTGCCCCTCCAATACTGCACGAGATGTGTTTATTTAAACTGAAATATTAAAGACGAAATGGCAACTAGTGCCATCTGTAACACAATGAGGTCACATCAAAAACCCACAAAATACAACTGAGTGAGGCTCCTGTGTGCTGTCGAGAAAACTAGTTCAGAGGTCACCCTTAACAGGCAACCGTGGTGGAAAGACAACTTTTTTTTTAACAACCTCCAGTGGCGCTGAAAGGATGCAAACGGCACTTATTCGAACAAGGAAAATGGGTCACTGTGTTCCTCAGTTGGGCAGTAAAGGACAACTACCATAGGGGTGATAAGTGTCCCTTACATCTTGGCCTTGGTGTCACTGCACCTGCTGCAGCAATGATAGCTAGTTACGCATTTGATACCTATTGCACAATATGGCATTAGCATGGCCTAGCAATAAGCAATTGGGACAAATCCTGCCACTCATCCCAGCCCACCCCTTTATCCTTGGCTCTGGAAATCTGTGTGGTGCAGAGTTTACATTTAGGGGAGATAATGCACTCTTCCCTGGTTGTAGTATGAAGTATTTGTAGCTTCTGTATTCTGGTGTAGTCCCTTACACTGGACTGACAGATATCAGTTGTTGTGTGGCAGTAGTAGTAGCAGTGGTGGAGGTTATGGCACTAGTGGTGGTCGTACCGGTGAGATAGTGATATTGCTGGTGGTGGTGGAGGTACTCTTTGTGGTGCTATTACTAGTGGTGGAGGTACTTGTATTGGTGGTGGTATTTTGGTGGTGTTACAGGTGGTGGTTATACTGTGGTCATTCTGTTAGTGATGCTGGAGGTACTAGTGATGGTACTAATGGTAGTGGTGCTTTTGGTGGTACCGGGGTTGTTGCTGAAGTATTAGTACTGATGATACAAGTGCTGTGGTAATGGTAGTGATACAGGTGGTAGTATTACCACTGGGTGTGGTATCGGTTCTGGTGATGCTAGTGGTTGCGTCGGTAGTGGTGACGCTGGTGGTTCCGGTGATAATCAGGGTTCTGGTTGTGCTGGTGAATTGCATGGAGTCAGACAGATGTGTTAAATGTGCCTAGTAAACACAGGGACAGAAGAAGTATAATGCATGAAGGAAGTATCTCTGCGACTCCATGCTGGTGTACGATATCGATTCAACCCCATTCCTTGATACCACTGAGGAAAGCTGCTCACAATGTCTACCTGCCTGGTCATCATGCAGGCTCATGCTCCCAAATGAATACGGCACAGAGATGCCCACGCAAACCCATATGCAAGTGCTTTCTTTCTCCATTTTGAAGAAGGGCCTTATATTTGAGTAAACATGACCACCTCTAGCATACTATTTCCCCACTATATACAAAACAAACTAGCCTCTACGTACCACAACATGTGACACAACAGAGGCAATGGAACTAGTTTGTAAATAGCTTTGTGCACTTTCTACCCGATCTAATTGTCTTCTCAATGTAATCAACATGTTGATGGAGCCAAAGGCCTTCTCTTAGTGCTTCTTTTTCTTTTGATCACATAAGGTCAAACCAAACCTAAAAAGTTGCTCATTGCTCATAAGAGGTGACAAGTGCGAACATTACATTACCCAAGAGAAAACTTGGCAGTAACTGGGAAAGTAGACAAAAATACTAACAGATCATAATTGCAGAGGCTGCATAAGGAAGGGGAAAAGACGGGACAGCTGCATGCCTTGCTAGGGAGCAGGTTACTTTTTACCTCCTTCATTGGAGCTCATTGGACAGGAATGATCTCCGACCTCACTATCATGGATGTCATATATTCTTTGGCATTGTTTACCTTCTAACATCTTTGGTCGCTGACCTCCATGTACAATTTCGTGTATATTGTTGCATGTTTTTTCCTTACAGGGTAGTAGGTTTTTATAGCTATGTTGGGGTACCCTGAGCGAGAAGAAGACCTCCACCTCACCTGGAAAGGTGGCATCGGCCCCAGTTACCAACAAAAGATACTTCCCAATTCGAAGTGTGGGAGTGGGTTGGGAATGTTTAGGTTAATATTGTGTTTACCCATCAATGATGCTGTGGACGTATTTTTCATCCTTTACAGGAATTAAATGCGCAACGAGGTTGACGGACCTTTGGACCCCGAAAGATGTGTGGTGAACCATCAACAAAACCTCAACACCGCCTCAACAATTTAGACATCATGGCCAATGTGGCCAATGAGGGAAAACTCCAATCAGGAATACAGTAAAAATATTTATGACAAATACAAGCTCAAAGACATGTAGACAGTGTTCAAAATCAAATTATAAAGATACATAATGACCAAGGGTTGCCCAAGGCGACAAAATAGATTCAGTTAAACTATCATCAATACAACTAAGCATTCAAAAAGAATAATACATGAAGTCAATAAGAATGTCTGTGATACAGATATAACAAGATGTTCAGAATTAACAATCATTAGTAAATAAAAATTTAGCAGAGTCAATAATCTTTGGCTGGGCCAGGTCAACCCTATACCTAACCAAATTTGGGAAATACATGTGTGGGGAGGAACACATCCTGGCAAAATACAAAAAGTACAAAAAATATTTGGAAAAAGGATAACTTGGGCTAAAGGTCACTAACTAAACATAAAATATGCATCAGCATAATGGAGTTTCTAACCTAAAAAGGCATTTCAAATGGCTTTGGCAAATGGTAGAGAGGAAGATACCTCTCCAAGGTATACATCATTCAGGGAATCTTCATCGGCAAAGCATCTGGTCAGCAAGGCATCTGCAAGCATCAGAAAAGTGTTTCTCTCGGACCAAGGCAGGACTGCTCTTCTCACGGACTGCTCTGAGCAAAGTTCAAATGTCCACCGCTATTTTCACAAAAAGTGTTCCGATTTGTCAAAGGTGTCAGTTCATATTACGTTGAAGGGGCATCATCTAATTAAAATTGATCACCAGAGTCCAGGTTGCACCAGTCCGACAATTTCCCAAGTCTGTCATGGGGACATTTCCTTTCCGTGTGACTGCAAATAGGTTGAAACATTTGTGTACAATCTCAGTCTATGTTCCTGTACTTTAACAATCTCAAGGACAAATGGGTAAGGTTCTTCTACAGTCAAACAATATACTTTTTACAAATGCGACTTTGCTTCTCATGGGAACGAAATCTGAAAGAAGACTTCAAGTTATGGAAAAATAATTCAATCCTTTTACATGACTGCAAAATGCAAGCTCTGCAGGACACAGTTATGCTACCACAAGAGAAATATGAAATGCATTTAAAACTTTGTTAGTAAAACACATATAAAATGCAGACGTATAACTTCCACATTAATAATATTTAATCAGCATGAGTAAAACATTTTATATAAATGGAAAAGCTTTGTTATTGCATTACATTAGGTATAACAAAGGACTGCATTTTCTCACTTGCACATATTTTAAAAGTCATTAATCTTTCATTAAACACAAGAAATTAAAATGTGTTTCTACAAGTGCTATTAGTTTAGAGTCTAAATTACATTTTAACATCAACTTTAACCTTCTAGCATGTGATTTAATTAAAAAGGCACCTATGTTGAACTGTGAAATACAAGCAAATTGCTCATTTAAAATGTGAGTGCAGCTTTCTACGTTAGTTTTTCCACTCGTTGTGTTCATTAAATAAAACTTGTCACAGTTTAGTAACACGAGGGACAGTGCTAAAATTTACGCTCTATAAGTCCCTCCTTTGACAGCGAAATGTGCCATCACAAAAAGGCCAAATTCTCATTTCAATGAGACAATTCAGAATTTCGTTCTTGTTCTGATAAGGTCTCCTGTAACTCTCCATTTTCTTAAGGTTACAAAAATAAATGATTCTCCTTTTCTCCATCTCTATCACCTCTTTCATCTGGCTAGACTTTTCACTTTTATCTTTCAGTATCTTGTATAGCTTGTAAAATCCAAGTGTACCTATGATGCAAAAAGCCACATTCAACAAGGATCTCAAGATGGTTCCTACTATTCTCTTTCTTTCCCATGTCTCCAACCTATTTTCTAATTGGTGAAAAAACACTTCCAATAGCTTCCCATGCACTGGTGGCTGTCAGACTTTTCAGGTCTCTTTTCAAGTCAGTCATGTTTACAATGTACTTTCTTATTGCCTTACTATTGTCAGGTATGTTTGTACAACAACAACATTTTTACAACCTCTTCCCTCCTTTACGAGTAGGATGTCTAATGCAAGACGATTCTGCAAAACCATTAATTTCACAGCAACCTTCTCTATGTCCATTAATAACATAGCTCCTGCAGTGTCAGTAGACAGCTTGTCTACTAATTTGACAACTTCCTAATCTTAAGATCTTTCAAGAATATTACCACTGATAGAATTACGGCACCAAATATATCTCCCACCATCTTGAGGCACTTGCTCCTCTTTTAGTTCTGAAGTTTGATTTCTCATCCCAGACCAGATCATTGATGTTGTCCATATGATACATTTTCTGAAAAACTACTCCCAGGTAACATGTTCCATACCAGCCTTTCGGCAGCTTGTAATAAGCTTTTTTCCCCACATATTGCGAGATCCTGTCCACTAAACATAAAGGCCCATATGATTTTAAATATAAAAACATGTCTACTTTCACTAGTACCTACAAAATGTGAGTCTGTCTTTGACTTCGGTCTATACACATAATTTTCCTACATTGCCAATCTAATGCTAAGAACGCTTGACTCTCAGACACTGAATGTGTGACATCTTTTCCCAATTTTACAAAACTACTCTCTTTTCTATTTTGGCTTACATTCAACTTGTCCAATTAAATCTTTTTCTAATGAACTAAGTATCCAGGTCAAATTATTCCTGTGGGCATATGCTGTTCCAAAAGTCAAGATAATCTCAAAGAGTCCTCCCACAATGTCAATGTTTTTCGCTTAAGTAATATTACTCAAATGCTTCATGATAGGCTCAGAAGAAAATACTAGATCAAAGTTTGAATACTCCTGCTCCTACAATAGTGTTAGTAACAGACTACAAGAAATTCCATATATTAGTGGCAAGCTGTGATTCCTTCCTGTACTGATGAAGAAATTATCATGTAAATGTCGCAATTTCGGACTTCCATGGTTTCAATGTATTCATATAATAATTTACAACATGCATTTGATGTCAAATCTCCCTTAGTACTATCTGTAAAAGTCTCACATCCTCATATAGGGGACCTTGATTTGTGAGTGAATCTTCTAAATTTGAGGCATTTGTGACTGCAATTTTCTCACTCTCATCCTTACCAGGCAAACTCAATCCAATAATAATCAAAATGATCACAGTCACACATGCTATTACTAAACCTACCCACAAATACTTACATTTTCTCCTCTTACTTCGATCAGATTTCATGGCTTTTCTAGATTCAGACCACAATATACTTCTATTTCAAAATGAAAAATAAAAAAATTGCAAAAGCGGCTTTCAATTATTTCACTGTCTTTTCAGGCATTTCTTTGTTTGAGCAAAGCAAATTCAAAAACAGTCTTTTCAAAAACAAAAATTCAAAAAGTTCATCAAGAGTCTCTCCTATGTACAAAAAATCTAAATTTGTAACTAAAAGTTCAAATGTTTCGAATAATAAACCATTCGATAATCACTGATTAGTACTTGTAGCAAATAATGTCTCTGTTCATCAAGCGGCAATGAGATTTCAAAGTTCAGTTCCTAAGCAATATCAAGTTCTAAGATGGTCAACTGGAGATTAATTTTTAACACAAAAGGCAACATCTCCTTCTTCCAGTTATCAGTGGAAAATAAGTCCATTCAGGAGCAGAGTATCTTCGTCTTGGCCCTCTTTTTCTCTTTGACCTACTTGTCACACAACCCTCAGTTTTGCTGTCACTTTGATCTGATTCTTCAGTTACTTCAGCTATGGTAGGAGGCACTTTTATCAATGGCTCTGGGCTTTTCTCGGGCCACTGATCTCCAGTTATGACTCTTTTCTCTGGCACAATTGGGGTTTCAAAGTGATATAAGCTAGCAGGAGTGACCTGACTTTGTCTCGACCGTTCTGTACCTTCAACTGCTGTTGACGCACTCAGATTTTCACCAGACGGCGTATGCTCTGAATTAGCTACTTGTCCAGTCCCCAGAGTTTGGCTAACCTGGACCCTTTCTCTCACTGTAGCCAACCCTTTTGGAACAGCCACTGTTTCATCAAGAGGACATTGAATATTGCATGTGTGGCTCGCATTAATCCAGTTCGGGAGACCAGCACACTTAACAGCTGTTGTTTTCACTAGAACAACCTGATATGGGCCTTTCAAATGCTGCTCCAAGCATGTCTTTCTTACATGCTTTTTCACTAAATGAGTCAGATTATGACAAAGTTCTTGTTGTGGTTGTACAGTTGCTTCTCTAACCTGGTGAGACAAAAAAACGAACCACATCAGTGAGTCCTTTGCAATAATCCAGAACCAAGTCATCTGTAATGTTCACAAGAGCATTTGCAGGCACTGCTGGCAATCTCATAGCTCACTCCATGATGATCTCATGTGGTGATAAGCCTATCTTACTGTCAGGTGTGCTGCACATTCTCAACAGGACAAGAGGCAAAGCATCTGGAGATTTCAGTGTTGTAGATGCACCTACTTTTACCAGTCAAGACTTCACTATTCCATTTATCTGCTCTACCAGTCCTGAAGCTTCTGGTCTGTAACTGCAATGCAGTCTTTGCTCAATCTGTAATGCTGCACACAATAATTTAAGGATCTCACTGTTGAAATGAGTTCCTCTGTCTGATTCCATAGAAGTTGGAAAACCGAATTGCGGTATCAACTCCCATAATAGCACATTTGCATCTGTGAGGCTATCATTCCTTCGATTTGGGTAAACCTCTACCCAAAAGGAGAACACACACACCACAACCAAAATATACCTCAGCCCATTGCACACTGGAAATTCAATGAAATAAAGTTGCATTCAATTGAACGGTCCTCCTGATCTGCCTATGTGACTCAGTGTGTTTCCCTTCATTGATCTGCTCACACATTACACATATGTGACATACTCCTTCTGCAACAAATCTAAATCTGGTATTGTGCTATGTTTGTCTGAATGTTCTTATCATTGCATCTCTGCCAATATCAGCCTATCTATGGCAATACCTTGTCATCAAGGACACTAAGCTCACGCGACTCACAAACATCATCCTCATTCCTCTGGACACATCCTGCTCTGATCCAACCCTGCTTCTCTTCTCCTGTCACTAGATCCTGCAATCTTTTGACTTCTTCCGAAGTATCAATACCCGTATAAAAACATTTTGACTTCTCTCATCGTCACTACTATAGCTCAATTCCTCATTAAAGGAGCTGCACATTTCACAACTGCAATTTTTACAGGTAACTGTAATGTGAAGAGGTCATGAAGCAACTCTGGGACCACAACTGTCCAAAGTTGTAAATGATACCAAGCCCATATTGGCTATCAGTGAAACTGGTCACTTTGAGCTGTTCTGAAAACACAGCATGCTCTGGTAAGAGCAATCAAATCGGCTACTTGGATAGAAAAGACATCTCGAAGCAAGAGGGTTCTGTCACACCTAAACTGTGCAAACTGCATAACCAGCATGGTCAGGGCACTATCAGAATCTCTTCAACAGAAGCCATGAACAAAAATGACATAGGTGGTCATTAGAACCCTGGCGGACGGTGATGAAGTGGCGGTAAGACGGCCAACAGGCCAGCGGAAAAAAAATTGCTATTTCGACCGTGGCGGAAACCGCCAACAAAGACAGCCACTTTAACACTCCGACCGCCACGGCGGTACAAACAAACAGCATGGCGGTCACCGCCAACAGACAGGCCCCCACACTATTATGACAGGCCAATTCGCCACCTTTTCCGGGGCGGATTCACGGCGGATAAAAACACGGCGGAAACAGGAATTCCGAAGGGAAAACGCTCACCTCTACACACCCCACGAGGAACGAGGACACCATGGACCCGGAACTCCAAATTCTACCTGCGATAGTCTTCCTGCTCCTCTACCAGGAGCACGAACGCCGGCGGCAAAGACCACGGTGAGTACTGCACCTACGACACAGGGGAGGGGAGAGGGAAAAGAGAGTGACACTCACACGCAGCAAGCAACACCCCCACCCCCACCCACTACAACACACACACTAATGCATATTAATACATCACAGTTACCCCCACCCAAACCCCCTGGAAGAATGCAAAGACAATAGAAAATGAGTGTAACCATTGTAATATATTAAAATCAAGTAGGCAGAAATATATATACACCATTTACAAAATGTATACCAAGCATAGTAGTCCAGGTAGTGCTCTAATTAAGTCCGTGGAACACTGGGACCACACGGTATGGGCGAGGCCCACACAAGGTCCCCGACCATGACGGAGAGAACACTGCAGGGGCATCAGAGTGCAACTGAACAGGCACCTCAGGGGAAGGGAAAGAGGGGGCACCTCAGCCGCTTGAGTGCACGACGCCAAATCCACGAGGGGGCCACATGCCCTCTGTTACATCCTGGGGAATGCAAAGCCACAGTCTCTCAAGTCTCTACAGTGGGTGGGTTGCCCACTGTTAGATCCTGGGGAGTGCAAAGCCACAGTCTCTCAAGTTTCTACAGTGGGTGGGTGGCCCAATGTTACATCCTGGGGAGTGCAAAGCCACAGTCTCTCAAGTCTCTACAGTGGGTGGGTTGCCCATTGTTACATCCTGCGGAGTGCAAAGCCACAGTCTCTCAAGTTTCTACAGTGGGTGGGTTGCCCAATGTTACATCCTGGGGAGTGCAAAGCCACAGTCTCTCAAGTCTCTACAGTGGGTGGGTTGCCCACTGTTACATCCTGGGGAGTGCAAAGCCACAGTCTCTCAAGTGGATGACAGTCTCCACTGGTTCTGGAGGGGGCATGGTGCCCAGAGTGCTTCATCCTGCTAAGGACTTAGGTAGTGGATGACAGTCTCCACTGGTTCTGGAGGGGGCATGGTGCCCAGAGTGCTTCATCCTGCCAAGGACTGAGGTAGTGGACGGATCTCTCCACTGGTTCTGGAGGGGGCATGGTGCCCAGAGTGCTTTATCCTGCTAAGGACAGAGGTAGTGGATGACAGTCTCCACTGGTTCTGGAGGGGGCATGGTGCCCAGAGTGCTTCATCCTGCCAAGGACTGAGGTAGTGGATGGATCTCTCCACTGGTTCTTGAGGGGGCATTTTGCCCAGAGTGCTTCATCCTGTTAGGACAGAGGTAGTGGATGACAGTCTCCACTGGTTCTGGAGGGGGCATGGTGCCCAGGGTGCTTCATTCACCCCGTGATGGACTCAGTAGCGTCAGTGCCCTTGCCGCTCATGGGCCAGCGGTGCTTGAGACAGCGGTGCCCTGTTCAGCGGTGCTTGAGGCAGCGGTGCTCTGTTCAGCGGTGCTTGAGGCGGCGGTGCCCTGTTCAGCGGTGCTTGAGGCGGCGGTGCCCTGTTCAGCGGTGCTTGAGACGCCGGTGCCCTGTTCAACAGTGCTTGAGATGGCGGTGCCCTGTTCAGAGGTGCTTGAGACGGTGGTGCCCTGTTCAGCGGTGCTTGAGGCGGCGGTCTCCATTGCAGGGACTCAGCTGCTGGCGGTCCTTCATGGCCCAGCTGGGCTTTTGCTGGCGGTCCTTCATGGCCCAGCTGGGCTTTTGCTGGTGGTCCTTCATAGCCCAGCGGGGCTGGTGCTGGCGGTGGCCTCCTGGGCAGCTGGGCTGGTGCTGGCGGTGGCCTCCTGGGCAGCTGGGTTTGTGCTGGCGGAGGCCTCCTGGGCAGCTGGGCTGGTGCTGGCGGTGGCCTCCTGGGCAGCTGGGCTGGTGCTGGCGGTGGCCTCCTGGGCAGCTGGGCTGGTGCTGGCGGTGGCCTCCTGGGCAGCTGGGTTTTTGCTGGCGGTGGACTCCTGGGCAGCTGGGCTGGTGCTGGTGGTGGCCTCCTGGGCAGCGGGGCTGATGGCGGTCTTCTCCGTTGTGCTGCTCTTCCCAGACTTGCCGGGTTTCTTATGGCCCTTCCCCACCTTGGAAGGTGTCACAGCTGACTCCACACTCCCACCGGGACCCCTGGGAGCGGCTTTGGTGGCTGGAGTCTTCCCCCTCTCCCGCCGGGCACTGGCCAACTTCTGATGCTTCACAGGTGAGGGACTGTCTGTGCTGTGGCTCCGCGCCACACTGGCTGCCCTGGTGGCCGGTGCACTCCAGAGTCCGGTGACTACAGGCACCACTGGTCCTGGTGATGTTGTGGCTGAGGTGCTAGTTCGGGACCTAGGAGATGGACGGGGTGGGGGAGGTGTGGGAAAGAGGTCAATGTTGGACAGGAAAAGTTTTTTGGACACACTGGGAATGGTAGCTGGAGGGGGTTTGGGAGTGGAGGAAGAGGTGGTGGTTGTAGGAGGTGTTCGCTTGATGACTTTTGGTGAAGGTGCATGCGCTGGAGGCTGTCGTGAGGTGGATGGCTGTTGGGTGGGTGTGTGCCGGCGTTTGTGTACCTTGGGAGGGGGCGTCACAGACACATTGGGAGAGGACACAGGGGACGTGTGAATGGTAGTGGGGGTGGTGACTGCACGTGAGCGGGGTGTGGTGGTGGGTGTGCTGGAGAGAGACGTAGAGGCTGTAGAGGTAGTGCATGCAGGTGTGAGTGGAGACGAGACAGGGAGGGAGGAGGGAGACGAGGAGGAGGGGGACACCATGGAGGCAGTGGATGTTGGTGTGTCTGCATGTGTGTGATGCTTGCGTGAGTGCCTGTGGGATGTGTGGTGCTTATGTTTGCTTGAGCTTCCCTTGTGTGTTGACGTGTGTGCATGCTGGTCTGTAGGTGTGCTTGGGATAGGCTGAGGTAGAGGGGATTGGGTCTGGGTTGAGGAAGTTGGAGGGGGGAGGCTAAAGACAGGGACAATGGCTGCCATCAGTGCTGAGGCCAGAGTCTGAAAAGCTCGCTGAAGGGCCACCTAACCAGAATGAATGCCCTCCAGGAATGCATTTGTTTGTTGCAACTGCCTTCCTACACCCTGGATGGCATTCAAAATGGTAGACTGCCCAACAGTGAGGGACCTGAAGAGGTCAATGGCCGCCTTACTGAGGGCAGCAGGGGTGACTGGGGCAGGGCCTGAGGTGCCTGGGGCGAAGGTGATGGCCACCCTCCTGGGTGAGCGGGCACGGGGCGAAGGCTGAGGGGCTGCTGGGAGGGCAGTGCTGGAAGGGGGGGGTGGCGGCTGTACCTGTAGATGGGGGTGGCACAGATGTTGCCGCCACCATACGGGAGCTCTCATCAGAGGACGTGTCCGTGTCACTGGTCTCAGCTCCTGTCCCCGCTGTGGAGCTCCCCTCGCCCTGCGTCCCACTGGTGAACTCCGAGTCCGTAGTATGGCCCTCCATGGCCATGTGGGATGCAGCCCCCTAGTGCTCCGGTGCCGCTGCTCCTCCGCCTGATGATGCTAATGCACACAAGAACAGGGAGACCACAAAAAGGGGGATGACGACAGAAAAAAGACATGTTTAGTGCATGCATTACCGCTACCGTTGGTGGACACGACAGACACAGAAGCCCCCTGCACTACGCCGCGCTCTTGGGCTCCACTGTTCAATTCCTGGGAAATGGCCTACAAGGCTATGGACGACATCTTCACACATAGATGACACAGGGGCATGACTAGGTGTACTTGGCGCTCTACAGAGGTGGGGTGGGGTGCCACATGGCCTGCCTTACGGAGGGACCTTGCCTACGGAACTCACCCTGGCCTAGGGAAACCCACAGCCCACCTCCCCCACCCAGACCCCTCCACTGCGCGCAAAGTCAGCAGAATGAGAGTGTACTCACTTCCTTGTTGCTGCTGTGATGCCCTCAAGTGCCCATCCAACTCCGGGTAGGCCACCGCCAGGATCCTGAACATCAGGGGGGGTCATTGTGCGACGGGCACCCCTCCCACATTGGGAGGCCATCCCCAGCTGAGCCTCCGCCGTCTTCTTGCTCCAGCGGCTAATGTCCTCCCATCTTTTCCGGCAGTGGTTGCTCCGTCTGTGGTAGACCCCCAGGGTCCGGACATCCTTGGCGATGGCACACCAAATATGTTTTTTCTGGTGGGCGCTGACCTACATGAATTGTACAGGGGGAAGAGAAAGTTATTACTAACAGCACCGTCAAAGTGATTGGCCCCCATCCCTACCCTTGCCATGTGGCACATGCATTCACCGTCGTTTCATGCACGCCGCACTCCCCCCCCCTTCCTTCTTACATCCAGCCCTCTCCACACAGGCATAGCCCATTCATCATGCTCCCAGTGTACTTACCTGTTTGTCTGGAGGACCTTAGAGTAGCGTGTACTGGGGAGGACCCCATCCACGAGTTTCTCTAACTCCGCCGATGTGAAGGCAGGGGCCCTTTCCCCAGACACTCGAGCCATTGTCTCTTCCAGACTGAGGTCACAGCAGCACTTGCAGTGTAGGTCCTCTCCTGTCGAAGAACAGGTATCGAGTGATTGAACAGATAGAAAATAGCGGTCACGTCCGCGGCGGTGCATACCGTCATCGCCGGCGCAAATCGTCATTGGCTCCTGGGACCCATAGGGTCCAATCTTAACCAATGCAGCATAGCGCCACGGTCTTCGACTGCCTACAGCGACGGTGTACATCACCAGCGCAGTTACCTCACATCTCATTGTCCCACTTTAGAGGTCAGGCAGCTGCCATTTCAGGGTCCCACATTTTCAACAGCCTCACACATACCTAGGCCTAGACTCAACACACATACTGGCCACTTTTTGAATATGAATGGTGTTCTGTGTAAACTGTGGGTACGTACATCTGAGTTGTTTGACTCTGTGCTCGCTGTTCATAGGCACCGTCCGCTGGGACATGTGAGGAGATGGCGGCATCCTCCGGTGTACCGACCGTTGGTGGACCTGTCAACAATGGAGGAAAGACATGTGATTAATACATACAGGCTTGACCGTGCCACAATCCAGGAACTGTGTACCCAGTTGGAGCCAGACCTGATGTCAGCTATCCGCCATCCCACAGGAATCCCCCCTCAAGTGCACGTGCTGTCAGTGCTCCATTTCCTTGCAAGTGGGTCATTTCAAACAACAGAGGCCATAGCATCAGGGTTGTCCCAGCCAATGTTTTCCAACGTGTTGTCCAGAGTGTTGTCTGCCCTTCTGAAACACATGCGGAGCTACATCGTTTTCCCTCAGGTGGAGGATTTGCCTACAGTGAAAGGTGATTTCTATGCCCTGGGACATATCCCCAACATCATAGGTGCCATTGATGGGACCCATGTGGCTTTGGTCCCCCCCCCACAGGAGTGAACAGGTGTACAGAAACCGGAAGAGTTATCATTCGATGAATGTACAGATGGTATGTTTGGCAGACCAGTACATCTCCCATGTGAATGCCATGTTCCCTGGCTCAGTGCATGACGCCTACATCCTGCGGAATAGCAGCACCCCTTATGTGATGGGTCAACTCCAGAGGCACCGTGTGTGGCTATTAGGTGAGAACCTGGAAGCTAGTCAGTGGGAATGGTTGTCTGGGTCTGGGGATATCCCTACAGGTTAGTGCGTGTCTAGCAGTTGTCCCTCGCCATTTGCAGGTGATTCTGGTTACCCCAACCTGTCATGGCTACTGACCCCAGTGAGGAATCCCAGGACAAGGGCAGAGGAACGCTATAATGAGGCCCATGAGCGAACTAGGAGGGTGATCGAGTGGACCTTCGGCCTCCTGAAGGCCAGGTTCCTGTGCCTCCATATGACAGGTGGATCCCTATTCTACTCACCAAAGAAGGTGTGCCAGATCATCGTGGCCTGCTGTATGCTTCAAAACTTGGCATTGCGAGGACAGGTGCCTTTTCTGCAGGAGTATGGTACAGATGGAGGTGTTGTGGCAGCTGTGGAGCCTGTGGACAGTGAAGACGAGGAAGCAGAGGAAGAAGACAGGAACAACAGGGACTCAGTGATCCAGCAATATTTCCAGTGAGACACAGGTAAGAGTACAGACCTGCCTACTACATGTACTTAAACACTACTGCCTCTCTACTGTCTGTCATTTTCACCCAGTGTATGGTCACTGAGTTGTCACTTTCCCTTACGATTTCACAGATGTGGGTCCCACTGTGTGACATCTGCTTTGATTCCTCATGGACTAGAGCTGTGTGACATAGGTATGTTGACATTACATTTGAATGAACATTTTGCCACTGTAATTGCTAATACACTATTTCGAAATCACAGACTCCAGATTGTTTTGTGCTTTAAATTTGTTTACTTAAGTCCTCAATATTGGAGGGGGTAGTAAAATGGTGAGGGGTGATGGTGGAGGAATGTCCATGGCAGAGTCCAGTCTATTAGTCTCACAGTTGCATTGTCCAAAGGGGCATAGGAAGTGGAGCTGGGGCAGTTTAGGTATGGACAGGGTGACAAAGTGGGACAGTAGGATGACAATCAGGGTGGTCTAATTTCTTGGCGGGGGTCTTGGCATCGTTCTCTGTCTTGTTCCTGGATCTCAGGGACCGTTTGCGAGGTGGTTCTCCCTCTGCAGGGGGTGGGGTGCTGGTGTGGTGGTCCTGTGGCGGGGCGTCCTGTCCACTAGCGCCGGCGGAGGTGGTGGGCAGTTCATCATCCAGGCTAGTGTCAGGGGCCCCTTGTAGTGCCACAGTGTCCCTCCTGGTGTGGAGTACTTCCTTCAGCACCCCTACAATGGTGCCCAGGGTGGAGTTGATGGTTCTGAGTTCCTCCCTGAAGCCCATATACTGTTCCTCCTGCAGGCGCTGGGTCTCCTGAAACTTGGCCATTACCGTTGCCATCGTCTCCTGGGAGTGGTGATAGGCTCCCATGATGGAGGAGAGGGCCTCGTGGAGAGTGGGTTCCCTTGGCCTGTCTGCCCCCTGTCGCACAGCAGCCCTCCCAGTTCCCCTGTGTTCCTGGGCCTCCTTCCCCTGGACCGTGTGCCCACTACCACTGCCCCCAGGTCCCTGTTGTTGTTGGGGTGGTGGGTTAGCCTGGGTTCCCTGTAGTGGTGGACACACAGCTGATTTACGTGTCCTGGGGACGGAGGTATGGGCCCACTGGGTGGGTGCTGTGCTGGTGTTTCCAGAGGGGGGAAGCTCTGTAGTGGCCTGGGACTGTGTCAGGGGAACCAACTGTCCAGAGGTCCCCGATGGGCCGGGCTGGTCATCTAGATCCAGTTGGACAGAGGTGCTGTCATCACTATTGGCCTCTTCTGTTGGTGGTGTGGACATGTGTGGACCCTCCTGTCCGGTGACACTGGGTAGGGGTCCTGTAGGGGTATAAAAGGATGGTTATTACATCTGTGTGTGTCATGGTGTGCAATGGGTGGGTGACCGTGTACCCCAGTTCTTGCATTCCTGTGTGGGACCTCGTGTGATGATGGTTTAGGGAGGTGTATGGGTATGTGCAGTGGGCATGCTTTAGTGATGGGTGTCCATGCTTTGTTGTTGCATGCAGGGCTTGGTGTTGGGATGTGTGGTTTGTGATGTTGGGACATTTGTGAGGAGTTGGAGTGCTCGGGGTGAGGGTGGGGGTATGTGCTGGCATGCAGGTAGGGTGGGGGATGTAATAGTTAAGATTTGTCTTACCAGAGTCCATTCCTCCACCTACTCCTGCGAGGCCCTCAGGATGCAGAATCGCCAAGACCTGCTCCTCCCATGTTGTTAGTTGTGGGGGAGGAGATGGGGATCCGCCGCCAGTCCGCTGAACCGCCGGGTGGTGTCTTGAGACCACGGAACGCACCTTCCCCCGTAGGTCGTTCCACCTCTTCCTGATGTCCTCCCGATTTCTGGGGTGCTGTCCCACTGCGCTGACCCTGTCCACTATTCTTCGCCATAGCTCCATCTTCCTTGCAATGGAGGTGTGCTGCACCTGTGATCCGAATAGCTGTGGCTCTACCCGGACGATTTCGTCCACCATGACCCTGAGCTCCTCCTCCGAGAACCTGGGGTGTCTTTGCCGTGCCATGGGGTGGTGTAGGTGATGTGTGGGGTGATAAGTGTGCTGATATGTAGTGGGGTGTTGTGTGAGGTGCGTGAAAGTTCTGTGGGTGATGGTGTTGTGTGCCTGTGGATGCTGTTGTTCTTGCTGGTGCTGACTCTCTCTGGCTTTCGTTGAATTGTTGTCGTAAGGGTTTGTGGGTGATGTGGGTGTGTGTTTTATATTGTATTGGGTGTGTGGGAGTGGTGTGTGTATGTGTATCATGTGTGTGTATTTTGAATAGTCCAATGTGGTTGTGTTTTGTAAATCTGTGTATATTTTGAGCGCGGCGGTGTGTACTGCCAATGGAATACCGTGGTTGAATGACCGCCGCGTGGATTCATGGGTCGTGATGGTGTGGGCGTATTTCTGTTGGCATGACGGTGGAGGTTTTGTTTTCGCCAGTTTATCACAGACCTTTGGTGTTGCGGACTTGTGTGGGTGTCTAGATTTTGGCGGATTCAGAACTGTGGGTCATAATAGCTGTGGCGGAATTCCGTGGCTGCGGCAGTGTGTTGGCGGTCTTCTGCGCGGCGGTAAGCGGGATTTACCGCCAATGTTGTAATGAGGGCCATACTCATTTTTATCCAAGAGGCCATCTTGAATATCAGGTCTTGGTTTGGTGAACAGCCGAGTCAAATCAAGACAGTCATGCTCAACGTCATCTTCGTGGTTAATTGCATTTTTAACAGGATTTGGCAAAGAAGTAGCCACATTCAGAACATTACATCTCTTTATTGACATTAGAAGAACCTAAGATGATTTGCTCATAGCGGGTGAAAAGAGCATTGGTCAGATCTGAGTCTTTGTATGGGTGAGCAAAATCTCCACTGAATAGGGTATAAAAACGTTCAGTGGGTCGCCCATAAAAATGCTTTTACACTGTCCGATGTTGAAGCTTAAAGCGGCCACAGCTTTTAGACAGCCAGGCAATGCGGAAGCTACAGGATCAGGTGTGGCTGAAAATTATGACACATGCTTGTTGACTTTTCCATGTAACTGTGTCAAAACTGAGAGTGCACATCCATCCCTTGTCACAGCAAAACAAAGAAAAACATTTATTGTAATCAGGCATTCCCAGAGCTGGGGCTCGGCACAAGCTTCCTCTCAGCTCAGTGAAGACTTTCATGCATGCGTCATCAAATAGTACCGGATCAGGCATATTCTTGTGTGTCAATCTCTGTAAGGGCTTGGACAAAAGGGAAAAATTCCGAATCCGCTGATGGCAGTAGCCAACCATTCCCAGAAACATTCTTACTTCCCTCTGAGTAACTGGGGGATTCATCTGCATGATTGCTGAAATTCTCTCTTGGGATACCTTTCCAGGACCTTTCTCTATGTGGTGACCTAAGTATCGGACTTTCTTTTTACAGTACTGTCACTCTGCTGGAGAAACGTTATGTCTGTTTTCTCCTAGATGATTCAAGAGAGCTGTAGTATCTCTTCTGCAGGCTAAAAGAGTATTTGACGCAACCAAAAGGGAATCAATATACTGCACTAAGACTGAATGATAGGGCGTTTTAAGGGACTCCAAGTTCTTCTTGAAAATCCGATTAAAGATTGATGGTGATTCCGTATACCCCTTTGGAGTACAAAACCATGTTACAATATGACTGCCAAATTTAAAATCAAAGAGGAATTAGCATTCCTCATCCACGGTAATAAAGACGAATGTTTGGCACAAATCAACGGCTGTAAACCACTTTGCTTCACACAAGGGGGGTTATTACAACTTTGGAGGAGGTGTTAATCCGTTCCAAAAGTGACGGTAAAGTGACGGATATACCACCAGCCGTATTACAAGTCCATTATATCCTATGGAACTCGTAATACGGCTGGTGGTATATCCGTCACATTTGGGACGGATTAACATCTCCTCCAAAGTTGTAATAACCCCCAAGATCTAAATTAAAACCACTGCTGGATTCGGTACCACAGGACAACATGGAAGGACAATTTTGTTCACTTTTCTCAAATCCTGAACTATGCGGTATTTTCCATTGGGCTTTCACAATCCTAAAATAGGGGAATTACAAGGGCTTCCCAAACTTTCCTTCAGAACACCTTGCTAAATTAGGCTCACAATCAACGGTGTTATTCCTGCAACTATTTTGGATGTCATGTTGTAAGATGGTATGCTCGGATACACTGCATTTGGCTTCACTGTTATTTTGACTGTCTCATCTCATTTTATGAGATCTATATCCTTTCCTGAAAAATCCCAAACCTCAGAAAGATCTGTCTCCTGCAATTCTTCAGGAAATTCATTACATTTCATCACTGGATACAGCAAGACAAGTGGGTACTGTTCTACAATTTTACAAGGGACATCTTCTTCCTCATTTGTTTGTATTTCTATTCCTTTGGGGGTGCAGCTAATGGAACAGTTTAGCTTACACAACAGGCCACGTCCTAACTGTAGGAAAGTACCATCTTGCCTGGCATGTTACCCCCATATTTCACTGTATATATGTTGTTTTAGTTGTATGTGTCACTGGGACCCTGCCAGCCAGGGCCCCAGTGCTCATAAGTGTGCCCTGTATGTGTTACCTGTGTTATGACTAACTGTCTCACTGAGGCTCTGCTAACCAGAACCTCAGTGGTTATGCTCTCTCATTTCTTTCCAAATTGTCACTAACAGGATAGTGACCAATTTCACCAATTTACATTGGCACACTGGAACACCCTTATAATTCCCTAGTATATGGTACTGAGGTACCCAGGGTATTGGGGTTCCAGGAGATCCCTATGGGCTGCAGCATTTCTTGTGCCACCCATAGGGAGCTCTGACAATTCTTACACAGGCCTGCCACTGCAACCTGAGTGAAATAACGTCCACGTTATTTCACAGCCATTTACCACTGCACTTAAGTAACTTATAAGTCACCTATATGTCTAACCTTTACCTGGTAAAGGTTGGGTGCTAAGTTACTTAGTGTGTGGGCACCCTGGCACTAGCCAAGGTGCCCCCACATTGTTCAGGGCAAATTCCCCGGACTTTGTGAGTGCGGGGACACCATTACACGCGTGCACTATACATAGGTCACTACCTATGTATAGCTTCACAATGGTAACTCCGAATATGGCCATGTAACATGTCTAAGATCATGGAATTACCCCCCCCAATGCCATCCTGGCATTGGTGAAACAATCCCATGATCCCACGGATCTCTAGCACAGACCCGGGTACTGCCAAACTACCTTTCCCGGGGTTTCACTGCAGCTGCTGCTGCTGCCACCCCTCAGACAGGTTTCTGCCCTCCTGGGGTCCAGCCAGGCTTGGCCCAGGAAGGCAGAACAAAGGACTTCCTCAGAGAGAGGGTGTTACACCCTCTCCCTTTGGAAAAAGGTGTCAGGGCTGGGGAGGAGTAGCCTCCCCCAGCCTCTGGAAATGCTTTGATGGGCACAGATGGTGCCCATCTCTGCATAAGCCAGTCTACACCGGTTCAGGGATCCCCCAGCCCTGTTCTGGCGTGAAACTGGACAAAGGAAAGGGGAGTGACCACTCCCCTGACCTGCACCTCCCCTGGGAGGTGCCCAGAGCTCCTCCAGTGTGCTCCAGACCTCTGCCATCTTGGAAACAGAGGTGCTGCTGGCATACTGGACTGCTCTGAGTGGCCAGGGCCAGCAGGTGACGTCAGAGACTCCTTCTGATAGGCTCCTCCAGGTGTTGCTAGCCTATCCTCTCTCCTAAGTAGCCAAACCTCATTTTCTGGCTATTTAGGGTCTCTGCTTTGGGGAATTCTTTTAGATAACGAATGCAAGAGCTCATCAGAGTTCCTCTGCATCTCTCTCTTCACCTTCTGCCAAGGAATCGACTGCTGACCGCGCTGGAAGCCCGCAAAACTGCAACAAAGTAGCAAAGACGACTACTGCGACCTTGTAACGCTGATCCTGCCACCTTCTCGACTGTTTTCCTGGTGGTGCATGCTATGGGGGTAGTCTGCCTCCTCTCTGCACTAGAAGCTCCGAAGAAATCTCCCGTGGGTCGACGGAACCTTCCCCCTGCAACCGCAGGCACCAAAAGACTGTATCACCGGTCCTCTGGGTCTCCTCTCAGCACGACGAGCGAGGTCCCTTGAACTCAGCAACTCTGTCCAAGTGACTCCCACAGTCCAGTGACTCTTCAGTCCAAGTTTGGTGGAGGTAAGTCCTTGCCTCCCCAGGCTAGATTGCATTGATGGGTACCGCGTGATTTGCAGCTTCTCCGGCTCCTGTGCACTCTTCCAGGATTTCCTTTGTGCACAGCCAAGCCTGGATCCCCGACACTCTAACCTGCAGTGCACGACCTCCTGAGTTGTCCTCCGGCGTCGTGGGACCTTCCTTTGTGACTTCGGGTGAGCTCTGGTTCACTCCACTTCATAGTGCCTGTTCTTGCACTTCTGCGGGTGCTGCTTGCTTCTGAGTGGGCTCCTTGTCTTGCTGGGTGCCCTCTCTGTCTCCTCACGCAATTGGCGACATCCTGGTCCCTCCTGGGCCACAGCAGCATCCAAAAACCCTAACTGCGACCCTTGCAGCTAGCAAGGCTTGTTTTCGGTCTTTCTGCACGGAAACACCTCTGCAAGCTTCTTCACGACGTGGGACATCCATCCTCCAAAGGGGAAGTTTCTAGCCCTCTTCGTTCTTGCAGAATCCACAGCTTCTACCATCCAGTGGCAGCTTCTTTGCACCCACAGCTGGCATTTCCTGGGCATCTGCCCCCTCCCGACTTGATCGTGACTCTTGGACTTGGCCCCCTTGTTCCACAGGTACTCTCGTCTGGAAATCCATTGTTGTTGCATTGCTGGTGTTGGTCTTTCCTGCAGAATTCCCCTATCACGACTTCTGTGCTCTTTGGGGAACTTAGGTGCACTTTGCACCCACTTTTCAGAGTCTTGGGGTGGGCTATTTTTCTAACCCTCACTGTTTTCTTACAGTCCCAGCGACCCTCTACAAGCTCACATAGGTTTGGGGTCCATTCGTGCTTCGCATTCCACTTCTAGAGTATATGGTTTGTGTTGCCCCTATCCCTATGTGCTCCCATTGCATTCTATTGTGACTATACATTGTTTGCACCGTTTTCTATTGCTATTACTGCATATTTTTAGTATTGTGTACATATATCTTGTGTATATTTGCTATCCTCATACTGAGGGTACTCACTGAGATACTTTTGGCATATTGTCATAAAAATAAAGTACCTTATTTTTAGTATATCTGTGTATTGTGTTTTCTTATGATATTGTGCATATGACACCAGTGGTATAGTAGGAGCTTCACACGTCTCCTAGTTCAGCCTAAGCTGCTCTGCTAAGCTACCTTTTCTACCATCCTAAACTGCTAGACACCCCTCTACACTAATAAGGGATACCTGGACCTGGTGCAAGGTGTAAGTACCCCTTGGTACCCACTACAAGCCAGGCCAGCCTCCTACACTAACAGATTTACTGGACTTGAATCACAA
Source organism: Pleurodeles waltl (assembly GCF_031143425.1). Lineage (NCBI taxonomy): Eukaryota > Metazoa > Chordata > Amphibia > Caudata > Salamandridae > Pleurodeles > Pleurodeles waltl. The sequence continues at coordinate 1,168,664,793 of NC_090437.1, forward strand.
ACCACAAATTGATGCTTATCTTCAAAAGAACCTATTTTTACTGGAACATGTTCTGTAACCGGATTTGTCAACTGCTTATTTGCTAATCCTTTAACCTGAATTCTTCTTCCCGATAGGGGCAAGTCTGGCACTTCTGTGGTGCTGACAGTGGAACGTATAGCTCCAGTGTCAACCAAGAATGATGCATTGTGTCCTATAGCGTATGTGTTTACATATGGACCACTTTGATCTACCTCTAAGGATGCAGCTAAGATGCAATCCTCATCATCAGAACTATCACTGTGAAATGTTTCTAGGAATTCTTCATCACTCATAATAAAGGAAACTGTATACATCTACGCCTGTGTCCCCAATGGGCGGCAACACCGTGGATACACTCACAGATGAGCAGCGATGAATAGAGACATTACTCTTTGACATCACGGCGACCTAATGTAGGAAAGTGCCCTCTTTCTTGGCATGGTTATCCCCATTTTCTGCCTGTTGTCAGTGTGTTTGATTGTGTTCACTGGTATCCTGCTAACCATGCTCTATCCCTTCTAACTTGGTAACTTGGTTACTTACACCCCACATTTGGCATACTGGTGCCCCCATGTACATCCCTTGTATATAGTACCCAGGTACCCAGGGCATTGGGGTGCTAGGGGATCCCCATGGGCTCCAGCATGTATTATGCCACCCATGGGGAGCCCATGCAAAGTGTATCTGCAGGCCTGCCATTGTAGCCTGCGTGAAAGGGAGCATGGACCCTTTTCACTACAGGTCACTGCACCAGGACACTATAAGTCACTCCTATGGCAGGCCCTCCTAGCCCAGAGGGCGGGGTACAAGTATCTGTGTGTGAGGGCACCCCCTGCACTAGCAGAGGTGCCCCCATGATCTCCAGTTCCATTTTCCTGGACTTTGTGAGTGCGGGCCGCCATTTTATGCATGTACTGGACAGAGGTCACTACCTATGTCCAGCTACATAATGGTAACTCGGCATATTTAGTAGCAAACATGTTGGAATTATACCCCAATATTGGAAGTATGATTCCATGCACTCTGGTGGCTCCTTAGAGGACCCCCAGTCTTTTGGTGTTTCCCGGCAGCCCAAGCTGCTGCCACCCCTCAGACAGGTTTCTGCCCTCCTGCCACTTGAACAGGTCAAGCCCAGTAAGGCAGGACAAAGGATTTTCTTTGGGAGAGTGGGGTAGCACCCTCTCCCTTTAGAAATAGGTGTTACATGGCTTGGGAGGGGTAACCTCCCAAAGCCACTTGTATGCGTTGAAGGGCACATTTGGTGCCCTCTGTGCATAAACCAGACTACACCAGTTCAGAGATCTCCAGTCCCTGCTCTGGCGTGAAACTGGACAATGGAAAGATGAGTGACCACTCCCTTGTCCATCACCGCCCCAGGGGTGGTGCCAAGAGCTCCTCCAGAGGATCCCTAGGTTCTGCCATCTTGAATCCAAGGTTGGCAGGGACCTCTGCGAGCATCTCAGTGGCCAGGTCAGGTCACTCTTGATCGGTGGTCACCTTGCTAGGTGACCAATCTCCCTGGGTCCTCAGATTCGGCTTGAAAGATTCCAGCAGGACTCCTCTGCAACCTCTACTTCGACTTCTAGCCACTGGAACCACGAGTGGACCCTCTATGAACCAACAATCTGCATCCATGACGAAGACTCTGTTTGTAACATTCTTTCCAGAGCTCCTTCCAACTTCTGCGATATTTCCCTGGCTGTGGATCCTCTGAGGGCAGCAAGTCTTCAGTCCGCATGAGAAGGAAGAAGGAATCTCCCTTGGAGTCACTCCCCTGCAGGCACTAACTGCAACAACAACCGATTGCGTGGATCTCCTCTCATCCTGAGCTGCGTGGATTCTGCATCATGGGTTGTGGTCTGGAGTAGTCCTCTTGGTCCTCTCTGCCAGCTGTCCAACTTTGGTGGAGATAAGCCTTTGCCTTCCCACGCAGGACAGTACCTCCATGCACCATGTCTCTTGCAGCTACCAAGGCTTGTTGGCATCTCCTCCAAGGGATCTTCATGCTCTGAGTAGCCCCAGCCCTCCTTCCTGTGAAGCACAGCCCTCTGCGTGGTTCTCCTGTGGCGTGGGCCCCTTCTCTAGTTGTGCTGCGTGGGCTCCTCTGTGACTCCTGGTTCCTCGTCCAGTGGTTCTCCAGTGGGGGCTGCCTCTTCTTCTTTGGGCTCTCTGCCTTGCTACGGGACCCCTAGGACTACCCCCGTGGGTTGGGTCCTCCTGGAAATTGCTGGTCCCCGGCAGCTCCAGTTTTGCTTCACCACGATTTTTGCCTTTGCCAAGACTTGTTGGTGGCTTTTCCACACCACTGACTGCAATCATCCATCCGGCCTGGAACATCAACTGCATCCTCCAGGAACTCTTCACCTGCTCCAGGGCTGCATTCCTGACCGTCTTCGTCCTACCATCGACCAACTCCTGCAACCAAAGCTGGGTGGGTAGTGGCTCCTGCTCTTCCTGGACTCTTCTGTGACTTCTGGACTTGGTCCTCTTCTTCCACGGGTCTTCCTCTTCAGGAATCCACCACTGGTGTCTTGCAGGCTTGTCTGGGTGTTGCAATTTCGTATTTTCCTTCCTTTTGGGTGGTTTGGGAAAAATCCAGTAATTTGCTCCTTTCTTCCTGGTCGCTAGGGGCCACTGTGGTACTTACCTTTGGGGTTTCCTAGTACCCCTAGCTCCCCTCTACACATTCCACTTACCTAGGTGGGGGTACTGTGTTCCCAGTTCATTTGTTTAGTATATGGTTTGGGCTCCCCCTCGGGTCACTGTTGTCTTGTTATTTGCACCGTTTTCTAACACTTTCTATGCCTATTGCTGATTACTAGTGTGTTACTTATCTCCTATTGAAGGGTTGCCTCTAGTACTTTTTGGTAATTGTGTCACTAAAATAAGGTACCTTTATTTTTGTAACACTGTGTTTTCTTTCATGTGTGTGAGTGCTGTGTGACTACAGTGGTATTGCTTGAGTTTTGCATGTCTCAAAGATAAGCCTTGACTGCTCATCCACAGCTACCTATAGAGAGCCTGGCTTCTAGACACTGTCCACTCTACACTAATAGGGAATACCTGGACCTGGTATAAGGTGTCAGTACCTCAGGTACCCACCACACACCAGGCCAGCTTCCTACACCTCATAACCTGTGAGCTGTGCAGTGGAGAAATGCTGAGTAGCAGCCAAATTTAGCAGCAACACCACAACATGTGGCTCAGATACAGTACATTAGTAATTAACACAATGGAAGCCGATCTCTCAACCATTACAGCTGCAGCGGCAACTGAATGTAGACAGGCAGGAAAGCCCTTTACGACCCCAGGCAAAGACACAAAGGGGGTCATTTTGACCTCGGCGGTCTTTTGTCAAGACCGCTGAGGGACCGCCGTATTGAAGACCGCCAGTGGTGGCGGTTTTCTGCTCGGCGTATTATGACTGTTGGCAGCTCTCCGTCCTTTTTTGGACGGAGAGCCGCCAACAGCCATACTGGCGGTCGGCGGGGAAGTGGAGGTTGTTCCACCTCCACCGCCACGTCAACAGAACACCGCCCACCGAATCACATCCTGTGATTCGGCGTGGCGGTGTTCTGTTGACGGTGTGGTGTCGGCGGAGCAGCCCCCATGGATCCCGTACCCTCCTGGAGAATCGACGGATCAGGTAAGTCGATCGTCCGCTAGGGGAGGGGGGTGGGGAGGTGTTGTGTGTTGTGTGCGTGCATGGGGGTGTGCGTGTGTGTATGTAGAGGGGGTGTGTGAGTGCGTGTATGCTTGCGGGGGTATTGTGTGTTTGGGAATAAGTGCGTGTATGTCTGTAGGTCTGTCTGTATGGATGTGTGCACCTCTTACCTGCTCCCACACATGGATCTGTTATTGCAGAAAATGTGGCACCATTATCAATCAAAAACTCGTAAGAGTTATCTCCTACCTTCATGGGGCAAACAGGTCTGCCATTGTAAAAGGTGTATTCTAGCTGTCCTTAGGCATTGGCAGTGGAAGTCGCTTTCTGGCCATCCTGCTATACTGTGTGTTGGGTTCTGTCTTGGTTGTAGTCCCATTGTCGGCAGCGTGACCTACAATCCCTGGTGCAGTGACCAAAAAGCCCACAATTGAAGCATTTGTCCCTACTCTTCTCTCTTCTTGGACCCCCTCTATAATTAAACAGTTGCTTCCTCCCTAAATACTCTGTTTATTGATACATCACCTCAGATGGTGCGGTTGGTACTGTTTGTGCTACAAAAACACCTTTTCCCCCTTTTATTGTTTCTCTCTTTACTTGAAACAAACCATCCCTTTCCATGTGTATTAGCACTTAATTCGTTATACTCAGTTGTAGACCATTGATGGTGTGTCATCTTATATGTAAGGGCCACTTGGGGCAACCGTGCATTATTAAAGTTTGCACTGCAAGTGTCTGATATGTATTGCCTGTGCATGTAATACCCGCATGTTTTGAGAAATTCACTCCACAGTTCCATAATGGCTACACTGAAATCTGGGAAGTTTGGTATCAAACTTCTCAGCACAATAAATCCACACTGCAAGTGAAAGACGTATTGAAAAATGCACACAGAGAGCATCTTAATGATGCCCCCTGTATACCAGTCCAATTCCTAGTGTTAGGCTGACCAGTTCCTGCCAACCTGCCACAACCAGATGAGTTTCTGGCCACATGGGGTGAGTGCCTTTGTCACTCTGTGGCCAGGAACAAAGCCTGCACTGGGTGGAGGTGCTTCTCACCTCCCCCTCCAGGAACTGTAACACCTGGCGGTGAGCCTTAACAGCTCATCCTGTTGTTACAGCGCCCCAGGGCATCCCAGCTAGTGAAGATGCCCACCCCTCCGGACACAGCCCCCACTTTTGCTGGGAAGTCCGGAGTAGATAATGAGAAAAACAAGGAGTCACCCACTAGTCAGGACAGCCCCTACAGTGTCCTGAGCTGAGGTGACCCCCGCCTTAAGAAATCCTCCATCTTGGTTTTGGAGGATTCACCCAATAGGAATAGGGATGTGCCCACCTCCCCAAAGGGAGGAGGCACAAAGAGGGTGTAGCCACACAACAGGGCAGTAGCCATTGGCTACTGCCCCCCTAGACCTAAACACATCCCTAAATTGAGTATTTAGGGGCGACCCTGAACCCAGGAAATCAGATTCCTGCAACCTACAACAACAAGAAGGACTGTTGACCTGAAAGCCCCGCAGAGACGACAACTGACTTGGCCCCAGCCCTACCGGCCTGTATCCAGACTCAAAGAACCTGCACTGCGACGCATCCAGAGGGACCAGCGACCTCTGAGGACTCAGAGGACTGACCTGCACCTAAAGGACCAAGAACCTCCCGAGGACAGGGGCTCTGTCCAGAAACAGCAACAAAACTACAACAAAGAAGCAACTTTAAAGAGACTCTCACTTCCCGCCAGAAGCGTGAGTATTCTCACTCTGCACCCGATGCCCCTGGCTAGAGTTTGGAGAAACCAACACCGCAGAGAGGACTCCCAGGTGACTCCAACGACGTGAACACCCTGAGTCGACCTCCCTGCACCCCCACAGTGACGCCTGCATAGAGGATCCAGAGGCTCCCCCTGACCGCGACTGCCGGGTAACAAAGGAACCCGACGCCTGGACCAAGCACTGCACCCGCAGCCCCCAGGACCGAGAGGAACCACCTACCAGTGCAGGAGTGACCAGCAGGCGGCCCTCATCCTAGCCCAGTTGGTGGCTGGCCCAAGAAGCCCCCCTGTGCCCTGCCTGCATCGCCAGAGTGACGCCCGGATCCCTCCATTGATTTCTACAGCAAACCCGCACCTACTTTGCACACTGCACCCGGCCGCCCCTGTGCCGCTGAGGGTGTGTTTTTTGTGTCCCCCCCCCCCCAGTGCTCTACAAAACCCCCCTGGTCTGCTTCCCGAGGACGCAGGTACTTACCTCCTAGCAGACTGGAACCGGAGCACCCCTTTTCTCCATAGGCAGCTATGTGTTTTGGGCCCTCCTTTGACCTCTGCACCTGATGGGCCCTTTGTTGTTGTTGCTGTGGCTTTGGGGTTGCCTTGAACACCCAACAGTGGGCTGCCTATGACCAGGAGACTGACAGTGTAAGTGCTTTACTTACCTGAGAAACTAACGTTTACTTACCTCCTCCAGGAACTGTTGATGTTTGCACTAAGTGCCCACTTTTAAAATAGCTATTTGCCATTTTAACCAAAACTGTGTGTACTACTGTTTTAAATCAAAGTTCTATACTTACTTGTGTGAAGTACCTTGCATTTTATATACTTACTTCAAAATCTTGAATCTTGTGGTTCTAAAATAAATTAAGAAAATATATTTTTCTATATAAAAACTATTGGCCTGGAGTTAAGTCTTTGAGTGTGTGTTCCTCATTTATTGCCTGTGTGTGTACAACAAATGCTTAACATTATCCTCTTATAAGCCTACTGCTCGACCACACTACCACAAAATAGAGGATTAGAATTATCTAATTTTGCCACTATCAACCTCAAAGGGGAACCCTTGGACTCTGTGCACACTAGCTCTCACTTTGAGATGGTATATACAGAGCCAAGTTCCTACAACTGTGCTGTATTAACAGTCAGAACTGGTGGATAAACCAAAAGGCATTTGTGCCACTGACTTTGCAGGTGTACCTTGAGCTGTCTGAATTGGGGTCTGTGCAACTAGAGCATCTGGCACATTCGTGGCTACATTCTGTACTGCTTCACTACTCGTTTCTGCCTCAACTGAATGATATGGTGGGGGACAATTGATCTGAAGCTGATTCAGTCACTCTCACATGTAACTGTCTTTTTACCCTCATCTTCTGCTCTCTGCACTGCCTTTGCTGTCACTGTCTTTCAAGTCTTAGGTTTTGTACTCCCATCTCCTTCTTCTGTAATAGCTGGAAAAATTCTCACTCCATCTAGTACCTCTGCTCTCCACATTTTTTGTTCTTCATCCCATCTAGCTTCTACTAATTAACTGCTTTCTGCATTCTATTCTCAAATGTTGTCATTGCTTCCTGTCTTGCAATAAGTTCCCAAATAGCAAGGACAAACTGTGCGGATCTTGAATACGGCTTCAATTCGCACATTACTCACCTCAAATTATCTACCATTCTCACATTAAAGGTTCCATAATGAGGAAAAGCTAATGAACCCTCCTTCTCGGTTATTTTACACCACTGTTTCAGCCATACGCATGCCATAACTCCTTTTATTTCTGACATTTCATAAGCTGGGGTTCCCTCGGGTGAAACTTTTTCACCCTCTCTAACTTGAATAAACACATCTCCCCTTAGTGCACTTCTTAGTGCTTTAAAAAAAAATGTTTTTGAACAAACGTAATTAACCACCACGATTTTCGATTGAATCAGGAAGTAATTTTAACCCTACAATCTTTTTTACAAGCTGTTCTCAACCAACAGCAACACAGAACTGTCCAACAATACCAGCACCAACATGACGTCACACTCACTTCTCTCTGCAGCTGCAATCACTTTGCAATTGTCTCTCACACAATTGCGCACTAACACTTAATGCAAAAAACAACAACCTGTCTGCAAACTACGGATTGGAAATCAAACACTCCAAAGCTGTACGGACTACACTTCTGATTGTGGCTTTAACAATTACACAGAGAGTAAAATGTGACCAGAAATCTCACTCCTGGTTGATATCGATCCCTCGTGTGCACTCAGGAATCACTAAGTACCAACCAACAACTCATACTGACTCAATGAGAACTATTGGCACCGCCAACAACTTCTCATGACAAGTACCTCACTGCCGACAATAAATTAACCAAGTGGCTTCTACGCTTGTGTGTTATCCCAGGATCTTAGGCCACAAAGGACCCGTCAACAATAACAACCTAGAATTTTTTTAGCACAAAGTGCCACTACCACTTTGAGTACGACAGCTCTGCAAAACACTTCACAACATCACATTTCATCACAATCTTCAAGCCAAAAGGATCACAAGCTCAAAGCCCTATTTATACTTACGCAACATGTCACTTGTAGTCAGAACTCTGGAACTTTATGAATCTCTGGAATGGACCACAGCACGAATTACATGGTGGGCAAATTTTAAACTGGGGAATGACATGAGGTCATTCCTAACTCCCTAACACTAAACAGAAATATGGTTCCCCCTCTTATGGGACGAAACCACCCTCTGCTACAAGAACTGTGGACGTACTTTTCATCCTTAGCAGGAATCCAATGAGCAACAAGGTTAACGGACCTTTGGACCCAGAAAGATGTGTGGTGAACCATCAACAATACTTCTGCACCACCCGAGGGAAAACTCCAATCTGGAGTACAGTTCTCCAATCTGGAGTAAAGTTAAAAGATGTATTACAAACACAAGCTCAAAGTCATGTAGACAAGGTGCAAAATCAAATTATAAAGATACATAATCACCAAAGGTTACCCAAGGTGAAGAAATAGAATCAGGCAGAGTGACATCGATAAAACTAAGCGTTAAAGAATAATACATATTGTCTACAGAATATCTCTGTTACAGATATAACATGATGTTCAGAATTAACAATCATTAGTCAATTTAAGTTTAGCACAGTCAGTAATCTTTGAGTGGGCACAGGTCAAACCTACACCTAACCGAATTTGGGAAATACATTTGTGAAAAGGAACACATGGGGGCAAAATACAAAAAGTACAAAAAGGACAAAAATAATTTGGAAAAAGAATAACTTGAGGTACAGGTCACTAACCAAAAAGAAAATAAGCATCAGCATAATGGAGTTTCTAACCTAAAAGTGCATTTCAAGGGGCAATGGCAAATGGCAGAGAGGGATATACTTCTCCAAGGGATACAGCGTTCAGGGTATCTTCATCAGCAAATCATCTGGTCAGCAAGGCATCTGCAAGCATCAGAAAAGAGTCTGTGTCTGACCAAGACAGGACTGCTCTGCTATCGGACTGCTCTGAGCAAGGTTTGAATGTCCAATGTTATATTAATTCACAAAAAGCGTAGTGATTTGTCAAAGGTGTCAATTCATATTACGCTGAAGGGGCATCATCCAATTAAAATTGATCACCAGACTCCAGGTTGCAAGTCTGTGATGGGAACATCTCCTTTCCGTGTGACTCCAAACAGGTTGAAACATTTATATACGATCTCAGTCCATGTTCTTGTACTTTAACATTCTCAAGGACAAAAAGGTACAGTTCTTTTACAGTTGAACAATAGAATTTTTATACAAATGGGACTTTGCTTCTATTGGGAACGAAATCTGAAAGAAGACTTCACGTTATGAAAAAATAATTCAATCCTTTTACATGACTGCAAAATGCAGCCTCTGTAGACCACAGTCATACTAACACATGAGAAATATGAAATGCATTTGATTTGATACTTTTTAGTAAAACACATATAACATATTCAATTATAATAATATTTCATCAGTAGGAGTAAAACATTTCATATAAATGGAAAAGCTTTGTTATTGCTTTACATTAGGTGTAACAGAGAACTGCATTTTTCTCACTTGCTCATATTTTCATTGTCATTAATATTTTATTAAACACAAGAAATTAAAATAACTTTCTAGTGCTATTAGTTTACAGTCTAAAATGCATTTCAACATCAAGATTGACCTTCTAGCATGTGATTTAATTAAAAAGGCACCTATGTCAAACTGTGAAATACAAGCAAATAGCACATTTAAAATACATGTCAGTGCAGCGTTCTACGTTAGCTTTTCCACTCTTTGCATTCGTAAAATAAAACTTGTCCCAGTCTAATGATTTTAGTGGCAAGAGGGACAGTGCTACAATTTACGTTCTATCAATGCCTACTCCACATAATCCTGGTCATTTGGAGACCGTCTTCATGCTTAATTTTCCACTTGATATGAACCCACATAGCGCTGAAGTCCCAATCCCCTGCCTTACATGGAACTTTAATGAAGTCCTCAGTTAGATCAAATTGGGTGGGGGAAGGGATTGTCTTTAAATGAGCTAAACATTTGGGGGTGGACTTTCTCTTGCTCCAGGAGACCATCTTATGGAGATCCACAGCCGATGTCTACAGAGATACGACTTCACAATAGCCTTTCATTTGGTATTCCGTAGACTCCAGAGAGGTGGCAGTTCAGTGCTCAAATCCCCATCAGATGGAGCGAGCCCACCTTAATGATATCGGTAATTTAACTAGGTTGCTGGATCTTTCTGAGGCTCCCCTTTGTATTTGGCTCAATATACGCACCACCCTCCTCACACAGTCATTGCTTGCACAACTTAGTGCTGCCATGCTCTCGGCCGCTCAGGAACTTATAATCTATGGAGGAGATTTTAATGGCCTGATGAGTTTTGTCCCTGACAGGGCTGTGGCCCCATTATAGGCCCTGCCCTCCACCAGCTTATTAGCGGCATTTACAATGGGCCTAAGCGACGTGTTGCATCATTGCCACATTGAGGCGGGAGGATACACCTTCTTTTCAGGGATATGCAGCACCCTGTCTGGAGTCAATTACTACTTTATCCCACTGTCTATTTGCAGCAGATTGGCAATGTACTTCTCCATATAGGGGATCTCTAGGGCCATGCCACTCTCGAATGTCACATCCAATATGGCCGCCTAAGTTCTTAAACCCTAAGCGGTTATGCGCATAGTGGCTCACTAAGCGAGACTTTTGAGATTCCCTCCAGGAAGACTTGGCACAGTTTTTCATCCAAAATACCCAATTAGTGAGCTCAGCTGGAACCTTATGGGGTGCATATGGAGCATTGGTGAGAAGAACTGTCATTTCTAAATAGACATATAAAAAGAAAGAAAAAATATGTTTGCTTGCCTCCCTTGATCAGGAGGTACAAACTGCAGAACAGGACCATACTAGACAGGTGTTTGAGGTGACATGACATTTAATCGAGAAAGCCAATCTAGATTCAAGGCCAGACTGGCTGTACCGGGCATCAGGTGTTTCCCCGGGAAACTGGAAGGGTGTAGGGGCCACTGTTGTTACTGGGGGTCGGTTTTGTAGCAGTGCATCAGTTTTAAAAGTTCTGCAGAGTTCCTTGTATATTCAACAGTTTTTAGGCAACAATAAAAATTCCAAGAAAACTGGTGATTAATGTACCTGCTGGAGAGAGAGAGGGATTTTCTCTAATTTTGACTCATCTAAGGTAATGCAGGGAGTTCATATGCCTGCTGCAAAGAATGTGTACTGCACAGGTCACAGAACAGTATTCTATGTGCATAGCTCAGTGGGATACTGCTTTTGTCATAGAGCTTCTTTTGTTACTGTGCAGTTCGTAATTGACAATCATAATCTAACACAGTGAGTTATAAACTGCCATCAAAGAGCTGCGTGCAAACTGCATGGTACAGGTTAGAATGTTACGTTTTTTCCCAGGCTTTGATTATCCTAATTTTGTGCCTACAGAGATTCTTATGGTCCGATACTTATGAGGATTGGATGTCCCTCTAAGTGAATGATCTCTCAATTTATGTAGGTACCCCTCTACCTCAGGACAGATTATTACAGTTATCCTGCACACTTTTGGGCTCTATACTGGGCTCCAAGTTAACAGGAACAAAACTAGATTGTCCCCATGGACCCAATGGGACGAGCTGTTGGATGGGCATACCAGGCTGGATTGATGGGGACCACTATGGGTTTAAAATATTTGGGGGTTCAGGTATGTCCATGGCCAATGAGACTAAAACTGAGAATCGTACTCCTCTTTTGACTGTGGTGCGTAGTGACACACAACATTTGGCCTTATTACCTCTATACCCGCATAGATATGCTAAATATGATCACCCTCCTCACACTTCTATACATGATAAAGATTTACAGGGACTACACCCCCCAAATGATTCAAACTTCCTTCAATTCTGTCTTCGCGTCATTTATATGGGGTTGGTGGGCCCACCATGTGGCATTCATTAAATGCTGAAAATCCACAGACGATGGGATCATAGCAATGATTGACCTACTATTATACTTTGAGCCTCTCATTTATTGGTCTTCAGTGACTAGATCTACAGCCCCACCGATGGCTCAACTTATAGACTTGACTGTTAAGTGATGGGGAACTATGGCCCTCATTCCAACCCTGGCGGTCTCTGACCGCCAGGGCGGAGGGCAGCGGAAGCACCGCCAACAGGCTGGCGGTGCTTCCAGGGCTATTCTGACCGCGGCGGTAAAGCCGCAGTCAGAAAAGGGGAACCGGCGGTTTCCTGCAGGTTTTCCCCTGGCCCAGGGAATCCTCCATGGCGGCGCTGCTTGCAGCGCCGCCATGGGGATTCCGACCCCCTTCCCGCCAGCCTGTTTCGCCAGAACCAGGATGGCGGGAACGGGTGTCGTGGGGCCCCTGCACTGCCCATGCCACTGGCATGGGCAGTGCAGGGGCCCCCTAACAGGGCCCCGTACAGATTTTCACTGTCTGCTTTGCAGACAGTGAAAATCGCGACGGGTGCCACTGCACCCGTCGCACCCGTGCAACACCGCCGGCTCCATTCGGAGCCGGCCTCTGTGTTGCAGGGCCTTTCCCGCTGGGCCGGCGGGTGCTCCTTTGGCGGGCGCCCGCCGGCCCAGCGGGAAAGCCAGAATGGCCGCCGCTGTCTTTTGACCGCGGAGCGGCCAAATGGCGGTAACCGCATGGCGGGCGGCGGCGCGGTCAGAATGACCGCCTATGTCCCCTACATTACATCTATGGGGGCAAACCACCAGCATCCACTCCCCCATCGACCTTGGCTCCCCCTGAAAATTTGGGAAACACAGCGTAGGGACCTCCAACGGAATAACAGACTCACAGAAGAAACCCTCTTATGGCATGGCATTCTATTGCCCCAGGTCTCTGCACTTCAGGTTTTTGGGGATGGGATTCCTTGTGCATCACTTCTCTCGGCCAGATCATTGAGGGAACTCGTATCAAAATATTTGACAATCTGCAACAAGGATTTAGGTTAGAATTAAACTAGTTTTTGTGGGTACAAGCAACAGCAACACATAGTTTTTCCAAAATTGACCACTGTTGACGATATGTCTGAATACAGTGCCTTTGAAGCAAAACTAACTATGGCTCCCCTTCCCGAGGGGACTGTGTCTCACTTATATATAAGTCCTTAGTAATTAACACTCCATACTTTCCTGGCACTCAGGGCGAGATGGAAGTCAATCTTAGGCAACAAGATTACCTAAAAAGGGTGATGATTCTGATGGGCCCTTGTGAATCTGCAATCACTGTGCAATTTTGTCAGATCCAATTTAAATAACTACATCATAGGTATTTGATTCCAAAGTGGTGCAAGCGCGCCTTGTCCTTAGTAAGTAAACTTACAAGGGGACGCGTATAGGTCGATGAATCTTTTGGATCGCATAGGGTATCCTAGTCAAGTATAGCGAGTAAAAGAAAACTTTAACAATTCAAAAATCAACTTAAAATACCATGAAATAATCTAATCAGAAAAAAAATACCATGACTCATATGAAGGTTAGTTCTGTTTATTCCCTATTAGTTACAACTCTACTCATAAAACTTTATTCAACCATATCATGATTACCAATTTCCTTATTACCAACATAAGCAATAAATTCTCATCACTTGTTAATATGCAATCAACGTTAAACAAAGCAAATAGCAATTCATAATATATCGAATGATTCAGCAATATAAGTCAGTCAGTCTAAGTCACCCTCAGCCACCCTTGTAAGCCTACCTATCTCCAGATTAGCATCAGCATGTGGGTCTTCCTGCTAAAACAATTTAGTCAAAAATCATTAATTTGGAAAATCTATCTAGAAAAGAAAAATGTTTTAAACAGCACAGCTGGTACCTAGAAAGAAAGCATTCATTAGTCAGTCAGGTTAGACTTCGGCTCTAGGCCATTAGTCATCAGCAAGGCTCATGCTCACAGAAGCAAGCCCAGGTTTCAACTCTTCGGACAGCGTCTCCTGACGTCATTATCTTTCGCCCCTCCGTTCTGATTTTTCCCTTCATGTCATGACTTTCTATTAGGGTCTCTCAGTCCGACCCACAATTTGCCCATTGGTCAACCTTATCAGGGGTATGACTCTAACCTATAATTTTTGTTTAACATTTGTCTATGTTATTTTGAGAGTCAAGTTGCATTAACATGATTGGTTCTTCTGTCGATGAGAACATCATCCGGTTCTTCAGGTAACAAAATTGTTGCTCCCAGCTCTTAGTCTGTACCTCCATTGTTCAAGTCCTAGGAAAGTACATTTAGCCTACTCTACACATAATTGCATCAATTTGTTCTGATCGTCTCCTGTCCGCTGGTGAGTTTGCAGTTTTCTCAGTCTGTGGCAGCTCATCGCGCCTCCATGTTTAAGCAGGCAAGGCCTAGAGCTGACTAGGCCTCTGGCTAAACTAAGAACATATGGCATTACAAACATAGATTATATAGTTAATTATGATATATAAATACAAACTTTAAAACATTTCACAGTATTTAGTACTTTTAGTACAGATGGTGACCACTCCCCGTGGGTGCATTTTGCACATTGCACGTTATTTTCATTTATTAATATTGCTCTTTTTATTAGTATGTATACGCAAGTCGTTAGCATATTCTCATATTAGCATATCTGCTCCAACAGTCCCTCCTCTGATGACTAAATGTGTCATCACACCTTTCTCATCAAGCATTTACAAGTTACTTTCAGTTACATTTTGATTTCTTCCGTTTCTATCTTCCCTATAGATTCTTCTTCTGGGCTGTCCTTCCCTCCTCTGTTTATTTTCAGCTCTTTTTAATTGAATTTTGTGCCATAATTTGCATGCCCCCCATAATCCTAATATAATAGTAATCACAATTAATTTTCCTTGAGCGATTTTCCACAATATCCCACCCCAAATGTGACTGAACCAATTTCCTAGTGTTGCAAATCCTTTTCCCACTTTTTCCCAAACTCCTGGTTCTTTCAACACTTTTAAATCCTTACTCACATTAGTTAAGTTAGTAAGCAGTTCTTTTACTTCTTTCTCATTTGCAGGAATATAAGAGCAACAATGTTTCTCATTAATCATTTTGCAGACTCCCCCGTCTTTCACCAATATTATGTCTAAAGCAAGCCTGTTTTGAAGCGTCATAGCTCTATCCGCAGCTAATTCAGTGTTTAGTAATAATATAGCTCCTGTAAAGTTAGTTAGCATATTATACACTATAGTTGACAACTTTTGAATCTTGTTTGCATTTAATATAACTCCTACTGAAGGAATTACTGCTCCAAAAATATCCCCTACTATTGCAGAGGCTGTTTCTCTTCTTTGTCTCATTCGGTGTAACTCAGTCATTTTCGGTATTTTCTTCAAATCATCTATTTGATAGATTTTAGGGAATACTATCCCCAAATAACATGTCCCATACCATCCCTTAGGGAGACGGTAATAAGCATTAAGTCCACAAATGTAATAGATCCCAGGTATCACAGGGTCAGCACCATTTAGCATGAACGTCCATTTACTCTGAAAGAAAAACACATGCCTACATGCACTTCTTCCCACAAATGAAGTGTCAATGCATGACTTTGGCCTATATATACAAAGCTTTACTACGTGTAATGCATCTAAAGCTAGCTTCTCTTGTGTTTTAATAGCAGTGTAAGCATAATCATTTTTCTAAGTCCTTTTCTCTAACCCTTTTTCTAATTTTTCCTTTAATACTTTTCTCCTATCATCGTTATGCCCAATAAAGCTCTTTTCCATGGGAGTTAATAAGCAAGTCAAATTATTGCGATGCGCATAAGCTGTGCCAAATGTTCGTGTAGGCTCAAAGAATCCCCTAACTAGGACTATATCGTGATCCTTAGCTATCTTACTCAGATATCTAATTATAGGGACGAAGGAAAATACTAAATCATAATTAGAATAAAAGTATTGAATGTACTCCTGATTATAGAAGACTGTTAGTAATAAACTACAAGTTATATCATAGGTCAAATGTAGACCTACGGATGAAGGTATTTGTGTACACACAAGACAATCCTTTGCATCCATCGTTTCCACATATTTACCCAATAGACGATGAAAGACATCAGAAGACAATTCTCCCCTTACGTTAGCATAATCATGCAAATATTGCTCATCTAATTTGAACCTTTCAATAGCTGTTAGTGTAGTAGTTTAATGCACAGATGTATCTCTCATTTCTTTCATCTCATGAATTGTCATACCCACAATCATTATTACAAACAATACTCCATACACAATCGGCATACCTACACTCAAATATCTAAAATACCTAATATGTCTTGCGTTGTTATCTAAATATGCCATGGTCTGTAAATTATCAGAAAGCAGAGTTTTTCAACTCCTAATTAATATGCAACACAAAAGAAGATTTTTTTTTTTTAATCAAACAAATATTTATTTTTTCGCACTTTTAACTTTACACAACAAGACCCCTTCTTCCTTGGTCAAAATTGGTTAGCAGCTGGTCAACTCCAGAGTTTTGGTGTCATAGCAGGCTATCAATGTCTTTTCCGGTAAGTAATTTCAATCAACACAGTTTATCTTTTCTTTTCCTTCAGGTTGCGTCAAAATACTGATTCGGAACTTCTCTGTCGAAACAAAAGGAAAGAAATTTGTTTTGCCAATCACTTGTTGTAGCCCAATCACTTGTTGTAGCGTATGCCCACTCTGGTCCTGCGTATTTTCGACTTGCCACTCTCTTTCTTTTCAACCTCCTTTCCCCTGTCAATTCTCCATCACTCAGTTCATCTTTCCTTGTGGTGTCTTGTTCTTCCTCCATTGCTTCATTTATCACCAAGTCTTTCTACTTGCCTATCTGAGATTCAGGCCAATTATCCCCTTTTCTTATCCCTTCTGTCAGTAATCTCTTCAAGATAGGACTTTTCTCCTTCACCTTGTCTGACGTGCCTCCTCTTGATGAACCTGCAACGGGTTCAGGAGGAGTCAGGTCACCTTTGCTTTGACTCACCTCAACTCTTTCCCTCTCAGGCTCTGGCACTCAGTCTCCTTGCTTTTCAGGCCCCCTCGTTTGCGTTAATACTTCTCCTGTGCCTGGATCTTTTAACGTCTTATCTGCATTGTCTGTACATTGTGCTTCTTGATTCTCCACACCCTCGTCTCTTACTGGGGTGATTGATCCTTCTTCCGTTAGTTCTGGGTCCACCTCTGGCTCAACTTGTTCTGGCTCTGGTTCAGGCAGAATTATTTGTTTAGCTGCTGCTGGTGTTCTCAGCAACACTTCTTCATGATCCTGGGGACTCACCACCTTTTTTGTATGGCTTGCATGTATCCAATTAGGTAATCCTGCACACTTTACAGCTGTGGTAGTCGTCAACACTACTTGGGACGCACCTCTCCAACGTGGTTCTAGGCAGGTTTTTCACACATGCTTTTTGATCACGACCCAGTCTCTGGCTCTCAAGTTGTGGCCTGGATCATGGATAGGTGGCAGAGTAACAGCTGGTACCTGCTGAGAAATGATCGAACCACATCAGCTAGACCCTTGCAGTAGTCTAACACCATATCATCTGTGATATTGACAAGAGCATTGGCTGGTATTGCTGGTAGTCTCATTGCTCTTCCCATGAGAATCTCATGTGGGGATAACCCTGTCTTCCTGTCAGGTACATTTCTCATTGACATCAACCCTAAAGGTAATGCATCTGGCCATTTCAAATTTATGGCTGCACACATTTTGGCAATTCTTGACTTCAGGGTACCATTCATTTGTTCTACCAATCCTGATGCTTCTGGTCGATAGCTGCAATGTAGCTTCTGTTCAATGTTTAGTGCTGCACAAAGGAGTTTGATCACCTCATTATTGAAGTGTGTTCCCCTATCTGATTCTAAAGAGATCGGAAATCCGAACCTTGGTATCAGCTCTCTAAGCAATAAGTTTGCTACTGTGAGACTGTCATTCCTGCATGTGGGGTATGCTTCAATCCAATGACTAAACACACACACAATCACCAACACGTATTTCAACCCGCCACATGCAGGCATCTCAATGAAATCCAATTGCATTCTGCTGAATGGTCCTCCTGCTCTTCCAACGTGGCTCAAATTTACCACTGTCCCTTTCCCCATGTTCAAATGCTGACAGATTACACATCTATGACACACTGCCTCAGCTGCTTGTCTAAATTTCGGATTGAACCAATCAACCTTGAACAATCTAATCATGGCATCCTTTCCAATGTGTGCCTGCCCATGGTAGTATCGAGCCATCTGAGACAACAGACAATTCAGTAACACCATCTGACCCCCCCTCAGATACCCAGATCTCATCTGGTCTTTGTACACATTTCAACTTGATCCATATCTTTTTCTCTTCCTTGTCTACATTTTCCTGCAATGTTTTCAATTCCTCTAGAGTGTCGATTACTTTTAAAGCAATATTTGCACAACTGGTCTCTTCTTCTTGCATTAGTTCCCACTTATCCTTGAACGATATACAGTTCAGGGCACAAAATCTTGCTACCTGATCCGCATACCCATTTCCCAAGGAAATGTAGTCTGGTGTTTTCTGATGTGCACTGCATTTTACTACAGAAATGTCTTCAGGTAACTGTATTACATATAACAACTCTTTTATCTTGTCACCATTTCGTATGGGGGTTCCAGATGAGGTCATAAACCCTCTTTGTGACCACAACCGACCAAAATCATGCACAATTCCAAATCCATATTGGCTATCTGTGTATATTGTCACTGGCAGCCTGGTAGAGACATAACATGCTCTAGTGAGAGCCTTCAATTCTGCCACTTGTGCTGAATATACACCAGGAAGCCAAGATGCCTTTAGTGTTCCTGTAATTGTACACACAGCATATCCTGTTTTCAATGTGCCTGTCCCACCTCTAAGGCATGAACCATAAAAAATAAAACAAATTGATCATTTTCTTCCAGTCGAGTGTTTCTAATATCAGGTCTAGGTTTTGTACAGAGGTCTGTTACCTCAAGACAATCATGCTCTATGTCTTCCTCTTTTTCAACTTCAGCAGTATCACTTGGCAGTAGTGTTGCTGGATTTAACACTGTACATCTTTTCAAAGTAACATTTGGAGCTCCCAATATGCTTGTCTCATACCTTGTCAGTCGTGCCCCCGTCAAATGTTGGGTTTTTGTTTTTGTCAGCAAAATTTCAACTGAATGTGGCACTATTACAGTAACTGGGTATCCCATGATTATCCCTTCACATTGGGAAAGACTTTGACCAACTGCGGCTCGCAGACAACTTGGTAAAGCTGCTGCAACTGGGTCCAAGGTAGCTGAAAAATAGGCTACTGGGCGATAAGCACCTCCATGGACCTGTGTCAAGACAGACAAAGAACAAGCATCACGTTCATGACAAAACAATGTGAAAGGCTTTGTGTAATCAGGCATTCCCAATGCTGGAGCTCCGCACAGACTCTCTCTCAATTTGGTGAAAGCCCTCATCTGATCTTCATCTAGAGTAATAAGATCTGTAACTCCCTTATGAGTCAACAGGTGCAAGGGCTTGGCAATCTCAGCAAAATTTGGAATCCATTGTCTACAGTATCCTACCATTCCCAAGAACATGCACACATCTTTCTGGGAAGTCGGCGGATTTCTCTGCAGTATCATTGTAATCCTCTCTCGGGAAATTCTCCTCAACCCTTTCTCAATCTGATAACCCAAGTATTTGACAGACTTCTGACAGTATTGCAATTTTGCAGGTGAGACTTTGTGACCGAAGTCCCCCAGATGATTAAGTAGGACAATCGAATCATGTTTACACTCTTCCCTCGTTCTGGATGCAATCAATAAGTCATCAATGTACTGTACAAGAGTCGATTGGCAGGGTAATTCCAATGACTCCAAATTATTTTTCAGAATCTGGTTAAACAAGGATGGTGGCTCCGTATATCCCTGTGGAAGCCTACACCAGCTGTAGACTTTATCTAGAAATTTGAAACTGAAAAGAAACTGACTATCCTTGTGAAGTGGTACTGAAAAGAAAGCTTGTGACAGATCGACTACTGTGAACCACTCTGCCTCACATAGAATCTGAAACAGTATCACTGCTGAATTGGGCACAATCGGGCAACATTTAACCACCATGTCATTCACTTTCCGCAAATCCTGCAAAATTCGCACTTTTCCACAAGGCTTTTTCAATCCCATTATCAGTGAGTTACATGGACTGCTCAACACTCCCTTCAAAACACCCTGCTTCAAGAAATCCCCAATTATTTGTGCCACTTTCATTAACGCATATTGTACTATGGAAGTTTCGGAAACTCAACATTCGGCTTCAAAGTGATTTTAATTGGCTCCACACCTTTGATCAACCCTACTTCTTTTCCCATCAAATCCCAAACCTCCTCCTTCACTGTTCCCTGTAAATCTGCATGCAGTTCCTCCAAAGTAAACATTGAAAAAATCTCAATCAAAGGGTACTCTTCAAATGCATTATTAAAAACCATTGCTGATGCCTGCTCTTCCTCATCGTCACTATTTGTCTGAACTTCTATTCCTGCATCTGTACAATTTATGGAGCATTTGGTCTTGCACAATAAGTCTCCGCCTAACAAGGATACAGGACTTGACTTGCACACCACAATCTATGCAATCTTGACCCAAGGGTAGGTCGCTCCCCCTGCCGCTGCAGCTCCTCCAAGTTCCCGAGTTCCTGTGTTCCTGAGACCCACCTAACTGTAAGTACCCCCCTCCTCCCAGCCCCTCGCCCTGCCCCGCGCCACTCACCTTCTCTCCTGCTCCTGCTTCTTTTCCTCCTCTCTGTCTCTTCCTCCTCGCTCCCCCTCTGCAATCTTCTTCTGTGTTCTTCTGTTCTTCCCTTCTGTTCTTCTGTTCTTCCCTTCTGTTCTTCTGTGTTCTTCCGGTCTTCTGTGTTCTTCTTCTCTGTTCTTCTCTGTGCTTCTGTGTTCTTCTTCTCGGTTCTTCTGTGTTCTTCTGTGTTCTTCTGTGTTCTTCTCTGTTCTTCTCTGTTCTTCTGCTCTTCCGATCTTCTGTGCTTCTGTCTTCTGTTCTTCTGTCTTCTGTTCTTCTGTCTTCTGTTCTTCTGTCTTCTGTTCTTCTGTCTTCTGTTCTTCTGTCTTCTGTTCTCCTGTCTTCGGCTCTTCCACCTCCTCCGTCTTCTTCCCCCGAGCCTGCCCTCCTGCTCCTTCCTCATCCCCCTCCCTCACTCGCCTCCCCCTCTCTCACCCCTAGCTAACCCGTTCGCTATCTACCTCCCTCACTCCTCCTATCTTCCTATCTCTCTAGCTCCCTATCTCACTATCTAACTCCCCCACTCTCCACCTCCTCCTACCTACCTATCTGTCTATCTATCTATTTCCCTATCTATCGACTTCTCTATCTATTTTCTTTATCTATTTCTCTCTCTCCCCCTCTCCCCCCCTCCCGCCACCCCCTCTACTACCTATCTCCCTATCCTCTCACTCTACCTCTCTCCCTCACCCACCTCTACAACCCCCCCTCCCCTATCTTCACAACCCTACTCCTATCTCTCTCCCTAATCTCCAAACCTCCTAACACTCACCCTCCTCCACCCTAAACCCCCTCCCCCAGCTCCTCTCACTCTACCTGTCCCCCCCCCCTCCCTCGCGCTTTCCCGCCGCGACCTCCTGCACGCCCCCGCCCCCCAGCTCCCATTCGCCCCCAGCTGACCCCTCCCCCCCCCCCTACCTCTTATGGCGCCCGTCCGCGCCTGGCCCGCGCCCAGCGCCACGACCCCTGGTCCCCAGCTCCCCCAAGCCCCGCTGATCCGCTACGACCCCACCACCCTCCACGCCCTCAACCCAGGGCGCTCCAAAACCTGCTTCCTAGCTCACCCCAAACGCACCCATGGACCCTTCGCCTGCAACTCCTGCAAACGCATCTTCCACCACGCAACTACCACGACCACAAGCCCACGCGCCATCAACCACCTCAAGTGCATCCTGGTCAACGCCCGCTCCGTCCACAAGCACGCCGTTGAACTTTGGGACCTCCTGGACTCCACAGCCCCGGACGTCGCCTTCATCACGGAGACATGGATGAACGCCTCCTCTGCTCCAGACATCGCTACCCGCCATCCCCGAAGGCTACAAGATCTCCAGAAAAGACCGCACCAACCAAGTAGGAGGAGGTGTCGCCATCATCTTCAAAGACTCCATCAGCGTCACCACCTCCACCGAAGACCCCCCCCTCGCCGCTGAACACCTGCATTTTCAGATTCGCACCGACCCAAGGACCACCCTCAGAGGATCCCTCGTCTACCGTCCTCCCGGACCTCGCGCCTCTTTCAGCGACGCCATCGCCGACTTCATCTCCCCGCACGCCCTCGCCTCACCGGACTACATCCTCCTAGGCGACCTCAACTTCCATCTGGAACAAAACAACGACCCCAACACCACCACCCTGCTCGACAACCTCGCCAACCTCGGCCTCAAACAACTGGTGAACACCGCCACCCACATCGCCGGACACACGCTCGACCCTATCTTCTCCGCCAGCAAACACGTCTTCTTCAGCCACACCTCTGCCCTACACTGGACCGACCACAGCTGCGTCCACTTCACATTCCGACGCGAGACCTCCCACCTCCGCACTCAACCCATCCCTCGTCGACAGTGGAACAAGATCCCTGAAGAGCAACTCTTCTCCGCTCTCGCCGCCAACCAACCCACCCTCACCACCGACCCCAACGACGCAGCTCTCAACCTCACAAACTGGATCTCCAACTGCGCTGACAACCTTGCTCCCCTCAAACGCACGCATCGACAGACCAACACCAAAAAACCTCTCTGGTTCTCTGACACCCTCAAAGAATCAAAGAAAACTTGTCGTGCCCTTGAGAAGGCCTGGCGCAAGGACCACACCGCTGACAACATGACCGCCCTCAAGAACGCTACACGCGAACACCACCACCTGATCCGCACTGCCAAAAGGAACTTTTTCACCGACAGACTAGACAAAAACAGCCACAACAGCAGAGAACTCTTCAGCATCGTCAAAGAGTTCTCCAACCCCAGCGCCAGCGCCAACGCCGTCACGCCCTCACAGGATTTGTGCGAATCCCTCGCCACTTTCTTCCATCGCAAGATCAGCGACCTCCACGACAGCTTCGGACACCAGACCCAACCATACACCACTGAACCCGCTTCCCCGGACATCACCCTCAACAACTGGACCCACATCAACACGGAAGAAACCAAATCCATCATGAACTCTATCCACTCCGGCGCCCCTTCGGACCCCTGCCCGCACTTCATCTTTAACAAAGCCGACGACATCATCGCCCCGCACCTCCAGACCGTCATCAACTCTTCTTTTTCTTCTGCTACCTTCCCCGAATGCTGGAAGCACGCTGAAGTCAACGCCCTACTAAAGAAACCTACGGCTGACCCAAGCGACCTGAAAAACTTCCGCCCCATCTCTCTTCTACCTTTCCCAGCCAAGGTAATAGAAAAGACCGTCAACAAACAGCTGACCACCTTCCTGGAAGACAACAACCTGCTCGACCCTTCACAAACCGGATTCCGAACCAACCACAGCACGGAAACCGCCCTCATCTCAGTCACAGACGACATCAGAACCCTGATGGACAACGGTGAAACAGTCGCCCTCATTCTCCTCGACCTCTCGGCTGCCTTTGACACCGTCTGTCACCGCACCCTAATCACCCGCCTACGCTCCACCGGGATCCAAGGCCAGGCCCTGGACTGGATCGCCTCCTTCCTCGCTAACCGCTCCCAAAGAGTTTACCTCCCTCCGTTTCGCTCAGAACCCACCAAGATCATCTGCGGCGTACCTCAAGGCTCATCGCTCAGCCCGACACTCTTCAATGTCTACATGAGCCCCCTCGCCGACATCGTACGCAAGCACGACATCATCATCACCTCCTACGCCGACGACACCCAACTTGTACTCTCCCTCACCAAGGACCCCGCCAGCGCCAAGACCAACCTACAAGAGGGTATGAAGGACGTCGCAGATTGGATGAGGCTCAGCCGCCTAAAGCTGAACTCTGAAAAAACGGAAGTCCTCATCCTCGGCAACACCCCGTCCGCCTGGGACGACTCCTGGTGGCCCACGGCCCTCGGCACCGCACCGACCCCCGCAGACCACGCCCGCAACCTCGGCTTCATCTTGGACCCTCTTCTCACCATGACCAAGCAAGTCAACGCCGTGTCCTCCGCCTGCTTCCTCACTCTCCGCATGCTCCGCAAGATCTTCCGCTGGATCCCCGCCGACACCAGAAAAACCGTGACCCACGCCCTTGTCACGAGTCGCCTGGACTACGGCAACACCCTCTACGCCGGGACCACCGCCAAACTCCAAAACCGCCTGCAACGCATCCAAAACGCCTCGGCCCGCCTCATCCTCGACGTACCCCGCAACAGCCACATCTCCGCACACCTGAGACACCTGCATTGGCTCCCAGTCAGCAAAAGGATCACCTTCCGTCTTCTCACCCACGCACACAAAGCCCTCCACAACAAGGGACCGGAATACCTCAACAGACGCCTCAGCTTCTACGTCCCCACCCGCCCCCTCCGCTCCGCTGGCCTCGCACTTGCTGCCGTCCCTCGCACCCGCCGCTCCACGGCGGGTGGGAGATCTTTCTCCTTCCTGGCGGCCAAGACCTGGAACTCCCTCCCCACCAGCCTCAGGACCACCCAGGACCACTCCGCTTTCCGGAGACTCCTAAAGACTTGGCTGTTCGAGCAGCGATAACCCCCCCTTTCCCCCCTAGCGCCTTGAGACCCGCACGGGTGAGTAGCGCGCTTTATAAATGTTAATGATTTGATTTGATTTGATTTGATGCAGTTCGGTATAATTTCCAATTTCAATCTGTACTGGTTCTGTGATAGGATTCGTTAATTGCCTATTCTCCAACCTGCACTGTCCTTCCAGAAAGAGGTAAATCTGGTACTTCTAAACTCCTTACTGTAGAGCTTGTAGCTTCAGTGTCGACCAAGAATGACACTTTGGTGGTCATTACAACCCTGGTGGACGGTGTTAAAGCTGCGGTAATACCGCAAACAGGCCGGCGGACAAAAAAAGGGAATTACGACCCTGGCGGAAACCGCCAACAAAGACAGCCACTTTAACACATCGCCCGCCAGGGCGGTACAGACAAACAGCGCGGCGGTCACCCGAGAGAACACTGCCGGGGCATCAGATAGAAACACTACAGGCACCTCAGGGGGAAGGGAAGGGGGGCACCTCAGCCACATGAATGGGAAGCCAGATCCACGACGGGGCTCCATGCCCATTGATGTATCTTGGGGAGTGCAAAGCCACAGTCTCTCAAGTCTCTACAGTGGGTGGGTTGCCCACTGTGCCATCCTGGGGAGTGCAAAGCCACAGTCTCAAGTGTCTACAGTGAGTGTGTTGCCCACTGTGCCATCCTGGGGAGTGCAAAGCCACAGTCTCTCAAGTCTCTACAGTGGGTGGATTGCCCACTGCCATATCCTGGGGAGTGCAAAGCCACAGTCTCTCAGGTAGATGCAGGTCTCCACTGGTTCTGGAGGGGGACTGGTGCCCAGACTGGATGAGTCTCCCAGTGGAAGTACCTGTCCTGTCACTTTCCCAGCTGCACATGGAACAACGATGCCTGATGTGCCGGACTATTCATACCCACACGGTCTTTGCCCTGTTCAGCGGTCTTGACCATGGCGGTCTTGGCCTTGTTCAGCGGTGCTTTGCCATGGCTGCCTATGGACTGTTCAGCGGTGCTTTGCCATGGCGGTCTTTGCCCTGTTCAGCGGTCTTCACCATGGCGGTCTTGGCCTTGTTCAGCAGTGCTTTGCCATGGCTGCCTATGGACTGTTCAGCGGTGCTTTGCCATGGCGGTCTTTGCCCTGTTCAGTGGTCTTCACCATGGCGGTCTTGGCCTTGTTCAGCGGTGCTTTGCCATGGCTGCCTATGGACTGTTCAGAGGTGCTTTGCCATGGCTACCTATGGACTGTTCAGCGGTGCTTTGCCATGGCTGCCTATGGACTGTTCAGTGGTGCTTTGCCATGGCGGTCTTTGCCCTGTTCAGCGGTCTTCACCATGGCGGTCTTGGCCTTGTTCAGCGGTGCTTTGCCATGGCTGCCTATGGACTGTTCAGCGGTGCTTTGCCATGGCGGTCTTTGCCCTGTTCAGCGGTCTTCACCATGGCGGTCTTGGCCTTGTTCAGCGGTGCTTTGCCATGGCTGCCTATGGACTGTTCAGCGGTGCTTTGCCATGGCGGTCTTTGCCCTGTTCAGCGGTCTTCACCATGGCGGTCTTGGCCTTGTTCAGCGGTGCTTTGCCATGGCTGCCTATGGACTGTTCAGCGGTAGCCTAAGATGGCGGTTCAGATACTGACATTGGTGTGTAGCATGACGTTCCATCATTGCCCAGCGGGTCTGTGAGATTCTGGACTCTCCTGGGCTGTGACTCCGGCGGTTGCGGTGGTCTCCTGACCAGTAACGATACTTGAGCCCTCCTGGGCTATGACTCTGGCGGTGGTCTCCTGACCAGTAACAATACTTGAGCCCTCCTGGGCTATGACTCTGGCGGTGATCTCCTTGGCGGTGGTCTCCTGACCAGTAACGATAGTTGAGCCCTCCGGGGCTCTGACTCTGGCGGTGGTCTCCTGACCAGTAACGATACTTGAGCCCTCCGGGGCTATGACTCTGGCGGTGGTCTCCTGACCAGTAACGATACTTGAGCCCTCCTGGGCTATAACTCTGGCGGTGGTCTCCTGACCAGTAACGATACTTGAGCCCTCCGGGGCTATGACTCTGGCGGTGGTCTCCTGACCAGTAACGATACTTGAGCCCTCCTGGGCTATGACTCTGGCGGTGGTCTCCTGACCAGTAACGATACTTGAGCCCTCCTGGGCTATGACTCTGGCGGTGGTCTCCTGACCAGTAACGATACTTGAGCCCTCCTGGGCTATGACTCTGGCGGTGGTCTCCTGACCAGTAACGACGGTGCTGGCGGTTGTGTCTGGACCGCCGGAAATGATGGCGCACTTCTCCGCCGTGACACTCACAACAGGTTGGGGAGACTTCCTCTGGACCTTCCCCACCTTCTTTTGAGTTACTGATGACTCACCAATTGCCTTGGATCCCATTTCACTGTTTGTACCACCAGGAGTCTTGACACGGTCCCGTCGTCCAATCTCCAATTTCGGAGCCTTCACAGGGGGTGGGCTGACAGTGCCTTGGCTCCGGGTCATACTGCCTGCCCTGGTGGACGGGGCACTCCAAAAACCTGGAACACGCACCACTGGTACTGGAGGCATTTTGGCTGAGGCGCTACGACGGGACTGATGAATTGGAGAGGGGGTGGGGGCAAAAAGGTCAATTTGACAGAGGGACAGTTTCTGACGTACACTGGGATGGGTAGTTGGAGGGGCTCTGGGAGTGGAGGAAGAGGAGGTGGTTGTAGGAGGTGTCACTTTAGGTGTTTTGGGTGCAGGTGCAGGTACTGGAGGCTGTCGTGAGGTGGATGGATGTTGGGTGAGTGATTGCCGGCGTTTGTGTACTTTGGGAGGGGGCATCACAGACACACTGGGAGAGGACACAGGGGATGTGTATATGGCAGTGGAGGTGGTGAGTGCAGGTGAGCGGCTTGTGGTGCTGGGTGTCCTGGGGCGAGTCCTAGTGCCTGTAGATGTGGTGCATGCAGGTGTGTGTGTAGACGAGACTGGGAGGGAGGAGGGAGAAGAGGAGGAGGGGGACACAGTGGAGACAGTGGATGTTGCTGTGTCTGTATGGGTCTGATGCTTGTGTGAGTGCTTGTGGTGAGTGTGGTGCCTATGTTTGCTTGAGCTACTTTTGGGTGTTGACTTGTGTGCATGCTGGTCTGTAGGTGTGCTTGGGATGGGCTGGGGTACAGGGGATTGGGGCTGGGTGGAGGAAGTTGGAGGGGGAGGCTGGACACAGGGACAATGGCTGCCATCAGTGCTGAGGCCAGAGATTGCAGGGTTCGCTGAAGGACAGCCTGACCAGAATGAATGCCTTCCAGGAATGCATTACCGTGTTTCAACTCTCGTTCTACACCCTGGATGGCATTCACAATGGTAGACTGCCCAACAGTGAGTGACCTGAGGAGGTCAATGGCCTCCTCACTGAGGGCAGCAGGGGTGACAGGGGCAGGGGCTGAGGTGCCTGGGGCGAAGGTGATGCCCACCCTCCTGGGTGAGCGGGCACGGGGCGAACGCTGAGGGGCTGCTTGGAGGGCGGTGCTGGTAGGGGAGGTGGCGGCTGTACCTGTAGAAGTGGGGCGCACAGATGGTGCCGCCACCACAGGGGAGCTCCCATCGGGGGACGAGTCCGTATCGCTGTTTGGTGATCCTGTGGCTGACGTGAAGCTCCCCTCGCCCTCCGTCCCACTGGTGAAATCAGAGTCTGTGGTGTGGCCCTCCATGGCCATGTGGTATGCAGCTCCCTCGTGCTCCGGTGCCACTGTACCTCCGCCTGATGATGCTGATGTACAGAAGGACAGGGAGAGCAGAAAAAGGGTGGAGACAGAAGAAAGAGAGTTTTAGTGCATGGCATACCGCTACTGTTGGCGGACAGGACAAACGCAGCAGCCCCCTGCATTACGCCGTGCTCCTGCCCTCTGCACATGCAATTCCTGGGAAATGCCTACATGGCAATGGTAGACATCTGCCCACATGGATGGCAAAGGGGCAACTATACATCAATTAGCCTTTTTTTTGAGCTGGGGTACAGTGCCACATGGCCTACATAACGGAGGGGCCTTGCCTACCTAACTCGCCTGGCTCTGGCCTAGGGACACCCACAGCCCACCACCCCCACCCAGACAGCTCCACAGCACGCAAAGTCCATTGCATGAGGTTGAACTCACCCCCTTGTGTCTGCTGTGATGTCCTTAAGTGCCCATCCAACTCCGGGTAGGCCACCGCCAGGATCCGGAACATCAGGGGGGTCATGGTGCGACGGGCACCCCTCCCACGTTGGGAGGCCATCCCCAGCTGCGCCTCCGCCGTCTTCTTGCTGCAGCGGCGAATGTCCTCCCATCTCTTCCGGCAGTGGGTGCCCTGTCTCTGGTGGGCCCCCAGGGTCCGGACCTCCTTGGCGATGGCATGCCAAATGTCCCTCTTCTGGTGGGCGCTGACCTACATGACATGCACAAGGAAAGAGGAACAGTCATTACCTACTGCACCGTCGTTGTAATTGGCCCCCTCCCAACTCTATCCCTGTGGCCCATTCATCCCCGTGCATGACTGTTCTATGTACTCTGCCCCCTTCCCTCATCCACCCAGCCCTCTCCACCCAGGCCTAGCCCATACAACGTGCTCCCTGTGTACTAACCTGTTGGTCTGGAGGACCGTAGAGTAGCGTGTACTGGGGGAGGACCCCATCCACAAGTTTCTCCAACTCCTGTGCAGTGAAGGCAGGGGCCCTTTCCCCAGACGCAGCAGCCATCGTCGCTTCCAGACCAAGGTCACAGCAGCACTAGCAGTGTAGGTCCTCTCCTGTCGAAGGTCAGGTATCTAGTGATTGAACAGATAGAAAATGGTGGTGACATCCGCGGCGGTGACGTCCGCGGCGGTGCGCATCATCACCGCCAGCGCACCTGTTCATTGGCTCCTGGGACCCATAGGGTCCAATGTTAACCAATGCAGCATTGCGCCGCGCTCTACGACCGCCTACCGCGACGGTGTGCAAGCCAGTGCAGTTACCCCACAATTCCATTGTCCCATTTTAGAGGTCAGGCAGCCGCCATTTCAGGGTCCCACAATGCTTAATTTACTACTGCGTCACACATACTGAGGCCTACACTCAAAACCTTTCCCGGATGGGTTAATTGTCTGGTGTAGTCTTGTGTATGACTGTGGGTACATACCTGGAGGAATGGTGTCAGTTGGGACATATTGGAAGATGGCGAAATCCGCTGGTGTACCGACTGCTGGTGGACCTGTTGACAATGGAAGAGCGACATGTCATCGTGACCTACCGGTTTGACCGTGCCACAATCCGGGAACTATGTACCCAGTTGGAATCTAACCTGATGTCACCAATCCGCCATCCGACTGGAATACCCCCTGACGTGCAGGTGCTGTCAGTGCTCCATTTCTTAGCAAGTGGGTCCTTTCAGACAACAGTGGCCATGGCATCAGGGATGTCCCAGCCTATGTTTTCCAACGTCTTGTCCAGAGTGTTGGCTGCCCTGCTGAAACACATAAGGAGATACATCATTTTCCCTGAGGTGGCGGATTTGCCTACAGTGAAAGGTGACTTCTATGCCCTTGGACATATCCCCAACGTCATAGGTGCCATTGATGGGACCCATGTAGCTCTGGTCCACCCCCGCAGGAATGAACAGGTGTACAGGAACCGGAAGAGTTATCATTCGATGAATGTCCAGATGGTCTGTTTGGCAGACCAGTACATCTCGCAGGTAAATGCAATGTTCCCTGGCTCAGTGCATGACGCCTACATCCTGCGGAATAGCAGCATCCCTGATATGATGGGTGAACTCCAGAGGCACCGTGTATGGCTATTGGGGGACTCTGGTTACCCCAACCTGTCCTGGCTACTGACCCCAGTGAGGAATCCCAGTGGAATACAATGAGGCCCATGGGCGGACTAGGAGGGTAATCGAGCGGACCTTCGGCCTCCTGAAGGCCAGGTTCAGGTGCCTCCATATGACAGGTGGGTCCCTATTCTACTCACCGAAGAAGTTGTGCGACATCATCATCGCCTGCTCCATGCTCCATAACTTGGCATTGCGACGCCAGGTGCCTTTTCTGCAGGAGGATGATCCAGATGACGGTGTTGTTGCAGCGTGGGAGCCTGGGGAGCCTGTGGACAGTGATGAGGATGAAGCTGATGAAGATGAAAACGACAACAGGGAGTCAGTCATACAGCAATATTTTCAATGAGACACAGGTGAATACAATTTCATGTTTCACATTATATTACATCTCACACGTCTACCTCTATCCTGTACCTACATTTCACTCCCTATTTGTTACCTGAGTTGTCCCCTTCCATTTCAGTTTCACTAATGTGTTGACCTACGTGTCAACAGCTTGCACCCTTGAAAGGCTTGTGATGTGTGACAAAGGTATGTTGACCTTCCAATGGCTAACCTTTTTTAACACTGTAATTGAAAATACAATGTTCACAATCATTGACTGACTCCAATATTATTGAGGTTTCAAGGGTGTTTATTGAAGTGCATAAAAATGTAGGGGGGTTGTGAAATGGGGAGAGGTCATGGTGGAATAATGTCCATGGCAGAGTCCAGTCTATTAGTCTCACAGGTACATTGCACATCTGGCCATTGGAAGTGGAGCTGGGGCAGTTCCAATCTGGACAGGGTAACAAAGTGGGACAGTGGGGGGACAATCAAGGAAGTCTTATGTCCTGGCGGGGGTCTTGCCATCTTGCTGTGTCCTGTTCCTGGATCTCAGGGCCCGCTTGTGTGGTGGTTGTCCGTCTGCAGGGGGTGGGGTGCTGGTGTGGTGGTCCTGTGGCTGGGCCTCCTGTCCACTAGCGCCGGCGGAGGTGGTGGGCAGTTTGTCGTCCTGGCTAGTGTCAGGCGCCCCTTGGAGTGCCACGGTGTCCCTCAAAGTCTTTTGAATGTCCGTCAGCACCCCTACGATGGTGCCCAGGGCGGAGCCGATGGTCCTGAGCTCCTCCCTGAACCCCAAATACTGCTCCTCCTGCAGGCGCAGGGTCTCCTGCAACTTGTCCAGGACCGTTGCCATCGTCTCCTGGGAGTGGTGGTATGCTCCCATGATGGAGGATAGGGCCTCGTGGAGAGTGGGTTCCCTTGGCCTGTCCTCCCTCTGTCGCACATCAGCCCTCCCAGTTCCCCTGTGTTCCTGTGCCTCCGTCCCCTGGACCGTGTGCCCATTACCACTGCCCCCAGGTCCCTGTTGTTGTTGGGGTGGTGGGTTAGCCTGGGTGCCCTGTAGTGGTGGACACACCGCTGATTGACCTGTCCTGGGTAGGGAGGTATGGGTCCGCTGGGTGGGTGCTGTGCTGGTGTTCCCAGAGGGTGGCAGTTCGGTGTTGGGCTGTGGCTGGGCAAGGGGAAACAACTGTCCTGAGGCCCACGATGGTCCGGGCTGGTCATCAAGATCCAGTAGGGCAGAGCTGCTGTCGTCACTGTGGGCCTCTTCTGGGGGTGGAGTGGTGTTGTCTGGACCCGCTGGTGTGGTGATGGTCCTTCGGGTTCCTGCAGGGGTATGAGAACATGATTATTGCATGTGTGTGTTTCATGGTGTGCTATGGATGGGTGTGTGTGAACCTCAGTGCAGGCATTCCTGTGTGGGGGCTTGTGTGGTGATGGTTGTGGGGTGTTGTGGGTCTGTGCAGTGGGCATGCTTTAGTGATGGGTGTCCATGCTTAGTTGTGTCATGCAGGTCTTGGGGTTGCGATGGGTGGTTGGTGTTATGGGTAGATTAGTGAGGAGTTAGGGTGATAGGGGAGGGTGTGAGGGTTGGGGGGTGTGATAGCATGCAGGTAGGGTGGGGGATATGATAGTGAAGATTAGACTTACCAGTGTCCGTTCCTCCGACGACTCCTCCGAGGCCCTCAGGATGCAAGATGGACAAGACTTGCTCCTCCCATGTTGTTAGTTGTGGGGGAGGAGGTGGGGGTCCGCCGCCAGTCCGCTGTACCGCGATGTGGTGCCTGGATACCATTGAACGCACCTTCCCCCGTAGGTCGTTCCACCTCTTCCTGATGTCCTCCCTATTTCTTGGGTGCTGTCCCACAGCGTTGACCCTGTCGACTATTCTTTACCATAGCTCCATCTTCCTGGCTATGGATGTGTACTGTACCTGTGCGCCAAATAGCTGTGGCTCTACCCTGATGATTTCCTCCACCATGACCCTGAGCTCCTCCTCGGAGAAGCGGGGGTGTCCTTGGCGTGACATGGGGTGGTGTGTGTGATGTGTGGGGTGGTGTATGTGTTGATGAGTGTGGTGGGTGTAGTGGTATGTGGTGTTTTGTGCGTGGATGTTGTGTGGGTGATGGTGTAGTGTGCCTCTGCGTGATGGTGTTATCTATTCTGTGCTGTCTCTCTCTGGCCTTCGTCTCCAATTTGTGGTCGTAGGGGTTTGTTGGTGATGTGAGTGTGTGTATTTTATATTGTATTGGATGTGTGGGAGTGGTGTTTGTATGTTTATCAGGTGTGTGTATTTCAAATTGTCCAATGTGGCGGTGTTTTGGAGATGTGTGTGTATTTTGAGCGCAGCGGTGTGTACCGCCAATGGAATACCGCGGTTGAAAGACCGCCGCGTGGATTCGTGGGTCGTAATAGCATGGGCGTGTTTCTGTTGGCGTGGAGGTGGAGGATTTGTTTCTGCATATTTATCGCTGACCTTTGGTGTGGCGGACTTGTGTGGGTGTCTGAATTTTGGCGGATTCCGTGATGTGTGTCATAATAGCTGTGGCGGTCTCCCGCCGCCGCCGCGGTGTATTGGCGGTCTTCGGCACGGCGGTAAGCGCCTTTTACCGCCAATGTTGTAATGACCCCCTTTATGTTCCCTTACCTTTCCCTTCACAAAGGACCCTCTCTGATCTACCTCTAGAGATGCAGCAAGTATGCAAGCTCCTTCATCCAAACTGTCACTCATCCATTCATCGCTTATTTCATCCTCACTGTGAAATGGGAATTGGTGTACTGTATTGTTACTGTTATCTGGTCTCTGACCATTGACCTGCTGAGTAAGCATAACCGGTTGCTGCTCCATCGGGGATTGGGGTATATGCATTTGCTGTCTAGGCACCATAGAAATCTGCTGCTGTACTGGTGCCACAGGAGTAAATTGTGCTCGTGTCACCTGCATCTGTTGAACTGATAAAAAGTTTTGACCTCAGGTTTGAACATCCGGGACTTGGCCCCTCACTCTGGGGACTCTCACTGTTTGTACTGTACTAACATCACCTTGCTGAATCATTCCTTCCTGCACCATTAACGGGCACTCCCGCTTCCAGTGTCCCATGTTTCCGCACAGGTGACATGGCAACATTCTTTTCATCCCCTGCATGTCATTCTGAAAAACCACTGTATTCAGATCCAGACCACGCATCGTATCCATACCACGTCCTCTACCCCTCGCTTGAGGCTGAAACACTATAGCTCTCTGTTGCGGCGGTATCGGCGACACTAAAGCTCCTTGCACTCCTCATTGTGCTGCCTTAATCTGCAATACCATTGCCTTTTCCTTCAACTTCTTTTGTTTTAGTTCAATCTCATCACTACAGTATTTCGCATACTGCAATACTTCATCAATCGGCTTTGCCTGCCAACAAATCAAATGATTCTTAATCATCTGACCTACTTCAGGTCTCAACCCTTCAACAAATCTGAACACGAAATGCAACATGTCTTTTGGTTCGACTGCTTCCTTACCACTGTACTCCTTGAAAGCTTTCAGCAATCTTTCATAATAAGCATGTATTGACTCTTTGGTTTCCTGAACCGTCCTGTCAATTCTCTGCCAATCAATGTTTTTTGGGAAAATCTTAGTTTTGAGAAACTCAATCACCTTATAATAATTTATCATTACCTCAGGTGACGGTGCGCCTGTAATCTTATGCCTTTCGGGTTCACTCGTTGGCCAGTCTAATTCTCTTTTACATTCGACCCATAAGTCAGCTGGCACCACTATCTCAAACAAGATATTCAAGTCTTCCCACAAACATTTGGAAAGTTTCACAAACCTCTCTGTCTGTTGGTACCATTCAACCGGCTTTTCTCTCAATTTAGGGTAATCATTGGTAAAAGACAATATATCACTTCAATGTCAAGGAACATGAACAAATTGCCCTCCTGGAATTTCCCTCGATGGTAGCATTTTAACTGTTTCTCCTTTCTCTACTCCTTCTGTTTCCCCTTCTGAGTCTCGTTTCCGTTTATCTTTCCTTTTCGCCCATCTGCCTTCCCACTTCTCTAGTGCTCCCCAAATTTGCGCACTCTGCAGTAAGTCTCTTAGATGCGCTTTCATTCCTGCCGATCTCATGTGTTCGAAATTTTTTGCCTCAAAATCTAATCTGTAGCTTCGTCTCAAATGTTTTGTTGCCTTAAGATCAATTTCATGTTTTTCTGCTACTTCTGCAAATTTCTGGTGTATTTTTTCCACTTCCTTTGTAATCCTCGGACATAAATTCCTTAGCTCTTCTTCAGTATAGGATTCTAGCCTATTCAATCCCATTGTTCCTTCAACCAATTCATGTGCCTCAATATTTAGTCCTACCCGATTCAGTTGCTCTTCCCTGCTTGAGGCACCTTGCGAAGAATTTAAACTATCCAACCAACTAGTTAACTGCTGTGCTGTTAACCTTGTAATGAAATGTTACTCGCATTAGTCGCTGACAGCTGCTGTATCCCTGTCCCTACAGCTTGTGGTGTCAAAAGTCTCATCCTCTGATTTGCATCTGTTAGTGCCACTAGAGGACTAAATCCCACAGGAGATTTAAGCTCACCCGGACAAGTACTTGATGATGATGTCAACTGTACTAAGTCTCCTGTTCCTCGTCTCACCAAACTCTGTGATATCTCTGCCTGTTCTCCTGTTTCTGATTCCTTCTGGGCATATAAGGGTACCGCTGGACCAACAGTAATTGGCAGCGATATTGCATCTGGTGCTACACTGGAACCTGTAGTTTGTGTAAGTGGTACTCCCATTGCCTGATTCATAACTGGTGCGAGATCCACTGATGTCCCCGTTAACTGATTAGGTCTCGGCATATTCTGTGCCTGTGCTGATGGGAGTAACATTGGAGTCGAGTTGGTCTGAACTAGCATTGGTTGTGGATGCACCTGCTCCCTCTGCACCAAAATATTTGAAACAGTCTCAAGAGTGGGTACATTCGGGTAAATTCCTGGTGCAGAAGGTGTAGGCACCTGCACTTGAGCTTCCGCTCTGGTTCCTGCAATTGGTGTACTCTGTACTACCCCTGGTATCTGTCCTCCTTCTGTTTGTACGGCACCCGCGGCTCCCTGGGATGTCCCAGGAGTAGCAGGAGGGGCTGTAGCAATATTCCCTGCATAAGTCGTCATAGGTGGAGGTCTATCTCTCAGCAACTGCGTAATGTAATTTTCTACATCAGAATCGTCATTGTCTACATAAGACGTTTTCCCTTTTCTTTTCTCCTCATTCTCCCTTTCCTTGTTTTCGTCTCCCTTATCTGAATCATCACCCTCCGTGATTGCAGGGAACATTTTAATCTCCTTCATGGTTGCCATTCTCCATCTTTTTTGTTCCCAATCCCACCTAGCTTCGGCTAGTGATTTCTCTATCTTCTTTATCCTATTGGTCTTTAGCTCATGCTGCTGTCTGGCCACTAGCTCCCAAACTGCTAAAGCCTCAAACTGTGCTGGTCTCGGTAACGGTCTCATGTCATACAATGATAATCGCATCTGGTCTAGAACCCTAAAAATAAACGTTCCATGCTCTGGAAATGCTAAGGTTCCTTGATTCTTAGTCAATGCACTCCATTGCTTTAACCAAAGACAAGAAGCTATACCTTTTTCTGTCATTACGATATGCTGGACTATCCCGGGGGGGGGGGGTTTGGTTCCCCCACTGAAGCCTTAATGTAAGATTCACCCCTCATTGCACTCCTAAAAGCCTTGAAAAACTTAATTTTGCCTGTTTTATGTATTACAATTCAATAAGTGAAATGACTTTTACTCCCAAGATTCCCTTCACCCGTTCGCTCAACCAATTGCCTCTCACGGACGGCTGCCAATCAAGTCACGGCTTTTCTCAGTAACCAACCTATCCCAGCACTGCACACACTGACGTCACACTAACACACAGCAGCTGACAAAGTCTTGCGGCTTCGCCCTCCTCAACTCAAATTCATTCGACTAATGCAATTATATTGCGAGCGTCTTCATCAAATAATAACTAAAACAAATCCGCTGATTTACTGCAGGAAGGGACAAATCAAATCAAATCAAATCATTAACATTTATAAAGCGTGCTACTCACCCGTGCGGGTCTCAAGGTGCTGGGGGCAAGGGGGGGTTACTGCTGCTCGAAAAGCCAGGTCTTGAGGAGTCTCCGAAATGCGGAGTGGTCTTGGGTGGTCCTGAGGCTGGTGGGGAGGGTGTTCCAGGTCTTGGCTGCCAGGTAGGAGAAGGACCTCCCACCCGCCGTGGAGCGGTGGATGCGGGGGACGGCAGCGAGCGCGAGGCCAGAGGAACAGAGGAGACGGGTGGGGGCGTAGAAGCTGAGGCGATGGTTGAGGTATTCAGGTCCCTTGTTGTGGAGGGCTTTGTGTGCGTGGGTGAGAAGTCGGAAGGTGATCCTTTTGCTGACTGGGAGCCGATGCAGGTGTCTCAGGTGTGCGGAGATGTGGCTGTTGCATGGTACGTCGAGGATGAGGCGGGCCGAGGCGTTTTGAATACGTTGCAGGCGTTTTTGGAGTTTAGCGGTGGTCCCAGCATAGAGGGTGTTGCCGTAGTCCAGGCGGCTCGTGACGAGGGCGTGGGTCACGGTTTTTCTGGTGCAGGCGGGGATCCAGCGGAAGATCTTGCGGAGCATGCGGAGGGTGAGGAAGCAGGCGGAGGACACAGCATTGACTTGTTTGGTCATGGTGAGAAGAGGGTCCAAGATGAAGCCGAGGTTGCAGGCGTGGTCTGAGGGGGTCGGTGCCGTGCCAAGGGCCGTGGGCCACCAGGAGTCGTCCCATGCGGTCGGGGTGTTGCAGAGGATGAGGACTTCCTTTTTGTCAGAGTTCAGCTTTAGGCGGCTGAGTCTCATCCAATCTGCGACGTCCTTCATGCCATCTTGTAGGTTGGTCTTAGCGCTGGCGGGGTCCTTGGTGAGGGAGAGTATAAGTTGGGTGTCGGCGGCGTAGGAGGTGATGATGATGTTGTGCTTGCGTACGATGTCGGCGAGGGGGCTCATGTAGACATTGAAGAGTGTCGGGCTGAGCGATGAGCCTTGAGGTACGCCGCAGATGATCTCGGTGGGGTCTGAGCGAAAAGGATGGAGGACACAATCGCTTCAGGGACCTTACAGATTTTCACTAAAAGCGCACTCTGGGACCTTAGCTATTCCTCTTTCTCAGTCCCCCACGTCCGCAAGTAAAATTAGACCCGCAAACTTTACTCTCAACTGATCTTAGGGTCTGTCCTGGTGCACATAGGACTCGTCAAATCTCAGTCGAAGCTTCTTTCATTCAACGTACGTTCATTTAGACTTGTTGACCACGCCCGATCAACCTACTAAACCAGGCAGATTACAACATATACCCAAGTGTCTCTTACACTTATCAATATACTCCGGAGTCTTAGACCACGCAGGGTCCATACATCACCAACAACCACGTGGACAATTTTTGACCACCAAGCGCTACACACATGTGAAGTTCGACAACTTCTCTACTCACACACCTTTTAGGAGTATGCACACTCCTACTAACTCTAAACTGGAGTTCGCAAACTCCCTACTGTTTACCTCACATACATTACAATTCACCTGCGATCTGCTTAAGCTCAGGCAAGTGCAATTCTACCCTTCTCATACTATCTCAAATACGCCGGGAACATACCCAACCTTACTCACGGGATCCAAGATCTGGGAAAGTCATTTCTGGGCTTAAGGGAACATCATCTTTGCTACCATTGTCAATTCAGAAAAACAAAATTTAAACCTCATGAAATCAAAACAACTATACTCAAATATTAAACTACCACTATACCCTTTACTCCTTACTTAATTTGTTCCCTAAGGAAACTAACCATCAAGCTGCTACCAAAAAACTGCTAGCGCGCCTTGTCCTTAGTAAGTAAACTTACAAGGGGACGCATATAGGTCGATTAATCTTTTGGATCGCAAAGGGTATCCTAGTCAAGTATTGCGAGAAAAAGAAAACTTCAACAATTCAAAAATCAACTTAAAATACCATGAACTAATCTAATCAGAAAAAAAACACCATGACTCATATGAAAGTTAGTTTTGTTTATTCCCTATTAGTTACAACTCTACTCATAAAACTTTATTCAACCATATCATGTTTACCAATTTCCTTATTACCAACATAAGCAATAAATTCTCATCACTTGTTAATATGCAATCAACTTTAAACAAAGCAAATAGCAATTCATAATATATCGAATGATTCAGCAAAATAAGTCAGTCAGTCTAAGTCACCCTCAGCCACCCTTGTCAGCCTACCTATATCCAGATTAGCATTAGCATGTGGGTCTTCATGCTAAAACAATTTAGTCAAAAATCATTAATTTGTAAAACTATCTAAAAAAGAAAAATGTTTTAAACAGCACAGTTGGTACCTAGAAAGAAAGCATTCATTAGTCAGTCAGGTTATAGCTACCTATCCAAGATAGATCAGCAAAGAGTCAGACTTCGTCTCCAGGTCATTAGTCATCAGCAAGGCTCATGCTCACAGAAGCAAGCCCAGGTTTCAGCTCTGCGGACAGCGTCTCCTGACGTCATTAACTTTCGCCCCTCCGTTCTGATTTTTCCCTTCATGTCATGACTTTTTATTAGGGTCTCTCAGTCCGTCCCACAATTTGCCCATTGGTCAACCTTATCAGGGGTTATGACTCTAACCTATAATTTTTGTTTACCACTTGTCTATGTTATTTTGAGAGTCAAGCTCCATTAACATGATTGGTTCTTCTGTCGATGAGAACATCATCTGGTTCTTCAGGTAACAAAATTGTTGCTCCCAGCTCTTAGTCTGTAGCTCCATTGTTCAAGTCCTAGGTAAGTACATTTAGCCTACTCTACACATAATTGCATCAATTTGTTCTGATCGTCTCCTGTCCGCTGGTGAGTTTGCAGTTTTCTCTTAGCAGAGCTCATAGTTGAACTTTGTACAGTTCAAGGTTCTTCTCTCCAGTTCCAGTCTGCAGCAGCTCATCGCGTCTCCATGTTTAAGCAGGCAAGGCCTAGACCTGACTAGGCCTCTGGCTAAACTAAGAACATATGGCATTACAAACATAGATTATATCGTTAATTATAATATATTAATGCAAACTTTAAAACATTTCACAGTATTTAGTACTTTTAGTACAGATGGTGACCACTCGCCGTGGGTGCATTTTGCACATTGCACGTTATTTTCATTTATTAATATTGTTCTTTTCATTAGTATGTATACGCAAGTCATTAGCATATCTGCTCCAACAGTGGCTATGGTGTACGAAGAGAAAGAAAGACCCAGCTTGCCTTCGCTATCAAGCAGCAGAAGGGGTTTTCCTCCATACTGTATGGCGCTGTGCAGCTCTTTGCCCTTTCTGAGACTCCCTTGTACAACACTCAGTGCTGTTTTGGGCTATCCCATAGGTCTCACTCCCAAGATGGCCTTACTTAATGTGGTTGACAATGAAGCTGTTACATGTGCAGGGGGTCCTCTAGCAAGCATAGCTGCCAAGTTTCCAATTTGCTTATGTGTGACATTTCTGTATTTACAATGTGCTTGTGTGTGCCATTCCAGGTCTCTGTGTGTGCCACTCTGAGTGACTCTATAACAAGCAATAAAAAAGTAATTTAGTTAGCCTGTGCATTACAGGGTCAAACTGGGACAGCTTTATAAGAAACATTTTCATTAAAACTGAGCAAAAGAAACAACAGATCTGTATGCCCAAATTAAAAATATTTAACTCCTTCCACCCCAGGATCGAGAAGCATTAGCAATGAAATGTGTTCTTCCAGAAAGAGATCTACTCACTCCATACAGTTTTATGCTAGTTTCTGGTCGAGCTGCACTGCATGACATTACTTGAAAAATACATTACCTCTTGTGGCACTTTAATCACCTGTCTGTGCAAAGTGACTGTGTCCAAGCGTACAGCACCGCAATAAGAGATTCTGCTGGAGGCAGCTGTAAGTTTCTCAGATTGTACAGGACTGCAGATGAATCAAGGAGCCCGAGAGCAGGGGCCCCAGTAGCCACTATAGTCTATCAGAAATGTTAAAGATCGTAACAAACCTGATTAGCGCCCTCATCCACATCACCAGTCAAGTATGTGTCCGCAACTACCCTCATAGGCGTAACCTCTCCTCTACTTCGGGCAGGTCATGCAGGCTGCATCAGCTTCCCAAACAAGTGTTCACTCACATTTCACACACGTTCAGTGTTGGACACACTTGTATAGATACTGCCTGTTTGATTACTTTGCATTGAGATGCCTGATTGATCTCACCTGCACCGCCCTGTCATGCCCGTGTGGGACGCGGTATTGCCTTTAAGATGGAATAGCCTGATGTGGGTGACTGGCGCCCCCTGAGCTGAGGTGCGATCCCCCTGTGGCCGACTGTGTGGTCCGATTGCAACATGGGGAAAACGGATAACAAAAAAGCCAAGCTGTCCTTTGAATCACACAGGATGACATGCACCACTGATTTCACGCAGGAAGAAAATACACTGGGCCCCCAGGAAGATGGAGGTGCTACCCCAGAGCTGGATATATGTTCTATGTTTGTCAACATCAAACAAATCCTGCACACCATTGACATGTAGACTGACAGGCTCACCAACAGCTTTGAATGTTTGAAGAAGGTTGACAGGCATGAGGAGCGGCTGGACCAACTCGAACACTGCACGCAGGATGTTGAGGACATGCAGGCCTTGGATGGTAATTGCCTGCTCCAGACGGAGAAAGTACTGGAAGTAATCTGCAATAAAAATGAGGTCTTGGAAGCAAGGGCGTGACGTAACAATCTGAAAATTATTGGTGTCCCCGAGTCGACTGAGATGGACCGCATGAGGACTTTGTGGAAAAGGTGCTTCACGACCTCTTTGGGGTGCTTCTCTCCCCAATGGTCATCGTTGAGGGCGCATAGATGCCTGGGTCAGCAACCACTTCTGGGGGCCATCTGCCCACTCAATCATTGCAAGACTCCTTAATTATCGGGCTAGGGATACCACACTTCACCTGGCAAGAGAACACTGCCCTCTCCAATACCAGGACAACAAGATCTCTTTTTTCCAGATTTTACTCTGGCTGTCGAGGCCACCAGTTGAAACTTGCTTCCGGTAAAGGGCACACTGCAGAAGACAGATGCCAAGTACTCCCTGATCTACCCGGCCAAACTTTGTAATCATCATTTGGGGAAAACACACTACTTCACAGCCATCACAAAATTTGCTAGAGGACTTCCCGCTGCTGAACTTGCCCTGCTGCTATCACCCCTGGGGTCGGAGAGCAGCCACCTTTGTGAAAACGATTGATGGTGTATCCTTTGCATGACACCTATGCGGTGGTACTTTGTTACCATGAAAACAGTTGTGGACTCTTTCTTGCTCCCACTTAGAATCCTGCAGCACCGAGTCCTTTGTGGCTAACTTCTGGATGATGCAGAACTGGCGAACTGATTCACCTGCAGTGATGAACCTCACTTGGGCTGTCCTGACTTTCCCTTCCGGCCTCCCAGCGCATACCAACCTAGGATGGTGCTGGGCTGCTCTGCTGCCCTCCCTGGAATGAGCCCCTTTGTGGTTTCCTTTATTTCTTCTGGGAAGTTGACTGGTGGGTGGAGTGGTCTTGTTTTCCAGTTTGGGGGGCCAAAGTGGGTGGTGGGTCACTGATTGGGGCAATGCTTCTGATATATGCCTTTTGTTTTTCTTTCCACTGTTAGCCACTCAGCATTGAGTCCCATCCCCCTATACTGCACACACCTGCCTGACTAAAGCCACCCCCCAAATATCCCTCTTTCAATGACATCAGTTAAATGTTTGACGTGGAATATTTGGGGCATGAATGACAGGCGGAAGGTGAGAGAAGTATTTGCATATCTACAGCTCCACAATATTGAGTTACACTTGACAGACGCACCGCTGACTCACTTAAGGATAAGCCTGATTTGAGAGAAGCAGTAGCCTGCTACTTGAATTATGCAGGGGACTGCGTTGGTACTCCATGGAGGATTTCACTGGCACACATGCTGTGCTCTTTGCGACCCATAGGGGTGCTATGTTATTCTGGCTGGTATTTTACAGGGACCTCCATGGATACTGATATAGGTATATGGCCCCAACATAGATGATCCCCTCTTTTGCAGCGTTCTAGCTCCTGGTGGAGATAATGGGCCTGGGAGCAGTGCTTTGGGGTGGAGACTTCAATGTAGTTTTGGACACCTGAGCTGATAGATCCAGTGAGACACGCCATCCACACCCAACAAGCTGCTGCACAATTGCATACCATTGTTACTGACAACAGCCTTACAGACATCTGGCATGCTTACCAAACTCATAGCTCTGAGGGAACTTGCATTTCATCCACACACAACAATCAATCCAGGATTGACTTCTTGCTGACCACCAGAGATGTTGTCTCCTGGACCACCGACATTCAGCATCTTCCGCGTACACTGTCCAATCACACTCCGGTTCTTTTGGAGCTCCACCCACCTGATATCACTTTGCATGCGTTTTCTTGGTGACTCTCCCCCACCACTCCTAGGAGCATTGCGAGACCAAGTGTTTTGGAGTGAGGTTCGGACGGCCATCGTAGAATATTTTGAATATAACTCACAGTCTGTCACTTCACTGGTCATCCACTAGGTTTGGATTGCCAGACAAGCCAGGGTGCTGAAAACATCACATGCGGAATTGACCCAGCTGGAGGCGGAGATTTGTGCTTTAGAGCTCCAGTACTATGAGTCCTGCGATTGGGAACTCCTGACTTCTATCCGCAGCTAACTTGTGGAACATGAAGAGGTCGCAACTCTAAAGACGCACTACATTAGGGAGAGAGGCCTGCGCCTGGCGGTCCGGGGAGGGCGACAGGGCAAGTATGACATTGGCAGAGCTCCTATGCAGGCCCTGGATGAGTGACTGTGGTCAAACTCCTGGACGATTGCCTTGAAATACAGGCAGATGCAGACGCTATACAGGATACCATAGTGGGGTTCTTTTCCACTCAACTTTGCCCCCCCCCCCACACAACACTCTATCTGAACTCAATACAACTGCTTCAGCTCAAACAGGGGCATTGTACTTTCCTTAATGAACCATTGTGGTAGAACAAATTGTTCAGGAAATTGGGGATCTACCTGGGGATTAAGCTCCTGACCTTGATGGCCTCATTGCCTCCTTCTACAAGGACTATTTCCCCCTACTGGCCCCTCACCTCCTTAAACTGTATGAGTAATCTGTGCGGAATGGAGTGCTACCTCCCTTCCTGAGTGAGGCCCTCATAGTAACTTAGACCTAAGACCAGACAAGGACCCCCTGGTGCTGCGATTTCTATAGGCCACTCTCCATGATAGATATTGATAAAATCTTGTCTAAGCTGATTGCCTCAAGCCTTCTCCCTTTATTGCCGCTTATAGTCTGGCCGGTCCAATCGGACTTGTGTGCCCATAACCCATGTACATTCTTTGCCCTTCTCGACCCGGTTGAGCCAAACCATAGGATGTTCTTGGGCTTAAGGCATTCAATTTGCTGGAATGGCCTTACGTTTTCCATCTTCTAGCGCATTTCAGAATTGGGAACAAATTCATACATCTGATCTGGGTACACTACACCCAGATAACCATGCACATGCCTGCGGATAAATGGGACCATTTCAACCATATCTCGCGGCACGTCACGGGTGTCCATTATCACTCATCTTATTCTCCATTGCGATGGAACACCCTACAGCCCGCCTGCGACAACACCATTCAAACTGACAGCTTGCATTCCGTCCCAGGCAGATTCTGATCTCCATGTATATGGAATGATGTTACTTTATACGGTCGGGCCCTGCTGTAAACTTAGATCTGCTCCTGAGGGAATTCATTTGCTTTGGCGGCATTGCGGGTATTACTAATAATTGGGGGTAAATTCAACTTATTTCCACTCACGGAGGCAACCCAGACCTTCACCTCCGACTTTCCACTGCTGTGGGCTAAAAACCTTGTCCGCTATCATAGAGTCTTGCTTAGTCGTGATCTGGATGAACACTGGTGGGTGAATTATGGCAGGTTGATGTCATGGCTCGAGGACAGGGTTGCCACATGGTCGAAGTTACTGCTGTCCCTCAGCGGGAGGTTGG
Source organism: Pleurodeles waltl (assembly GCF_031143425.1). NCBI lineage: Eukaryota > Metazoa > Chordata > Amphibia > Caudata > Salamandridae > Pleurodeles > Pleurodeles waltl. The sequence continues at coordinate 1,168,709,721 of NC_090437.1, forward strand.
CTTTAGCAAAAGTGGTAATATTTCCCAAATTCCTATATTTATTTCTCAACTTGGCACTCCCTCTACCGGCTAACTCCAGTCTCTCCTTATATCACTGACATGGGCTAGCAAACAATCACGAGTGGCATGTGGGATACTGAAACTCCCCTTTGAGCAGGGAGAGCTGGGGGAACCCATATGGACTTAAAAGTCTTTAGTGCCCATGCCCATTTTGCCTGTTACTGGCTGCACCCCATTAAAGTATCAGCCTCACACTGCACCTGAGAATGAACATGTGGCCCTGTGTCCACTTCAGATGGCTCTCTATGGCACTGTCAGGCGAGTACGAAACTGGATGGATACAGTAGCCTACACGGTGTTGGCATGGAATCAGTTGTGGAGAAGCGCTTGCCTTGATCATCGGTTTGCCTTGTTGAGTGCCCAGGATGCACTCACCAATGTCCTAAGGGCTTACCAACAATCCCAGGACATGATGGTCAGGTGATAGACATCATGCAGGCGAACCAGCGGCTGCAGCAGGAACACCACCAGGAGATGAGGAAAGAATTGCAGGCCCTCAACTCCACCATCGTCTCCATAGCACAAGTGCTGGGTGATATGGCCAACATCCCGAGGGAGTACACGTCACACCAGCGGGATCCTTCCACAAGCCAGTCAACGACCAGCCCTCCACATCTGCTGCAGCTAGTGGACAGGAGGCCCTGCCACAGGACCCACAGGCCACCAGCACCCCTCCCACTGCAGAAGGTGAACCACTCCGCAAACGTTTCCTGCAACCCAGACAGACACTAGAGACACTGGCCAAGACCACCACCAGGAAATGAGACCCTCCTGAATGTCACCCTTGTGTTCCACTGTGTCACCTTGTCCACTTTGAACTGCCATTGCTCCCCTTCTTATGGCCCCTTTGACACTGGACCTGTGCTGCAAACAGACTGAACCACTACCCTGTACTATTCCCAACCATCACCCCACTCTATTGCACTTCCCATTGTAGAACTATTTTCAATAAACACCCTTGGACACAACTTGTGTAAATGTGCTTTATCTACAGGTAATGTACAATGTAACGAACTGTAATGAACTGCATGATCCTGTGTAAATGTCCTGTAACATGTTGACCCATCCAACAAATGTGTCTCATCAGTCTGTACACATCACAGCAGTACACTGTTGGAACAACAGCAACATCTGCAACAAGGGAAGATATAGGTGACATTCAGGTGGGATGCAAAAGGAATGACTGGCATCATGCTGCAGTCACACAGTACAACACTAAAATGTAGTCTTGCTTAGTTCAACAGTCTTGATTAAAACAACAATAATGGGCCACCCTCATTAATTTTACTTACATATTCCATAAATATGGGTATATAATATAGATGCTTTAAATAAAGGTTATAAATACATCTCAAGCCCTCATGTAAGTTGTACGATATCTACTTTATTGAAATCTCAAAATTTGTGGGTTAATTTATTAATTCATAATTTTAAATAAATCATATCTAAACATTGTAAACATTGTTCATGCATAGAAATACAATAAATAACTGCCCTCGTACTCGAATTGCCAAAAATAACATACCTCCGAATATACGTCAATCACCCAAACATCCACATACAACACCACTCCCACTCTAATTAAAACACAAAAGAAAATACCAGATGTACCAGTAAATTAGTTCAACAGTCTTACCTGAGTGTCAATGGAAGTACTGCTGGATCAAATGTGACCTGTTGTCCATATCGTCCACCTCTGTCCTCAGTGTCCACTGCTGCCACAGCTGCATTGTCACCCCCCTCTTCCTGCAGATAGGGTACATTCCGCCTGAGGGCCAAATTGTGCTGCATGTAGCACAGAACAATGCAGACCTTCTCAGGGGAGTAGCATAGGGATCCACCTGTCAGATGGAGGCACCTGAACTTAGCCTTCAGGAGACCAAAGGTCCTTTTGACAATCCGCCTGATATGCCCACGGGCATCATTATACATATTTTCATCCCCTGTTCTCGGATTCCTAACATGGGTCATGAGCCAGGACAGGTTTGGGTGGCCAGAATCACCTGCTAGAAGTAAGGGACACACATTAGCCCAGCGCAAAGGCATGGGCCATGACTCCTGAAGGCATACACTCACAAACATTGGGTGGGGACACAGGCTCACCTATTAGCCACACTCTGTGCCTCTGTAGTTGTGCCATCAGCTGTGGGATACTGCTGTTTCTCAGGACAAAGGCATCATGCACCGACCCTGGATACTTGGCAGTGACGTGGGAGATGTACTGGTCAGCCAGGCACACCATCTGGACATTGAGTGAGTGGAAACTCTTTATTCATGTACACTTGTTCATTGGTCCTGGTGGGGGGACTAAGGCAATATGAGTCCTGTTGATGGCCCCAATTACATGAGGTATGTGTCCCATTGCATAGAATCCAGCCTTCACAGTGGGTAAGTCATCTACCTGGGGGAATGGAATGTAGCTGCAAATGTGTTTTGAGCAAGGCAGACAAAACTCTTGTGTTAGAAATGGGGTCTTTGGTTGGCAGTCAGGTTACCCCCCCGTCCAAGCAAGGACCCTCACTCTAGTCAGGGTAAGTCACACACAATCCAAATTATCTTGTGCCTACCCTCTGGTGGCTTGGCACTGAGCACTCAGGCTTAACCTAGAAGGCAATGTGTAAAGTATTTGTGTAATAAATCATGCAATAACACAGTAGAACACCACAAAAATACACCACACAGTGTTTAGAAAAATATATAATATTTATCTGGTAAGATGTAGGTCAAAACGATCAAGATTCAATAAGTATGCGTTGAAATATCACTGTAAAAATGATATAAAGTGTATTTAGTCTTTAAAAAGCAACAAGTGTCTCTTGCAAGCACAAAGTACCTGGTTTGTGTTCAAATTCTCCGCAAGGGACTGCAGAGGAGGAGATGTGTGGAAAACAGGGAAGTGTGTGACCATTTTTCTGGTGCACACAGACAATGCAGCAGTGAGTTTTCACGCAGAGAAGGCTTTGCATTGATTTCTGGTGCACAGACTGGAATCCTCTTCGGGTTGTGGGGTTTCGGACGCCCTGAGGACGATGCGTTGTAATCCTGGGCGTGCAGGATGAAGTCACAGGGACCGCGTCGATCTGATGGACGATGCGTGGAAATTTCTGCTGCATGGCAGGCACTACGTCGATTCCTCTCAGGAAGTCAGGCTGCCTCGTTCCAGCTCAGCTTTGCGTCGATCCAGTTAGGCGTGCGTCAAAGTTCCAGTCGCAACGCTGGCGCTGCGTTGATCTTCTCTTGCGAAGTCGGGCTGTGTCGATCCAGTTCGGCATGCAGTGATTTTCTCACCGTGATACAGGCTTTGCGTTGTTTCTTGCAGGCTGTGCGTCTAATTTTTGCCGCACAAGGAGTTATTTTGCAGGATGAAGTCTTTTTGGTCCTGAGACTTCAAGGAACAGGAGGTAAGCTCTATCCAAGCCCTTGGAGAGCACTTCTCAGCACAGCCAGAGAGCAGCAAGGCAGCAGGCCAACCAACAGCAAGGCGGCAGTCCTTCTCAGAAAAGCAGTCCAGGTGAGTCCTTTGGGCAGCCAGGCAGTTCTTCTTGGCAGGTTGCAGGTTCTGGCTCAGGGATTCTTCACCAGTGGTATCTTGTCCAGAAGTGTCTGAGTTGGTAGGGTCAGAGCCCCTGCTTAAATACCCAAATGTGCTTTTGAAGTAGGGGAAACTTCAAAGAGTGGCATAGGTCCCCTTTCAGTTCCATCCTGTCTTCCAGGATCCCGGTAGGGTGTGTGTCAGTCCTTTGTGTGAGCGCAGGCTACTGTCCTTTGACATGCAAGTATCAGGCCCTCTACCCTCCCAGCCCAACAAGACCCAGTCAATATGCAGATGTGTGCAAGTGTGACTGAGCATCCTGTGTTTGGGGTTGTCTGAGTGAATGCACACGGGAGCTGTCAACTAAACCTAGCCAGACGTGATTGTAAGGCACAGAAGGATTGAAGTGTAGAGAAATGCTCACTTTCTAAAAGTGGCATTTCTAGAATAGCAATATTAAATCCAACTTCACCAATAAGCAGGATTTTCCATTACCATTCTGGTCATACTAAATATGACATGGCTACTCCTTTCAGATCAGAATCTACCACTCAAACAGTGTATGAGGGTAGCCCTAATGCTATCCTATGAAAGGCGCAGGCCTCACAGCAGTGGAAACGAATTTAGGAGTTTTACACTACCAGGACATATAGAACACACATGTTCATGTCCTGTCTTTTATCTACATAGCACTCTGCCCTATGAGCTACCTAGGGCCTACCTTAGGGGTGGCTTATATGTAGAAAAAGGGGAGTTTAAGGCTTGGCAATTACTTTTAAATGCCAAGTCGAAGTGGCAGTGAAACTGCACACACAGGCCCTGCAATGACAGGCCTGAGACATGGTTAGGGGGCTACTTATGTGGGTGGCACAACCAGTGCTGCAGCCCACTAGTAGCATTTAATTTACAGGCCCTGGGCACATATAGTGCACTTCACTAGGGGCTTACAATTCAATTAAATAATTGGCTAACATGGCCCTTCATGGAGTATGGGAACCAATGATGAACAATGTCGGCGGTGACGGTGTTCACCGCCCTGGAAGTGACCGCCATTTCCTTTCTAACACTTCACTTGATTCCTGACTTTCCACAGAACGACATCTCCAATGTGTGTGCTGCTGTGACCTATGACTGGAACCTGCCATGGCTCGTGCTACAGGGGAAAGGGCCCTATCCTTCACGTTGAAGGAGTTGGAGTGCCTCGTGGACAGGGTCCTACCCCAGTATGGCCAGTTGTATGGGCCTCCAGACCAACAGGGGAGTACACCATGGGTACGCTGCATGCGACATGACTGCATGGAGATGTGTGTGTGTGTGTGTGCTGGCAGTGTGTCTGGTGGGGGTAGGGCTATTGGCTGGTGGTAGCGTCAATGCAGGGGTACGGGTCATGTGTGTGCCTGATGAGGGGAAGTGCTCATGTGGGCCATATGTGTGAGAGGCTGGATTGCCAGGTTCATTGTTTCCTTTGCAGGTCAGCGCCATCAGAAGAAGGGATTGTGGCGTGCCATCGCCAAGGACGTACGGACCCTGGGGGTCTATAGCAGGCGGAGCACCCACTGCAGGAAACGGTGGGAGGATCTGAGACACTGGGCCCGGAAGAACGCAGAGGCCCAGCTGGGGAAGACTGCAGAGGCCCAGCTGGGGATGACCTCCCAACGAAGGAGGGGTGCCTGTTGGAACCTCACCCCACTGATGGCCCGCATACTGGCAGTGACCTACCCAGAGCTGGATGTGCGCTTGAGGGCATCACCTCAGCCACAAGGGGGTGAGTACAGTGTATATGTCAACCATCTCTGTTGGCTGGCATGTTGGATTTGGGTGCAGGGTACTAGTCAGTTGATGCCCCAATATGCCAGTTCAGATATTGCTGTGTGGTCCAGCTCAGAATAATAGGGTGGAAAGCATGTATTAGATAGCTAGGGTGACATCCCATGTCAGAGAGGGCATAGCTGGTCCCAGTTGGTGTGTGGCTGGCAGGGTTTGGCTCCTACCTGCTGTGGTACTTAGCCAATGGTATGCCAGTGTGGTCCATACTGCCCATTCTCAGTCGCAATGTGTGACAGCGATGTGTCTGCCATCTGTGCTGTTGGTGCTGAGACCCTGTGCTCCCTTTCTCTCCCCCTCTCCTTTTGTCATCCTGTCCATGTGTGCATTAGCATCATCTGGTGGAGGAGCAGGGGCACTGGCGAGTGAGCGAGCTGCAGCCCACGGGTCACAGGAGGCAGAGTCCACTGACGCCGAGGGAACCAGTGGGACAGGGGGCGAGGGGAGCACCAGAGTGGGGACAGGAGGTGACACCACTGACTCAATCGTCCTCCAATGGGAGCTCCCTGGTGGTGGCGGACACTCTGGGATCACCCCAGCTACAGGTTCTACCGCCACCCCCATACCAGCACTGCCCGCCCAGTAGCCCCCCCCCACCGAGTTGCCCGTGCCCGCTCACGCAGGAGGGTGGGCATCTCCTTCACTCCAGGCACCTCTGGCCCTGCCCCAGTCAGCCCTGCTGCCCTCAGTGAGGAGGCTATTGAACTCCTGAGATCCATCTTTGTAGGACAGTCACCCATTGTGAATGCCATCCAGGGGCTGGCATCCCAGATGCAGCAATGCAGTGCCTTCCTGGAGGGCATCCACGGTGGGTTGGCAGCTCTACAGAGATCGTTTAAGGCTCTGGCCTCTTCACTGACGGTAGCCAGTGTCTCTGTTTCATCAGTTTCCCCTCCTACTACCACTACTCAATCCCAGTCTCCTTACCCCCAATCCATCCCACGCACACATTCTGACAAGCATGCACCCAAAACAACACACAAGACGCGCACAGACAAACCCAGGCAGCACAATTCAGTCCACAAGCACTCACACAGCCAACACACAGATGCCCACAAAACATCATCCGCTTCCTCCACTCACCCCCTCCTCCCTCATAGTCACATCCTTACTCACATCTGCATGCACTGCATCAACATTCCCAAATCCTGACACCTGCACAACTTGCCCAGTCACCAAAACAGCAGACCAGTAGACATGCATCCCACACACCACATGCGCAGTCACCACCACCACCACATGCAGAACACCCACCTCACTTACAGACACCAAAAACATCCATCCACACGTCATGTTTGTCCTCCCCCACCGTCTGCCCCCCTCCAGTAACACACACACGCTTGTACTCAGACCCCCAACTGCCATCCACCTCACACACACACTGTCCATACACCTGCACCCAAGTCCAGCACACCTCCTCCTCCTTCAACCACTCCCTGTACCTCCACTCCCATCCCTCCTCCCACATGTCGACCAATTGTCCCCAAGAAGCTTTTCCTTTCCCGCCTTGACCTCTTCCCTTCCCCCCAGTCCTGCCTGTAAAAGGAAGGTCCCACCACTTAGGTCAGTACCTCAAGCACCCAGTCCGACACACCTCCACCCCAAAGTCTCCAGCTGGCACTATGGGGCACATGAGTGTTAAGCCTGACCCGCGCAATATGGACACTCCTCCCCGACCCCAAATGGAGGGCTAAGGTGCCGCCCCCTCCCAAACAGACTGGCAAGACCATGGGACCACCTACAAAACCCAGGGCCAAGGAGGCCCCCCAGATATCAAGGACTAAGGAGGCTCCCCAGAAATCAAAGGCCAAGGAGGAGCCCCTGACATCCAAGGCCAAGAAGGCCCCCAAGATATCAAAGTCCAAGGTGGCCCTCCAGAAATCAAAGGCCCAGGAGGCCCCCCTGATCTCAAAGGCCAAGGAGGCTCCCCAGAAATCAAAGGCCAAGGAGGCTCCCCAGAAATCAAAGGCCAAGGATGCCCCCCAGACATCCAAGGCCAAGGAGGAGCCCCGGCAATCCCTGGAGAAGGAGGCCCACCAGACATCCAAGGCCAAGAAGGCCCCCCAGAAATCCAAGGCCAAGGGGGAGCCCCAGAAATCCCTGGGGAAGGAGGCCCAAAAGGAATCCCTGGACAAGGAGCCCCAGAAATCCCTGGACCCGGAGGCCCTTGATATGGTGGCCATGGCGCAGCAGCTGGAACCAGAGGCCAGGAACAGCATCCTGAACCAGAGGCCAAGGGGCACCATCAGTAACCAGTGGGCAACCAGACCCCTCCTCATCCCGTGGGCAGGAAGCTCCCTCCAGAACCAGTGGGCAGCCAGCCCCCTCCTCATCCTGTGGGCAGGAAGCCCCCTCCAGAACCAGTGGGCAGGAAGCCCCCTCCAGAACCAGTAGGCAGCCAGTCCCCTCCTCATCCTGTGGGCAGGAAGCCCCCTCCAGAACCAGTGGGCTGCCAGCTCCCCCATCCTGTGGGCAGGAAGCCCCCTCCAGAACCAGTGGGCTAGAAGCCCCCTCACAATGAGCTGCAACACCCTCCCAACCAACCCCCTGAGGTGCCTGCCCATTTCCAACATGATGCCCCTGAACAGTGGAGTCCCGATGTTGTCAGGAGTCAAGTTGGGGCTTGGACTTTGCCCTTTGAGCATTAGTGACTTTTGACTGGACTTGGGGCCTGCATTTCTTTATTTCTGCAGTTGTGCATGTTTTTGCATTTTACATATTCATACAAAAGGAATACAGTGGTTGGAACTGTGTATGTGTCCTGCTTTTATTTACTCTAGGGTTCTGTTGCTGTTTATACCTGTGCATGTGTTGCAGTGTGTATAGTGTGTGTGTGTCACTCCCCCCCACCCTTGTGTCCTAGGCGGCAGTAATCACTGTCATCGTCTTCGTTGGTGTTGGTGCTCCAGGACAGCCATGACAGGATACAGCATTGGGAATACTTGCAGTTCAGGTTCAATGGCGAACGGGGACTCCTGTGTGTCCCTGGAGGTGAGTGTCTCCTTTTCAGTGATGTGTTTCCACCAGGCTTTTGGTGTCGCTGCTACCGCCCCGGAAATCGTGGTGATGTGCTATGTCTGTAGGTGGCTACCTCCGTGTTCATACCGCGCTGGCAGTTGGGGTGGTACATTGGCTGTGTCTAAGGGAGTGATCACCGCCATGGTCATAATTTGGCAGTCATTTCCGCCAGCCTGTTGGCAGGGATACCGCCACGTTAACCCTGTCATAATGACCACCTATGTTTTAGTAGACAATCATGATTGCTTTCGTTTTTATTGTAATAAATATTGATGAATAGATGGCAATATTTGGATATTGATACTCATTTATACTGATGTTCTATGGACGGAGAAATGGATGAACATACCACTGATATTTATTGTGGTTTTTTTGTGCAGTTCCTTGCAAAACGCCAATAAATCAAATTTTTAAAAAATAAAAAAAGGGGAGCAAGTTCACACTTTAATATTAAGGCTGGGAAAGCTGAATGGGGAAGCTACACACACTAAGGCTGGGAATAAGTTAAGTATTACAGGAGTAATTATTTATTTTGAATGGCTTGCTGCGCAGAGGCAAATGTTGGTGGGTATCTGATTACCCTACATAATAGAGGAGCAGCTTGAGCTGCTGGAGTCTAACCAAGGTCATTATTCTGCCAGCAATGCATGCATTATAAAAGAGAAATGCCCCAGTGGCAGATGGTTTACCAGTGGAATTTCACCCTGGTGTCGACAGACAGGTGTAATATCCTGGTTATCCCAATTCCCTGTATGCCTTAACTGGTGCCTGGAATACCGAGAGTGAATGATGTAATAGGATGTTGCTGTGTAGTGTGGAGTGGTAGCTTGGAGACAGATTTGGAGAGAGGGTAGCGCACGGACACATAGAGCCATGTTTTGTAACACACAGGATTAAGCTGCTTAACCTATATAGGCTCAACTATATCAACCATACTCTAGAGCGGGAGGCAAACCCAAATAGGGAATAGGGTGGCTGTGTTGGACATAGAAAGACCTGTAATACACTTAGTAAGGCCTACATGCTGCACATAGTGGAGCAAATTGGGTTCAGTCGTGTATTTTAGCGCTGGATTGAAATACAATACATTCATTGGAGATACAAATTGAAGAATGGTAGTGTGATGTCAGATAGCTGGCCCCTAGAAACAGGAAACACACAGGGTTGCCATGTCCACACTCCTGTTTGCCCTCCAAATGCAGGTACTCAGGCATGTTCCAAATCACGAGCTACAATACTGGGGTGTGTGGGTGAGATCCACAATGTATGTGGTCTTGTTATGTGGAAGACACAAGTGCATCTACAAGACCCCTTGGTGGCATTCTTAATTCTGCTGCATGTGTTGACTCAGTGCATTAATCAACCTACGTCTAGGGTATCCCTTTTTGGAGGATTGGGCAGGTTGGAGCAAAGCAGGTTCCTGAACTGGAAATCCAATGGGAACCGAACAGCTTCAGATAGTAACATGAGATGAATTGCGGAGGGCTTAAAGAGTTCACTACCTTTCTGGAACACTTTTCCATTGTCTGTTATCGATAGGGTATCTGGAGCCAAGATGGTCCTTTTGCCATACTGTTTATATTTTCTGCATGGAGTAATGAATCCACTGCCAGCACTTTTATATAAAGACTTTGACTGCCTGCTGAGCCAATTGGTTTGGGTAGGAAAGCAAAGCAGGCTTACGCTTAGCATCATGTTTTATAACTTATGTTATCTTTTTCTTCCCATCCGAGGGCTAGGGCTATGCATCCAGCGTAGGCATCACATTAGGCATCTGGTGTATCCCCAAGGATCATGGGAACTGTAGTTTATTTCATGTCGGCTCCGATGCCCGAATAAAATGTTCACCTGTTTCACCTTTTTTCTTTATGGAATCAGGCCAAAATGGATCCTGGGGCTTTGAGAATGGTAGCGTTGAATACCAGATGTGCTGCCTCTACATATTATAAATAATTGAAAAGAGGTGCAACCAACACTGACATTTTGTTCCGGGGGGTTGTTGGCTCACACACCCTATTGGTGTCATACTTCATCTTTGGGTCCTAGCCTAGTCCCTTTGTGATATAGTTAGAGCAGCATACAGAAGTAGGGGTTACATATCAACTAACAGTAGGAACTGCAAGAGTTACACAGCCCAGTAATCACAGCTACTAAGATAGCAGAAACACAGGACGATAAGGATAAGGAGAACTGGAGACTATGGAGAAAACAAGAAGACCAGGAGTGTGCAAAGAAGAAAGAATTGCGATGCAACTAGCCTCAGGACAAAGTGACCTAGGAACAAATGTTAGCCATCTTGGATTAGAATAAAGTAAGGAAACAAAATGAGCATGTTAGCTGAATATCTTTATAATTTGAGGATCAAAAATGTGCTATTTGTAATGTGCCCAAAAATTAAATAATGTCAGGAGGGGGATTATGCCCCCCAGCACAGTGTGGTGCTTAATCCAAGATGGAGGCAGTGTAGGATGCCTTCATGTCACGACTGTCGCTTCCAAGAAGAACCCACCTCGAGGTCGCAAAGGGCTGCTCAACAGGGAAGCCGGGAACTGCATGGCACAGAACCCAGTAGCCACCGTGAGCCATGCAGCAGAAGGCAAGGGGGGCACCACTGCAGCAATGGTAAGGAGTTATTCCTTACACTAACAGTAACAAACCACGGGTATTTCTGAAGGACAAACAATTTGAAAAGGACTGGTCCCTAATAGCATGGCGTTGCAGTAGAGATTGGTTGATTCTAATCATTAATACTGTGAAACACCCCTCAGATGCCATGTTAGTGAAGATCAAGATTAGTGAGGCTAATTTGAGGAGTCAGATGCAACCAAGCATATTTAAAAAGAAACTAGAGGAGGTAAACATGGAAACATCAGGTCGTAAGGAATTCCTAACAAACAAAAATGACAAAACTCCAGAAGGACATCAAAAAGTTTTCTCTCACCGGGGTCTATCCATGTACACAGGATGATTATCTCCCAAAATCAAAAGACCAATTTTCATCTAAAAGTGGCTACATGCAAAGTGATTGGTCTTCGAACTCCGATTTGGAATGTTTGAGCAGTCACAACTCAAACATGAGTGTGAAAAACACAAATTATAAAGGAGGAAGGAGACACAATAACTTTTATTTCCAGCCAACTCCACCACTACCCTACGTTTTTCTGGCTAAATGCATATGAGCCACCACCACCCATGGATCAGATGCATCCTAATCAGGAATACCGTCATTTTTAAGGATGGGGAGGATGGAAAGGGAGAAAACCAGATGAAAAAGTGCACTGGGAGGAACTAGAGGCGGTAACAACAAGCAGCAAAAATGAAGTATGGGGTGAGGCACCAAAATAAAACACTCCAGATATGAGACATATGTAGAAAGATTGTTCTTTATTTCGTCTGGTGAGCAGGTAGCAAACCCACGCCCGAAGAACAGCCGCTTGGCCCCCAGGGCAAATGACCCTTGCAGTTCTAGGAACCAAACCAAATGTTCTATAGAACAAAGTGCCATAATAGGTGCATGAGCATCCACCTGGTAAAACAACATATCAACAAAGTAATGACAACAGTGTAAATTTGCATATAAATACAACTATTACATACATCATATATGTAAAAAAACTAAAAGGAGAACCTAAAAGCAAAAAAAAAAACATAAATTAATCAAAACATGCAAAATAACAATCTAATTGTTGCTCGAATGAGGATTTACCTTAAAAAAACAAGAGACAAGAAGCGTCTGGTAAAACAGGAAACAGCTTTTTAAATTAAATATATGGGCAGTGAGAGCAGTTACTGTACCGGGGTCTGAGGACTGTCTGTTGTAGAACATCGAAAGGACACACATCTTATACATTTCTCTGATAGCAAAAAACACATAAAACCTTCTTTCCCTGGTGAAATATGTGAACTACTGACAAGGAGTCACAGATACAACTTCCAGATAGGGACTGCAGGTGGGCCTCGACTTAGCGTGGACACTATGTGGGCCAGCAACTACATGTCCAGATGTCTGGCCTGGGGCACGTGGTCTTTGCGTGTACGGTGTCCTGATTGGCTAAGTGTACCTACTTATATGTGGCATCTAACTTTATGGTGTTTTGGGAATGCATGGTCTCTCTGGCCATTTGTGCACTAATGGGGTCAATCACCGGAGATCATTGTAGTGTTGCTGCCTATCTGTGGGATATGATCTAAGCTCGTGTGTTTGGCTGTCAGCTAAGTGTGCCCACCTGTGACCTGTAAATCATTAACCTTCAGGCCTGGGCTGCAAAGCCTGCCTGACCATGTACCTCCGTGCTGGGGTTGACAGAGAATTCATGAAGGGGGAATCCAATAGGGGCGATGTGACTTCATTTGTGTATGAAAATAAATCATTTGTGTATAAATATGTATTGTTATGCTGTGCATCGTTTAGTTAACACTCCCCCTCTAGTTGAATTTTCAACTATACCATCAACCCCATAAGACATGATAGGCACAGTGTTGGCACATTGTTGTCCCACTTCCACCCTACCCAGTCTGGGGACTGCATTTTTACAGCAGGCAGGTAGCCCCCCCAATTGTAGGAAACCACACAAAAACAGTAACATGACAAAAATGAGCAATAATGACATGCACAAAAACCGGTCAGCCACCAAGGGAGCCAGGAGAACCAGTTTGTGAACCACTCCTGCTCAGGGGCACCTCCCTCTTCACACATGTCTCTGCAGTTGGTGCAGTGCTTGAATGGCAAGTGCTAAAGTTCCATTGCCCATGTCATTGCAAGGCACAAAAGTGCAGTGGTTTGCGCCGATCAAGGCACTCACCACACCCTCCACTGCGATCATCAATTCCAAAACATACCGGTGTTGCATCACCATGAGGCGAGTGGTTCTTAGTTCTTCATTAAGGCATTAAGGTCGAGCTCAGTACTGTTCATCACTCTGAGCACCTCCCACAGTGTTATCTGCAACCAGCAGGCATTTGCTTTTGTCTGCAAGGTGAAGGCCCTCCTGTTGATATTTGAGCATTAGTGAACAGTCTAAACTCATCAGGAATGTCCTTGTACTGAGCTCAACCAACATAATCAGCAGCTCTTCTTCTTCAAACTGATGTAACAATGTTGTTTCCTTCCTTAGTGGGTTTTGGAACAGTTCAGACAGATCATCTCCAGGATGAGGGAGCAGAGGCCACACCATCCAGCGACAAGCTGAGTATAATGGAACTCGCCGCTCTGCCAGTAGGCATCCATCATCGTGGAGGTGCCCCATAGCAGATCCAGAATGTGTAGTATCGTGACACAATTCTTGTCCATGCCCAATGGAATGGTTCCTTTACTTCTGAAACGAAAGGAATACAATGTGAGTTTCTATGCAATTAGGGGTTGCCCTTTCCCTTCTATCCATGTGTATATGTCTACCTCGGTTTCCCAGATCTCCTGACATAGGGTGTCTATGCTGTTGTTTAACCCTCCCCTACAAGACCCATTTCTCTGGAATACGTACTGATGAACCTCAGTAGCCTCTCACCATTGCCAGACAGTCTGTGAGTCTATGGTCTGATGGTGTATGCCTAAAACCAGTGCCTACCGTGCTAACAGCGGGCCGAACAGTGAGTCACGTTCTGATGTGCTGACATAATCAGGGGAGGAGGAGTGTAAGAAGCTGGTGTGTGGTGGGTACCTGAGGTACTTACATCTTATGCCAGGTATCCCCTAATAGTGTAGTGTAGGCAGTGTCTAGATGCCAGGCTTTCTAGAAGTAGCTGTGGATGAGCAGCCAGAGCTTATCTAGGAGACATGCAAAGCTCATGCAGTACCACTGTAGTCACACAGCACTTGCACACATGAAAGAAAACACTCAGGCGGTCATTCTGACCTTGGCGGACGGCGGAGGCCGTCCGCCAAGGTACCGCCGTCAGAACACCGCACCGCGGTCGAAAGACCGCGGCGGTGATTCTGACATTTGCCCTGGGCTGGCGGGCGGCCGCCAAAAGACCGCCCGCCAGCCCAGGGCAAATCAACCTTCCCACTAGGATGCCGGCTCAGAATTGAGCCAGCGGAGTGGGAAGGTGCGACTGGTGCAGTTGCACCCGTCGCGTATTTCAGTGTCTGCTGGGCAGACACTGAAATACTTTTTGGGGCCCTCTTACGGGGGCCCCTGCCGTGCCCATGCCATTGGCATGGGCACGGCAGGGGCCCCCAGGGGCCCCGCGGCACCCCCTACCGCCATCCTGTTCGTGGCGGGAGAGCCGCCATGAACAGGATAGCGGTAGGGGGTGTCAGAATCCCCATGGCGGCGGAGCGCGCTCCGCCGCCATGGAGGATTCAGACGGGCAGCGGAAAGTCGGCGGTACACCGCCGACTTTCCGTTTCTGGCCGCGGCTGAACCGCCGCGGTCAGAATGCCCAGCGGTGCACCGCCAGCCGGTTGGCGGTGCGACCGCCGACCTCCGCCATGGCGGTAATTACCGCCATGGTCAGAATGACCCCCTCAGTGTTACAAAAATAAAGGTACTTTATTTTAGTGACACAATACCAAAAAGTACTAGAGAGCCAGCCCTCCAATAAGAGGAAATTAACACACTAAATATATGCACTAGTGATCAGCAATAAGCATAGAAAGTGATCAAAACAGTGCAAATACAAATACACAATAGTGACCCTAGGGAGGGCCCAAAGCATATACTACAAAAATGGAATGCGAACACAGGACCCGCCCACCCAGGTAAGTGGAATGTGTAGAGGCGATCTGGGGGTACTAGGAAACCCCAAAGGTAAGTAACACAGTGCCCCCTAGCAACCAGGAAGAAAGGACTAAGGGCCAGATGTAGCAAATTCAATTTTGCGATTCGGAAATTGCGAGTCGGTATGACTCGCAATTTCCGAATCGCAAAACCGGATGCAGAATGGTGTCTCAGACACCGTCTGCGAATCGCAATGGGGTCGCAAAGACCCACCTCATTCATATTAATGAGGTGGTTCGCATTTTGCGACCCCATTGTGATTCCCTGCACTCACAGGGATGGTGGCCTGCTGGAGACAGCAGACCTCCATGTCTGTGACTGCTTTTTAAATAAAGCAGTTTTTTTTTTGTATTGCAGCCCGTTTTCCTTAAAGGAAAACGAGTTGCAATACAAAAAAATTACGAAACCATTTGGTTTCGGTTTTTCAGAGTAGGCAGTGGTCCATTGGACCACTGCCTACTCTGAAAAAACATTTATGTCGACATTCACAAAGGGGAAGGGTCCCATGGGGACCCCTTGCCTTTTGCGAATCGGTTACCACCAGTGTGACACTGGTGGTAACTGTGAATTGCTTTGCGACCGCGTTCGCGGTCACAAAGCAATTCGGCATCGTGGTGCGAGTTGCAAATAGGAAGGGAACACCCCTTCCTATGTGCGAGTCGCATTCCCATTTTGCGAGTCGGTACCAACTCGCAAAATGGGAATGTGCATCGCGATGTGCGTTTTGCATGGCGCAAACTACGATTTTCACAGTTTGCGCCATGCAAAACACTAGCTACATCTGGCCCTAAGTTACTGGATTTTCCCCAAACCACCCAAAAGGACGGAAAAGAAGAAAACACCCACACAAGACTGCAAGAAACCAGCGGTGGTATCCTAAGGAGGAAGACCTGTGGAAGAGGAGGACCAAGTCCAGAAGTCACTGAGGAATCCAGGAGGAGAAGGAGCTACTACCCACCCAACTGTGGATGCAGGAGTTGGTTGACGGTAGAATGAAGACGTTCAAGAATGCAGCCCTGGAGCAGGTGAAGAGTTCATGAAGAATGCAGTCGACATTCCATGCTGGATGGATGACTGCAGTCGGTCAGTGGCATAGAAAAGGCACCAACAAGCCTTGGCAAAGGCAGAAGTTGCGATGAAGCAAAAGTGGAGCTGCCGGGGACCAGCAAGGCCCAGAAGAACTTAACCCACGGGGGGAGTCCTAGGAGGACCCTCAGCAAGGCAGAGAGTCCACAGAAGAAGAGGCAGCCCCCACAGTAGACCCACTGCATGAGGAACCAGGAGTCACAGAGGAGCCCACGCAGCACAACTGGAGAAGGGGCCCACGCCGCAGGAGAACCACGCAGAGGGCTGTGCATCGATGGAAGGAGTGCTGGGGCTATACGGAGCCTAAAGATTCTTTTGAGGAGATGCAAACAATCCTTGGCAGCTGCCAAAGATGCAGTGTATGGGGGTACTGTCCTGCGTGGGAAGGCAAGGGCTTATCTCCACCAAAGTTGGACAGGTGGCAGTGAGGATCAATAGGACTACTCCGGACCACCACCTGTGATTCAGGATCCATGCAGCACCGGATGAGAGGAGATCCATGCAGCCGGTCGTCGTTGCAGTTGGTGCCCGCGGAGTGACTCTTTCACTCCAAAGGAAACTCCTTCTTTGTTCTCGTGCAGACTGAAGACTTGCTGCCCTCAGAGGATGCACAGCAGGGGTAATTTTGCAGAAGCTGGAAGGAGCAGCGGAAACAATGTTGCAAACAGAGTCTTCATCGTGGATGCAGATTGTTGGTCCCTGGAGGGTCCAGCCGCGGTTCCTGTGGCTAGAAGTTGAAGAAAGGTTGCAGAGAAGTCCTGCTGGAATCTTGCAAGCTGAATCTGAGGACCCACCCAAGAGAGACGCTAAATAGCACTGAAAGGAGGACTAGTCACCAAGCCAGGTGACTCCCTATCAGGAGGGGGCTCTGACGTCACCTGCCTGACCTGGACTCTCAGATGCTCCCAGAGGTCTCTGCCAACCTTCAAGATGGCAGAACCCAGAGACCATCTGGAGGAGCTCTGGGCATCATCCACTGGGGTAGTGATGGACAGGGGAGTGGTCACTCCTCTTTCCACTGTCCAGTTTCGCACTAGAGCAGGGACTGGAGGTCCCTGAACCGGTGTAGACTGAGTTATGCATGGAGGGCACCAAATGCATAACAAATGCAAAAGCATACCAGTGGCTTGGGGAGGCTATCTTTCCCAAGCCATGTAACACCTATTTCCAAAGTGAGAGGGTGTTACCCCCTCTCACAAATCAAATCCTTTGTTCTGCCTTCCTGGGCTTGAGCTGTTCAAGCAGCAGGAGGGCAGAAACCTGTGTGAGGGGTGGCAGTAGGTTGAACTGCCTGGGAAACCCCAGAAGGCTGGTAGGAGCAATACTGGGGGTCCTCTAAGGAGCCCCAAGAGTGTGTGGAATCATACTTCCAATACTGGCAACAGTATTGGGGTATGATTCCAACATGTTTGATACCAAACATGCCTAGGTTCGGAGTTACCATTATGTAACCGGACATAGGTAGTAACAGATAAAATGGCATCCCCACACTAAAGAAGTCCAGGAGAATAGAACTGGAGTGGGGGCACCTCTGCTAGTGCAGGGGTGCCCTCACTGACACGTACTTGCACCCTGCCCTCTGGGCTAGAAGGGCCTGCCATAGCGGTTACTTACAGTGACCTGGTGCAGTGACCTGTAGTGAAAAAGGGTGCATGCACCCTTTCATGCAGGCTGCAATGGCAGGCCTGCAGAACACTTTGCATGGGCTACCCATGGTCGCATAATACATGCTGCAGGCCATGGGGATCCCCTGATACCGCAATGCTCTGGGTACCAATATACTAGGTACTTACATGGTGGCACCAGTATGCCAAATGTGGGACTCGGCCCGACTGTGCCCTTTCACAGTCTACAGAAGCCCACTGGCCTGTCGATGCCGCGGCCCCAGAACCACGGTACTGTTTAAGGAGCCACCTGAGGCTAAGACTATACATCAACGTAGAGGCGAGCATGCCCCCACCACACCACAGTTGTCGCTCAGCTCAGAGGAAGGAAAGAGGTGGAGTGGTGTAGAGAGAGGTCTTGTAGACCCAGAAGTTTGCAAAGGCCCCAGGACCCTCTCGGGAGATGCTCATAAGGGACTCAATCAGCACAGCAAAGAAGAACAAGAGCAGTAAGTGCTGCAGTAAGAGTAAGAGCAAGAGCCGCAGCAGGTTCAGTGCAGCAGAAGCACCAGGTGCTGTAGGAGTGGTGTTGTGGGGTAGCTTCCACATCTCAGGTCGAACCCGGTGGTTTGTGGAAGCGGCACACCTAGGTGCGGGCACAGTATGCAGCTCGGGAACTCCCTTGCTCTACATGCTGGCTGCCAAGGACAACAGGGTGCTGTATTTGGAACTAGTCTAAGAGTAGACTGAAGTGTGAGAAAGGCGCTCGTGCCCCTCCCTAACTCTCCAGCTGCTGAAAATACATATGTGAGGAGGTGAGGTGGACTCCAACGGCTCACTCACAAGAAGTTTGTGCCTGCTCCACTCAATCAGGAGGGGGGAGCTAGTGCTTAACTAAGAGAAGACCGAAGTGTCAGTAAGGCGCGCTCGTGCCCCTCCCCCACTCTCCAGCTGCTGTAAAACACGCACGTTAGGAGGTGAGGGGGTGCCCAACAGCTTATCCGCAAGAAGTGGTGTGCACTTGTGTCCCCCTTACTCAGTTAAGCACAGCCTTGTCACTTTTAAGTGAAGACCGAAGTGACTGGAGAAGGTCCAGAGTACAAAACTGCCCCGGTTGACAGGTACCATCTGGCAAGGTCAGATTACAAGCCTCTCAAAAAACCCTGAATAAAAAAACAACAAAAAAAAGAGTCCTCAAGGATGTCCAGGACTCATGGTGAGCCAGCCAACACACCAAAAGCAAACACAAGCCACGTTAGCCCATTGATATCGCCTATTCAAACACTTTTTGGGGTGACAAACCGTGCCAGTGTTAATAAATGTATGTTTCTAAAGGACCCAGCTGCAGCCATTTACGCGATATCAGAAAACGTCAAAGGCCTGACAACTCCATTGATGCCTCAAATGTCAGTATCAACATGTTCTGACCAACAATCCAATCTATACTTAAAAGAGGGTGTGCAAACAACAGCCGCAGTAACAAGCAAAGTGTCAGGGGGGAATACTATCATGACACAGGCTCAGCTCCACGTCCCAAACCGGCAACACTCCACGCCAAGGTCTGAGCAACAATTTGCCTCAATTAGGTCACCCAGACTGGAGAATAACCTTTGCAAAGATCCTAGCAATGCAGATACGGAGGCTGATAATTCTTGGTTACATTCAATCTCACTAACGAATAATACGGATCTCTTACAAGCAGTAGAGGTCAAGACCACCAACGTGGCTGGTAGCCATGAAGAATGTACTTCACTGAAATCTTGAATCATCTAAACCTCACTGTCCAATTATACCCAAGCACAGATGTCAAGCCGTTTAGACAGGTTTCAGCGTCCCTAACACAGGTCCAGGCAGGCACATAGAATTAAAGGCAAGCAGTGATAAGGACGATGCATGAGTGGGCACCCAGTGCAACGTGAATCCCAAGTCAAAGGTCTTGAATCTACACTCCTGACTATTAAACATTTTGCAAACTACTATGTGCGGGCTCAACATGCAATTAGATAAATTGGGTCTTTAGATCGAATCTCATGAACAACATAGCCACTCATATCTCTGGCATCAACACCAAACTGGAAAAACTGACAGATTTGATAATCAGCATACAAGGAAAAAGCCCTCAGTTCAGCAAGATGACTGTAGCCCAGAGGTCTTCAAACTGGGGGGCAGGCCCCCATAAGGGGGGACTGAAGTGATCCCTGGGGGGCACACACTGGCAACATAAAAGCATTATACAGATAACAGGCGTTTTTTTATTCTGAAGCATGTTATTGCATTTTTTAAAAGGTAACATTACTTAATTGCAATGTATAAATAGGTCTAGATAAATTTAAACATTCCGCCATCTTTATAAAATAATTGTGAAATATTCTGAGGGGGGGGCCCAATGATTTTTATTTTTCAACTGGGGGGGGGCGCGGCATTAAAAAGTTTGGAGACCACTGCTGTAGCTCAATCATTTATAAGCTAAGTTCCATTCCAGCCATTCTAACCAGCATTATAAATGAGCGGCAGCATTGCAAAGCTGGCATGACATCTGACAGGCCCACCTCAGGACAGAATCTCTGCCCACAAGCCCAAACACTTGAAACACCACAGGCTTCTGAGCAAAATAATTCTGACAGATCATTAGGCAAAAACTTGGCTAAGCCAATTGTACAGGGAACTCAACTCTCAGAGTTATCTATGCTTAGGCCCATAGATCAGTGTAAACCCATGATTCTAGTACAAACAAAAGACAGAAGAAACGTGCCAGGAAGGCAAGAAGAAATCCTCACCATCTTGCGAAGGAGGATGGGTGTCATAAACTATATCCCATCTTCGAAGTCCAGCAGAGACATAAGGGTCTAGTCACTGTAAGTACTGTAACAACCTTACCTAGAGGTGATGAACTTGAAGAACTTGAAGAACCAGAGATAAAGCAGACATACCCAGATTCACTAGATTCCTCACAAACATCAGTCGGAAGGACAAATATATTTAGCTGGAGGCAGGTGAAACCACCTCAATATAATCTGGCTAGGAATGGGAGGAGGGAAACCAGGCTAATTCGGTCCCACAGATCACATCGCAAGTAACAGCCGGAAGGAAACCGACATAGTGCAGAAGGGACGCAAAACCACTTCAAAGCAATATGGCGTGGAACAGCAGGATGGGATGACAAGTATGCATTTTCAAAAATACACGCAAACCCCTAAGCAAGACAGGATAGTGCCTCTTGCTCTAAAAAAAAAAACAATCTCTGCAAGAGTCGAATTCTGTTATAGAAAATGCTCCTCTAACAACTGATAAAGGTATAGCTAATTGGAACAAATGCAATAAAGGACAAATTTATGTAAGCCACACTCTCACGCTTTCCAGCAACTTACTGGAGAACAACGCCTGTGATATCGCACCTAGGGAACGCTTCCCAAAGAACCCCTCACTAAGTCATAAGATTATAGTAAATACTGACACTGAAAGAACGAAGGGAACACACAACACTACAACCTATATTGAATCCCTCCTGGGAATCGGAGACTGATAGTCATCAAGTCATTCTAATGCCTCAATACACCTCATGAGTCCACCAGGACATTCTGAATAGAGGCAACATCATGAAGTTGTTTGCTGGTGTTAGACTTTGCATCCTTGGCGTGGACTCCCCTAACTTTGTGCCTGTTTCCCAGGTTGTTGATGTGTGCTAGACTCTGTTTTTGATACTCTGGGCACTTCACCACTGCTATCCAGTGCTAAAGTGCAAGTGCTTCTATATAATATGTATGTGTAATTGGCTTCCCATGAGTGGCATATTTGATTTACTAGTAAGTCCCTAGTACAGTGCACTAGAGGTGCCCAGGGCCTGTAAACCAAATGCTACTAGTGGGCTTGCAGCACTGGTTGTGACACCCACATTTGTTTTTTGTTTGTTTTTTTAAACTCTTTTTATTAAATTTTCAACCGGTGCATATCAGATCATTAAAATACATACAGAACAGCACTGTACTTTGGCTCCAAAGGTAAAGAAAAGGAATAACAATGAACCCCTCCCTCCCACTCAAATCCCCCACAGACACTCTGACATAGCCTTAAGCAGTTCTTGATTTTCTCTCAATTCTCCAGGATATTAGTCCTAATCCCCCCCATCCATCCATGGTTTACAGTCCTCAGCAAACTCCAGCGGAATCACAGGCAATACCTCCCTACAGAGATAGTGAATGGTACGTCACCCAAGCACCCAGACCCAGATATTGTCCCTGTGCCCGCACCCGGGGCGTCACCCCTATGCCCGGAGCCAAGCCTTCCCCTCTGTCTCCCTTCCGGATAACCGGGGTCCTACTGTCCTCAGAGTCGGATGATGCCACTCCACTCTTTGGCGATAGTCTAACTCTGCATGGCGTGTCTCCATCGCCTCTCTCCCGCCTCCGACCCCTTCTCCTGGGACGCGACCGGTCCTGCCATCCCGTGGCCCGGGGGTCCCTGGGTCGTCTGCCAGACTCGTGGCTACCTCTGCCACACAGTTGTGGGCATTCCTCCAGCCACTCCCATGCATCCTCTGGTGATTGAAAGAAAAACGTTTTCCCTTGGAAGATGACATTCAGATTGGCTGGGAAAAGGAGCATGTATTGCAGTTGGAGGCTACAAAGTTTGGCTTTCACAGAGTCAAATGTGCACTGCTGCCTCTGAACCTCCCTGGTGTAGTCAGGAAAAATGAGGATTTTGGAGTTCTCATGCCGCACCTCTCCCATCTTACGAACCTCCGTCAGTATCATGTCTCTGTCCTGGAAATTTAAGAAACTGGCAATCATGGACCTCGGAGGCACTCAGGAGGGAAGGAGGGCCCTAAAGCCAGATAGGCACGTTCAATGACAAAAGAGGGTCAAAAGTTCTCTGACTGCATGACTCGTCTCAGCCATGTTTCCAAAAACCAGCCCGTATTGGTCCACTCTGTTCCTTCCGGGAAACCCACAAATCTTAGATGGTTCAGACCGCTGTGCCGGTGGCAGTCTTTGCCACTGCCACCGGCCTGGCAGTCTGAACCGCCAGGGTTCATAATGCGCCCCCTAGTCTCATACCAAGACTGCCTTCTGTGTACTCAGTCCTACAAAGTGCTCGCTCCAGCAGGACCAAGCATACAAACAAAAACTAGACAGTTACTGGATGGGAACGAAGATCAATGGCACTGGCTGGCATCAACTATAAATGCACCAAGAAACGAGTGACTTCAAATGCAAGCGATAAGCACACCCCAGGGCAGTCGCCCAATGTAAGCTACAAGTAAATCCCAGGAAAACATATTATGTTGGCTTGGTGATGTCTTGATATGTCACACTATGACATATCAAGCATTCTAATTACAATGTGGAATATTGTAAGAATGTTGTCCATAAAAGTTCTATTATATATAATATGATAGAATAAATTACATAATGTCTATGTTTGCTGGTGCTAAGGTTTTTATCAAAATCGATTTGGCATCTCCATACCATCAGACTGAGATAGAGATTCTTCCTCTAGACATCTTACTGCTTTTGTTTCACTGATAGGGACTTTCCAATTCAAAAGGATGCCTTTTGGATTGGCATCTGCAGCTTTCTTTTTCCATCGTGTTCTAAAAGAATACTTGAAGGGAGCAAAGGGGGTCGTCATCTTTCAGGATGACATCCTAATTGCAGGAAAAAATTTAGATGAACATGATAAAATATTTAAATCAGTTTTGGGAAAGTTACAAACTGTATGGATTGTAGCCAACAGGAAGAAATGTGAGTTCAAGAAAAACAGCACAGAATATTTGGGACGTCATTTCTGAGAAAGGTGTTCACCCACGTCCACGTTTGGTTGAGGTTATAGTAAATGCAACCATACCACACACACATGAACATGTTGCATCATCATCTTTTGAGATCATGAGGGGACGGTAACCTATGTCTAAAATGTGTGCTGGGTGGTTGCGTAAATGTCAGTATAAAACCGACCATGAGAAAGTAAGTGATGGAATTGTACGACCCAAAACAGAAGTGTCCCAATGTAAAATTTAAAATTGGTTTGATGACAAACACAAGGTCAAAGATGTTACTCTCAATTTAGAAATAGGGGATTGGGTACAGATAAAATAAAAGATCCCATACATGCTGAGAAAGGAATGTCAGTTCAGGACACCTGTTCAGGTGGAGGCTGTCTTTGGAAAGCAATCCATGTCAATGGGAATGAATGGTGGAACACTGAAAGAGTGGTAAAGATAAAACGCCATTAGTGTGACATTTCCCCATCAAAACAGTTTGTGGTGAAGGAGTTTGACAGTTAGTGCCATAAATGCATTAGTAGACCAAAAAGTTCAAGACACATAAAAAAAGCTTGATGTTACCAGGATGCATAATGTTTTCTGTATAAGTATAGAATTCCATTGAGAAATGCATAACGTTCTTTTTATTGTATGCTTATTATGTAACTGTTTCTCATTGTTTTTGTATTCTGCTTAGTTTCTAGCTTTGTTTCGTACATAAATTTTTTGTAGAAATAATCTGTCAATTCAATAGGTTTTATATAACCATTAGTATTTAATGGAAAGAGAGGAGATGTTGTGATCATGTCTTGATATGTCACACCATGACATATCAAGCATTCTAATTAGAATGTGGAATATTGTGGAAATGCCTTCCATGAAAGTTCTATTATCTGGCAGTTGTTCCTGATGCTGCCCAGGGTTGTGATTTACATGAGTAAAGCTCTTCACATTTCTACAGTTCTCTGACTCGTTATTGGAAGAACTTCCTCAGTATCCTCTCTTGGAACATCGCACAAGCGAAGTGCAAGTTCTGTGATGATGTGCCCCAGCAAACGGGGGAAAATGTGAGATTATTGCACTTCAAGAGTCTTTGTTGATAGGCCCAGTCCAAGTGGTTGGCTATGTCCTCCATGAGGCCAGGAAATTATATCGATCGGGGAGACCAAAAGTGGGCCTTGCTTTATCTACAGCATTAATATACACCACTAAGCAAATACCAAACTCAGGTCCCAACCTACAAGTTGTCAAGTTTACCACGAAACTTAAACAGCACATAAGAACAGTAATACTGTTTAATGTTTATCCACATCCTAATGCACAAAAAAGTCTTCACTTTTCAATACACTAATTTCCGGGACAATAGAAATGAGTTTTACGAACCTAACCTGGGAAATACTAGTGACAGGTGATTTTAATACAAATTTAATACACACAAAAGATGAAGAGGAGCACTTCACAGCAGAGAATTCAATTTGAGCTGTTCTGCCACAGGCTGGTCGACCAAGAATACATCCTGATCTCAATGGGAAAAAAGCTAGTCACTGCCCTGGAACATCTGGGCTTGACAGTAATTAATGGCAGAACCCAGGGCGACAACTCCCCAAACATTACACATTTTGGTGTGAATTCAAGATCAATAAAAGACTATACAATTCTTTCTCTACCACTATTGCAGTTCCTAATGAAATATATAGTCAAATACTCAACGTGAAGTGACCACTCATATTAGCATCTGGAGTTGAATTTGAACCCTCCAAGACACGTGACTGCGCCAGTGGAAATAGGAAACCTTAACACAATGAATCTGAAGCGTCTAAGATTGACACACCATTAATTACCGAGACTAACCAAGAAAGCAAAGGACACACTGGAGTCTAGCCGCACATCTAATATTGCCCTAATGGATGCATGGACATCCATTTCAACAAGGTTGTTGCTATGTGGTCCTGTTCCAAATTCTATCAGGTGGAAGCGGTGAAGCGTACAGATCGCCTAACTCGGATGTCCTTATTCTTGGGGAGAAATGAGCTAAGAAGAGAATAAAAAACCTAATGAGACGATATGAAAAACAACTGCATGAAGATAGGAGACCTATCACCGATAAGTTCTGAACAAAACTACTTTATGATGCCAGACAAATAGAGCTTTCTGGGATACAGTAAATGGTATCAACAGAGACGCAAGGGTAATAAATTGCTCAATCGCGCCGGAGAATGCTTGGGTAGCTTATTTGACCAAGACATTTAATGATGGTCCGCAAACCAGAAACTTGGATCACAAACATAGCAGTGGCTTGTCAGATGCAGCCAATCAACACAGCATTCTAGATTGCCCACCTCCAGTCAATCTATGTTGTACAGCAGCGAGGGTGGCATATGTGATAAGGGCAGGATGAACAGATGGGGTGCCACGTCCAAATGAAATACCGCAGACAATTTAGAAGTTAGACCCCGAATACTGGGCAAATCCGCTATCTGTACTATACAATAATGTGGAAGCAACAGGTACAATCCAAAGCAGCAGGAGTGGGTCGATAACAAACCCGATCTTCAGGGATGGAGATCGGGCTAATCCCATCAACTATAGACTGATTGCTCTTATAGACTCAGACGCCAAATACTGTGCAACGCTAATTCTGAAGGATCTAGTTGAATGGTCAAACACCAATAACCCCCATCAATCAGACAGATTCCGGAAAGGGTTGGGAACCACTATCAATATCCTGGGTGTGACACAATTGCAGGCAAATCTAAGCACTTGCTTCATAGGTTTTTAAAGCAGCGTTCGATCATGTGGATCAAGGTCTCCTGTGGGGAAAACTCAGATTGTAGGGGCTTCCGTACAGATTACTGCGCATTATTGAGCAGTTATATGGACGCACCTGGATCCAAACTAAACTGGCAGACGGTTCAAGACTCTCAAGGAGAACTCAACAGAAGTAGGCCTCAAACAAGGCTGTGTTTTATGGATCAAATCTGTTTATTGGTTTTAACATATAAAAGTACAAAGCACTATATCATAGTCGCCAACCCTTCGACCACCAAGTTACAAACGTCCCAGTCTGGCGCGAGGGAGGCCATCCATAGGATCACTGTTCTATCGCCAGGAGGGACCTCCCCCTTTCATCTGCCTCCTGTCATCCAGAAGAACGAGGTAGCCAAAAGCACAAAAGTCTGATGAACTCAGAGCTCCGTACATTATAGAACAGAACATATAAATAACTTACAATACTAGAACCATGCTTCCCCCCATAAAGCTGTGCCCCTCTCCTCCCCCAGTGCCCTCCCTCCCTCCCCCAGCAGCATTGTCCCAGGCCCCTCCCGACCCCGCCACGCCGGACATCCTCTCAGAAGCTCAGGTCAGCCCCAAGACCCTCAGATAAGCCTGACATGTCAACTCAGTAAACTCTGTCGATAAGATCTGAAGGAACGGCTTCCATAACGTACCTATGTCACCCACTCTCTGCTGAGAAGCCAGGGTGAGCTTATCCATTGCAACAATGAACCAAGCTTCTGGAGCTAAGACACATACGTTGGAACCCTGTCTGTCCCCAATGGCGCTAGTATCGACTGCAATGCCGCATTGAGGGCCAGTGCCATCTGTCGCCCCTTCAGCGATCGGAGAGGAAAGGTGAGGGGGTTGGGTATACCTAGCAGTATCAAGGCTGTGTTTTAGCCCCACATTTGTTCAATCTGTTTATGGCTGATCTGTGCCCAATGCTTGACCAGATTAACTCCAACTCACCGCGACTGGGTCAATTAATTCTGACCCACCTCTCCTACACGGATGATATTGTTTCTTTTAGCCAAACAAGAGTGGGACTGCAGGAATCACTCAAAGAATTAGCCTCACATGCCAAGGTCAATAAGTTAGAAATAAATAAGACAAAAACAAAAATTATGTCTTTTTGGAATTGACCTGACCCTCTACTCTAGATCAAATTGGGAGACAAGATCCCAGGGGAAGTCAGCCTGGGTCTGTACTTAGATAGGAAACTAAGCTTCCAAGCGCATAAGCTATATCTTGTGAGGAAGGGAAATGCATTTATCCATGCTTTCTGCATCCTCACAAAGAAACTGGATGGGCCCTCTTTCAAACCACTTCTGGTAGTTATTGCGGCTAAATTATTACCAACGGTAACCTATGTGAGTGCTATCATCCACGGAAATGACGCCTCGACCTTGGTGAAATTTGCAACAAATACATACAATCGAGTTTTTTGTCTGCCGCAGAATGCATCACCTACACAAGTCCGACTGGAGTTCGGACTAATGTAACAAACCATTGGGAGACACTACTCCACTATTACTAGTACAAAATATGGTTAAAAATATATATATCCGGCTGTACAATTCTTTATGGCAGTGATTGGGAAAGGACCTCTGCTCTGTTTATCGGAAATTCTTCTGGTCAGCATTGAAAGAAACAAACACAATCGACCTCTGAAACTTGAATTTACCTTACCTGGCTTTTTGTTACACAGTAAACAAAGTTGCAAAAATGCATTTATTTACAAATGATAAACACACATTGAGCAGACGCACGCATGCCCGGATGGTAATTCAGTCAAACCGCAATCCCAAACCGTCAGCATATCTAAA
Organism: Pleurodeles waltl; assembly: GCF_031143425.1. Lineage (NCBI taxonomy): Eukaryota > Metazoa > Chordata > Amphibia > Caudata > Salamandridae > Pleurodeles > Pleurodeles waltl. The sequence goes on from NC_090437.1 coordinate 1,168,737,929, forward strand.
CATGACATACTCAGTTCATCTAAAAAGAAAGCTGATGGCAATTCGATTTGGTGCCCTGCCATCCTTGACCAATTAACCACCATATAAATAAAGCGGCCCAAATTCATGTAGGTTATGCGGCGCCACAAAGTAGAACATTATCCACGTGGTCTGCATATGTCTATTTTCAAAGATTGCACGTATTTTATTAATAAAGAATATTTTAACAACAGGGGCATTAGAACCTGCAGTATGGCCACAATAAAAGGCCTTAATCCTTCTGAGCCTCAGATTAACTGTAAATTGATGAAATTCCTGGTTTTATATGAAAAAATAATTTAAATGAACAATTTTATATAATTTTCCTCTAGGGTCTTTGTATAAATTCTATATTTAAGATTAGATGATCCATAGGTCCTTTCGTGCCATGGTGCCTTATAGGCGATCATTTTTTTCAGCGGTCTAAACATCATTAAATCAATGGCATATAATTTAGCTGACTTCCAGACTAACAGGAACTTGAGGTAATGTATTATTATATGACGGACTACTGACTGTTTTGCTGATTTAGCAACAGTTATGTAGGAAGGTTGGGACAAAGTAGTACAACTTTATGAATCTTCTAGTAAGTCAGTGTTACACTTCATGGATCAGGCCTGCAGCCGTGACAAGGAGGGGTAGCTGGGGAAGCAATACTTTCACGCAGCCAGAGAACCCAAATGTGCAGTAAGCCTTAGCACCCCTGATACAAAGTATACATAACGTACGCCCTAGAAAGTGTGCGTCCCTCACATATGGATTTATCCTTAACATCTTGGTCCTGATGAAAACCACTGTGACTCAAATAGCACACACCAATGGCTGAAACATGTCGACCTGAACACAAGGATGTGAGAGATCACTTGTTTCTCACCACACATCCACTACTGTTTTTAATCCTACCCAAGGGATTCACAATTAAAATAGTTTTTTCCTAATGGATGGACAAATGATGTAGTTTCAAATATTCACTTATAAATTCACTTTGTCACAAACAAGAAACCAGCTCAGCTGTACCCAGGCATAGTAGCACACCTATGATGCATGCAACATCATAGGTTAGAACCCAATGATGAAGCATGCCACCAACTAGGTGGGTGGGTGAAGGTCCTTCTTAAGCCTAACAGGTCTCCTGACACTTCGGCAGGAGACATGAACAATAACTGAGTGCTATGGTAGTGAGCTTGTTCTATTTGTTGGATATGATATCTAAACTAGTCATTAAGGGCCAGATGTAGGAAAATTGCAAATTGCGACTTGCAATTTGCGAGTCCTTCCGACTCGCAAATTGCAAGTCGCAATTTGCAATGCAGAACGGTGTCTCAGACACCGTCTGCGAGTCGGTATGGGGTCGCAGATATGAAATTGCAAAGGTACCTTTACGGTACCGAGCACACCAGTATCATGAAATATCGCTCACATACCAAGAGCATCAGAACTGGTTTGAAGGCACCCTACCATATGAACTACAAAGAGTGAGGTTAGGTCCCTTAAGTATTGACGGATCTACATGGCCTATGTTTGCCACATACACACCTCACCCAGGCATACAGAATATGCAAATAGCAGATCTGCGAGATTTATATAATGAATTGGTGACATTATATAGATGATTAGTTCAGTTCGTAATGCGAACATTGAACACAACACCAGCTCGTCCAGCACCACCAGCACCTGGAGGTTACTGGGATTAATCCACAAACAGTGCATACTATTATGGGTAAAGTGGCCGCGGAACGGAAAAAATACTGTTCTGGATTGCCCAGAAAACTAATCAGCTGGAAGCTGTGTTTCCCCATACGGGACAACAGGAAAAACATAGACTGCTCACTATGTGCTTGCCTTTTGGAATGGTTCCCTCGGTGGATGACTGTGTCACATGGGGTACAGTCTTTGCTGCCATATATACTACCACACATGGTACCCCGACACTAACGAATTTACCGGAAGTGTTAAAACAAATACAAAATGAGCATGGGGCTGCACCAACCTTGGATTTGGGGATGAAATTTATGCGTAACTTTGACGCGGTTTCCTCAATAATACTCAGTAACATTAAAGGGGAAGCGGTAGCACTGGCAATACGCCAGCGTCTCCGGGAAACTCCACACCAGGAACAAGAGAGACAGCTACCAAAAATTATATCCGATACCTATACTAGTATAGGGCGGGATAGTTTGGGAGCCAAACCAAAGAAATTGGAGTTACAAGGTGCCACTCCTAAGGAAGGTACAAAGCAGGCACACGAGGGCCCTAAGAAGTGCTGGGACAAACAAAAAGATTTCAAAGAAAGAAGAAATAAGAGAGCCGATTCTCCACACCCAGAGAACTCCGAAAGGAGATATAATCTCAGAAATAGGGAGAACATTAAAACTCCAGACAGATATACTGATACACGTCCCTCTCGTTCCTTTCAGGACGCACTGGATAGACGTAGCGAGAGAGGGGGCCGTCAAGATCGACGTCTTGAATACGTGAAAAAAAAAAAAGACTTGCAGCAGTCTACCATTAAAAAAGAAGAAAAGATTCCTCAGCAAAAGCCACAGTTTAAAAAGAAGAAGGTGGCAGCACTGACAGCTATAAATGCCAGTATACTTGAGAACACTGTTGAGGAACAAGACGTGGGCAGTGACTCTGTTAGACAGCGCAGCAGAGGTCACGAGATGTCGCCAGAGTCTGAAAGATCATCTGGATGCGACAGCAACTAGCGATTTCATCGCAGTTGGAACAGCGGATGGCCGCGTTCTCCCCCGATAGGGTTCATGATTTCAAAATTCAGATAGAGTGAGACGTGGAGCGCACTATTAGTGTGATATTTTGGGATGAACTTACTAGTGATTTCCTATTGGCCGAAAGAGACTGGCCACCTGAACATGTCCGCAAGCTCCCGCATGGGGAAGATGTCATTTTGCCTTCTTTCTCCGATCTTGTTCCGGAAGAAGAAAAAGAAGCCTATGCTGCTGAATGGGCTCTAGCGCAGGCACCTGTGTTATATCGCAATCATGTAGGTTGGGACAAGGAGTCTCCTTGTCATGTTATTCCTGTTAGGTCTACACCCCAACCGCAGCCACAATATCCTGTCAAACATGAAGCAAAAGCTCCGGTGAGGGAGATCCTAGTCCAGCTTGAGTACCAGGGAGTGATTGAGCCCTGTACATCTGCAATGAATAATCCGTTATTCCCCATTGCAAAGCCGGACCATTGATATAGAATAGGCATTGATTATAGACATTTAAATAGTCATACACGCACATATGCTATACAAAATTCACACAGCACAGCACTAATAACCAATATAGTGCGCAAAAAATATAAAACAACATTAGAAATATCTAATGGCTTTTTCTGCCAGAATTTAGCACACGAAAGTCGGAACCTGAGTGCATTCTCATTTGGTTCTCAGAAACGCTTTTGTCGTTTACCTCAAGGATATAAAAATAGCCTGGGGCTATTTTCAGCCCGTGTAACATCAATATTACATTATATTTATTTGAGGCGTTATCCTACGTGGATGACATATATCTCACAGACGACGTCCTTGACATTCATCTTGCAAGGGTCGATCGGATCATTCTGGGATTTGCAGACCTCGGTTACAAATTCAACTTTAAGAAAAGCAAGATTGCCTTTCTCAGTGTATTATTCCTGGTATATGAGCTATCAAACAAGGGAAAGAGCTTGGCCCCGCACTTTCTGGAAAAATGTGCTCAACTGCACCCTCCTAATACACGTAAGAAACTACAGTCTCATTACTAGGTTTCTTTAACTTTGGCAGAACATACATTCCAGATTATGCACAACGTATCAAGCCACTTTATGACTTGGTTCAGCCCAATTTTTCTAGCAGACACTGGATGGTTGAACACACCTGCATCCTTAGGGAAATGCAACAGGACCTGCTTGAAGCTAAACACTTGCACACACGTGACAATAAAAACAATTGGTTATCAGAATAATCGCTGGTGCCACTGGATTTACTTATGTCACCTTCAATGAGGGTGACACGGTACCCATAGCGTATGAATCACATTTATACTCTAATGCAGAACAGCATTTTGCACCTACAGAAAAGATTCTGACGGCAGTTCAGATGGCCGTCATAAAAGAGAGGCCACTTGCCCAGGGGAAACGTACTATTGTTGTCTCCCCGGTGCCGGCCTTAGAGGCTGTCACCAAAGCTAGCGTTCCCAACGCTAAAGCATTACATCCACATTGGATTCAATGGGCAACGTCTCTGACCGCCACTGATGTCGATTATATATTCGATCCAAAACTTCAGACTAAAGAGTTTCTCCAGTCCGAACAAGAGTACCACGCTCCTCTAAGTATCTTGTCCCTGGACAGATACCATACTGTCATATATACTGATGGTTCAGCACAACCCGCTGTAGGTACTAAACATTAATACTCCGTAGCTTGTGCAGCCGTGAGCGGAGTGATGGAAGATGGAGTCTTCCACCAACACAATACCTACATGCAGACCCTAGGGGACTGTACGGCCCAGTTGGCTGAACTTAAGGCTCTTATTCTAGCACTCGAACATACTGAGTCAGGATGCCGGACTTTAATAGTCTGTGCGTTCAGTCCTACAATGACTATCTCAATCATTGGAAACAGAACAGGTTTAGAGATTCTAAAGGGAACACCATTAAACACAAAATATTGTGGGGAAGGGTGGCTGATCTTAAGGATAAGCTGCTGTGTGTCCATGTAGTACATACATTGGGACACCAACGTGTAGGAGTACATGTTACCAGTAATACATTGGCTGATGAAGCGGCCAAAGCAGCAGTAGCTATGGCTTCTGTGGCTGCAGTGACTCGTTCACAGACGAGATTGGATAATGAAATATTGACTGCCGTTAAAGCTTCGGCTATAGGCAAGCCCCTTCCGAAAGGATACCCTACAAACTATACTTACCATATCAGTGCGCAGAATGTTGCTTACACAACAATTCCTGGGGTTGGAGATCGAGTGATCCCCAATGAAGACCAGAAATTAGACCTAATTAAAGCAGCGCATGAGGGTGTCGCTTCTGCACATGCTGGTATATCGGCCACGATAACACTCCTACAGAAACGCTTCTGGTGGCCTGGTCTATGCAGACGAACAAAAAAATATGTCCTTTGCTGTGACATTTGCCAGCAGATAAAGGGCTCTAATATCAAATGCCCACCGAAGACATCCCTCCTAGTGTCCAACAGGCCACTACATGTGTGTACCTGGACAATTGTGGTCCCCTACAGCCTGATGGTGCATACAAATACATTCTAGTCGCTGTAGATTCTTGTTCTAGATTCCTGTGGGTATGGCCACAGCGGTCGGCTGACGCCCGGACTGTTCTAAAAGACTTGCTGATCTTTATTGGTACATATGCGGTTGCAGCATTCCATTCGGACCAGGGCCCTGCATTTGCCTCTAAGGCATTCAGGGACACCATGGGTACGATGGGTGTTGAACTCCATTACTCCTCACCATACCATCCCGAGCGAAATTCAGTTGTGGAGAGGCGGAATCGTGATCTAAAGCAGTCCTTAACAGCTCAAGTATTAGGTTCAGGCCGCAGCTAGTTACATCATCTATATGGGGTCCAGAGAGCACTGAATAATCTGCCAAGGTGGTCCTTGGGGGGACGCACTCCATATGAGGTTCTCTTTGGGATACCTATGTATGTCCCAGATCTTGATGCCCCTGGTATGGTGGCAGCAGAAACACCATTTGACATAAATGAATGTCTCACTGTTTTACAGGAGCTTCTGCAATTTTGTGATGATAAATCATCTGCAAGTGCTGCCACCTTAGGAATAAGAGATTTAGCCAAAACTTCGACTGTCTGGATTCCTAAAGTTGGGGATCTGGTTCGGGAGAAGATCGCAGTGAAGAAGGAGTTCGGTCCATCACACAGAGCACCTGTACCGGTCTTGGGAATTCAAGGCACCAGGACTGTCATCTTACCACCACTGTCTGGCTCTAGAACAAACAGATTAATCTCCATCTATGACATCAAATTACACCATGTGGCCGATCCTTCACAGTAGACCAAGAGGTCCCTTGGGTGGTTCCCGATCCCCTCTCACTACCCAACAGGACATACATACATCTACATAGTAGGATGAACAACGCTACTAGAGACTATGCAACAATGTCTAATGCTGTTCCAGACACCTCCTCGACCATGGGGAAGGCGGAAAATGAACTCTTGTTAGTTCCTGTCACTACTTCAGTGACCACCCTGGTCCAAGATTTAGCTGTTTTTCACACAAACACATCACAGACTAATGACACTGTCTACCAAGAGCCTCCACATGAAGTGGACCAAAGTACAGATGGTGCACCGGCTCCCGTGTTTGCAGAGACTGCCTCTGGCTATTTCATTGACATTGATGATTTTTCTTCAGACTCATCCACTACTGTGATTGACAATGTTTCAAAAAGAAGTAAGCTGTATCAATGGCTTAAAAAGAACTATTTGAAATACCCATGGAACTATTTATGGATCTGTTTGACATTTTTTGCATTATTTTTATGGATTGGTTTTGTGACTGTTTTCTTTTTGCTTATAAATGGTCACTATATTCCTGATCGCTCCTCTGTGGAGCCTGTTGATGAAGTTTTAACTCCATATCATTCGTCACATAAGGTCCGAAGAGACTTGTCCCCTGTAAATGTTACAGCAATACCGATTTCTGATGGGATTGTGTGGGACAAAGTTCCATTTGATATATAGGGCCTACAGAAATTATTCAAATATCATACGTGTTAAAAATTTCTATGACAGATGTAATTACACCTGATGTTGTCACTGATGATTGGGATGTCCAAACAGTTGATTCCATGCTAACTGAAATGAAGGACTATTCCGCTTTTGAAAGTGATGATGTATATGAACATACAATGAATTATGGGGAAATGTTCTGCTATAACAATTGGGGACATTTCTACCTACACCGTGCCACTAGATACAGGCCAGTGTTAAACTACACACAGTTGGAACACTGTTCTACACCACCGGTGGGGAGCCCAAAGTACTATAGTGATAAATTTACATACTTTTCTGGGCATGACACAAAAAAAGCCAAGTCCTATTATTTTAAAATACACCCGGCACAAATTAGGAAAATTTTGCTAACTGATACAAAACTGATTTATTCAGATCCCTTTGTTTCCCAGCTCGCAGCTGAAGGTTACGAATACTGGAAGAGCACTATTGATTTGAAAAGTGTATGGGGAACATAAGATTGGCAGATACAGGGTAGGGAGGCTTTATTTTGAGCATGCCTGATTCCTGTGCAAATGATTTTCTTAAATGGCACAAATCAGCAGACATCCTGTCTGGGGTTAGAAAAAATTAAAGACTTGAACACGCCCAATATCCCTTCTCCGGCGAGGTTTAAAGATTGGCAATACTTCCTTAATATCACAGAGGATAGGCTAGACGCAATGGTTAAGGTTGGTACCTATAATTCTTCACTTTCCAGTCCCGGCGGGTGGTTAATATGGCCCACTGACACAAATAAGTGTCAAGCGCGTTTTTTGAACTCTTCAGGTTTTTTTTCAATTAACAGGCCAGACCCTCGCTTTATATCGGGTCAACATACAGGTATAGTTACAACATACAGTGTGGGTAAGCTGTGCCAGCAATGGGTACAGACCAACATGTTAGCCGCAGTTAAGCAACACCTGAACACTCTTTCCAATGGGTACCTTGTGGTACTTACACCTTGTGCCAGGTCCAGTTATCCCTTATTAGTAGAATAGATGTGTTCTAGAAGCTTAGGCTGATAGAGGTAGCTATAGCAGAGCAGCTTAGGCTGAACTAGGAGACATGCAAAGCTCCTACTATACCACTTATATCATATAGCACTATATCATAATACTCAGAGTTACTAAAAATAACAGTACTTTATTATTATTTTTTTAAATCTGTTTATTAAGCAAGATATAGAAACTGACAATGCAATACAATTGTTTCAAAGGAGTATGCGGCTTCTTAGCTCATATAGCTTCGTAGACAACAAGAAGCTTTTAATGATATGCATCGAATAGAAAGAGAGAACAGAGAAGAGACAATAAAGAGAAAAACTATACATTATATAACTGTGATCACTCTGGTTGTATTTTTTTTATGCATGTGTGCTTAATGGCGTTTTGAACATTGGAATTGTCGTTGGGGTGCATGGGGGGGTGGAGGTGCACAACTAATGTGGGTACGGACTTTAACCAAGGGTGCATGTTTTTGAGTGGGCCTGGCATATGCATGTTAGTTTGGAGGAGTTTATGGCTAATCTGTCTTGGGGAATCTTGATAGTTCCTTAGGTTATGTATTAATTGGATGTTCTAGTGTCAGCGCTATTGGTGAAGGAAATGTAGGGAGTCATGGGGGGGAACATGTCATCTCTAGTTTCTATTTTAACCACGAAGCTGTCCCATATTTCAACTCCTTCTTGTGGCTGGCCCGTCTGTTGTACTTGTTTCAATGTGTGGGCTTCTGCTTGTGTACGGTTGTATAGGTCGCGCAGCCAGGCTATGTAAGGGGGGGTTTGGGGCACCTTCCAATGTATAGCGATCAAGCGTTTGTACACTACAAATGCCAAATCTATAAATTTGTGTTGGTGTTTGTCACCTTTGGAGTGGTGGCGGATTCCTAGGAGACACGATTCTGGGGAGGGGGTGAGTTCATGGTCAGCGACTTCTGAGGTAGTTTCTGTAATTCTCTGCCAGCTTGCATTTATTGAGGAGCATTCCCAGACCATGTGGTAGATATTGGCAGTAGATGTGGCACATCTTGGACATTCCGATTTGGCATTAGGATAAATTCTGTTGATGCGTGCAGGGGATAAGTACGTCTGATGGATATAGTTAAACTGAGTGTATCTCAGTCTGGTGTTTCGTGATACCGTTTTAACCGTGGCAAGAATGATTTCCCATGTTTTTTGGGAGATTGGAGCAGCTAGGGCGGTGTCCCAGCGAGATTTAGCTGGGGATAAGTCTACGCGGCCATTTGCTGTTAGAGCTTTGTATATCATTGAAATAGTGCCCTTAGTGTTGCCTATTGTCAGGAGTATTGTGAGCAACCCGGATTCGTTGGGCTCATTATTGCTGTTGCCCCACAGGCTACGTATCAGTTTGGTGATGGCCCCATACATTAAAAAAGCTCCAGTGTGCATTACTCCCATCGTCACCTGTTCAGCAAAAGTTTTTATATGGGAATCAGAGTATAGGTCACCCACATTTAAAGTTGTAGTTTCCCGTATATCATGGTGAAGTGTTAGGTTCTGTATTTTCGGGATCTGGGATAAGGGTATTGTAGGTGAGTATGGGGGATGGTTGGGCTTGCCCTTGACATATCTTTTCCAGCAAAATTTAGCAGCTTCCAATATTGGGGATCTATTGGGTGGGGAAGGGGAGCCCGCTAATAATGTTGTTAATATTGTTTGCGATGTTGTGTATTCATTCATTGCTACGCTTTCTGGGGACGTTGAGTTGTTGAACCATGAAGCTATCCATTGCAGTTGGGCCGCTGCATAGTATAATTCCAGGTTTGGCATACCCAAACCACCTTCCACTTGTGGGTGTTGTGTAATAGCTAGCGATACCCTTCGTCTATCTCTGCCCCATAGCAATTCAGTTAGGAGGGCATGCAGTTTATGGAAGAATGTGAGTGGTAATGTCAGCGGGAGGGCTGTGAAATAGTACAGAAAACGCAGTAGAATTAGCATTTTAGCTATTGCGGTACGGCCCATGGGGGATAGTGGGAGCGATGTCCAGAATGACAGGGAGCTCCGGGTGGATCTGAGCAGACGGTCTAGATTGCCCTCCTTTAGGTCTGTCAGGTTAAAGGTTGAGGTAGCCCAGGGTAACTGATATTGGGGTAGACTGCTGTGTTGTTCATTTGGTATGGGGACTAGGGGAAAAATACATGATTTGGACCAATTTATATGTAATCCAGAAACCCGTGCAAAGCTATCTAGTATTAGCATTATTTCTGTGATAGATGTTGGGTGCTTGCGTAGGTAGATTAGGGCATCATCGACGTATAGTGACACAATGTGATATTGGTCAGCTTCTGGTATGCCCCATTTGTGAGCATCTTTACGAAGTCTGATTGCCAGTGGTTCCATTGCAATAGCAAATAGTAGGGGAGACAGCGGGCAGCCTTGCCGGGTGCCTCTGCCTATTGGAAGTTCTTCGGATATAATTTGACCTGTTTTGACACGTGCTATGGGCTTGTGATATAGCGTCCTAATCCAATTTATGAAGCCGCGTTGGAACCCAAATGCTTCTAATGTTCGGTAGAGATACTCCCAGCTGAGTGTGTCAAAAGCTTTTTCTATGTCCAGGGACATGGCTACTGCTTCCACCCCGATGGTGCCATGCATTAAACGAATTAGTCTTCTAATATTTAAAAAAGTATTTCTGCCTGGTATGAACCCAGATTGATCTGGGTGTATTAATTCTGGTAGGTAAGGGAGTAGTCTGTTTGCTGGGATCTTCCCTAGGAGTTTACAGTCAGAGTTAATGAGCGAGAGGGGTCTGTATGACCTGACGTCTAAGGGGTCACGGCCTGGTTTTGGGAGCACGACTATTAGTGCTTCACGCATGGAATCTGGGAGTTGCTTTCTGCTGTGGGCTTCATTAAACACCTCGAGGAGGGGTTGTAATAAATTATTGGGATGTGATTTATAGTATTCCACTGGCAATCCGTCAGGCCAGGGGCCTTGTTGCTTGCCATTTGCGAAAGAGCCGTTCGTAGCTCTTCTATTGTGATAGGGCCGTCTAGCATTTCTGAGTTGCTTATTATGTGTGGATTTTGGGGAATCATTGTTAGTAATGCAGATAGCTGTTGTTTAGGAGGAGGATTAGAGGTTTGGTATAGAGTACAATAATACGTATGGAAGGCTGTGTTAATTTCGACTTGGGTATTGACAACAAGGCCTGTGTGAAGTTTAATCGCACCTATAGGTGCTGCCTGCATTGGTTGACGGACCAACCAAGCTAATACTTTTCCGGATCTATCGCCCTCTGCATGCTGTCTCGCCTGTAGGTGTCTATAATCATGTTTGCATAGTCTGGTGTCTGTTTCCTTGTGGTTTGCTCCGAGATCACTCAGTGTTTGTAGTGAGGATGGGTTTGTTGAGACCTCAACTTCCGCCCTGCGCATTTTAATTTCTAATTCCTGTAGTTCTTTAGTGAGCACTTTTCTGACTCCCACTGTGGCCGCTAAGCAGTGGCCACGGGTCACAGCTTTATGGGCATCCCATTCAATAGCGCGTGTTGAGGCGGTGTCTTTGTTTGACGTAAAATAATTTAATAAGCATTTGGATAACTCTGCTTGGAAGGGGGAGTCTGTGAGGACTTCTGATTGTAGGCGCCAAGTTGGAATACGGGCATGTGTGCGTCCCCATGCTATTGTGGCATGTAGTGGATTGTGGTCCTAGATAGTGCGAGCTAGATATTCTGATTTATTTATTTTGTGAATTATGGCAGGCGTTGCGAATAGCATGTCTATTCTTGTGTGTATTTTATGTACTGATGAGTGGTAAGAGTATTCGCGGTGCGTGGGATCTCCCGCCCTCCATATTTCTTTCAGGCCGTTGTTTGTAGCCCACTCTACTAGGTCGCAGTTGTGCGTCTGGCTGGGGCAGTGATCAGTGGAGGGATTGATCGGTCCCTGTGTATGTCTAGTACCGAGTTAAAATCCCCACCCCATATACTAGGCTCAGCTGGATCTCTAAGTTTGCTGTTGTTAAGTGTCCATAGAAATTCGCGTTGGCCTGTATTCGGGGTATATAGAGCAATTAGTGCTAAAGGGTGACCATCTAGTTCCCCCTCCAGTATCACATACCTTCCGTTTGGATCAATCTGCGTGCAGGACATTACAAACGGGACCCCTGGTGCAATCCATATCGCCACCCCGCGAGCGAAGGACGAGAAGATGGTACCATATATTTGGCCCGCCATTTTGCGCGTAGGTTTTCTAGCAAGGCCCCATTGAGATGAGTCTCTTGTAGCATGGCTATGTGTATCCGGTGTCGCTTAAGATACGCGTGAATTTGTTGCCGTTTACGTATAGCTACCATGCCCCTGATGTTCCATGTGATTATTTTATATTGTGGAGTGTTTAGGTTATGTTGGGGTGCCATGGTATGTGTGTTGTTTTGTTAAGCATTGGGGGTATATTGTCTGTGTGTTGTGCCCCACCCGGCATTCCCAATTGTGTTTTATAGTTAGGGTGTTACCAATTGTGGTAATGAGTACGACATTTGTGTTGTGGGGTTGCTTACAACGCCTATTACTACGATCGTGGGCTACGATATGTGCCTTGAGTGAATCACATCTAGTAACATTTAAAACAACAACTATTTATAACTGTAACTGTGCATACAACACGGCTGGAAAAGAGCCTGTGTCTGCCTTCTTAAAGAACCGGTCCATATGGAGTAGGGGACGCTGTGGATAAATGTATCCAAGTCGAAGATTTTCTCTGCCCGCTCCACTCCTAGTGCTGGTGTGTCCTCTCGGGGACCCCCGGCGGCTGCGGGTCCGCGGTCCTGGCTAGTCGCCAGGTTTGGCAATACTCCGCCTCCTTGCTAGTCATCAGACTAGGTGGGCTTTTTACTCTGGGAGGAAGTTTGTTCCTGGCTGTAAAGTTATTCTGGGCCTGCTTGTTTAGCAAATGTCATCTGCTGTGCGCAGAGTTAGATTTGGGCCGCGGTTGGAGTCTGTGGAGTCATATTGTGTTTCGAGTTCTAGCTCTACTTCGTTTTGGTTGGGCTGGGACGTTGGAGACGTTTTGATGAAGCGTGTTGTGGCCTGTAGTAGTGACGAGCGTTCTGCTTGGGACTGTTCAGGTGAAGGTTTAACGTCCTGTTTTCTTCGAGGTTTGCGCCTAGACTTAGGTGATGACCATTTTTCCGCTGGGTTTCTCAGGTTTGTTTGGTCGGCCAGGCCTTTAGCGTGCAGCCAGGTCCAGGCGTCCTCAGGAGTAGTGAAGCAGAAAGTGCGAGTGTCGTTTTGAATACGCAATTTTGCAGGGAACAGAAGGGCATATTTAATGTTATGTTTGCGCAGTCTTTCTTTGACCTTAAAAAAGGAATTGCGTTTCTTTTGTACTTCCGCAGTGAAATCTCGATAGGCCGTGATCTCTGCATTTTCGAAGCTTACAGGGCCTGATTTTCGGAACAGTTGCAGGATAAGGTCTCTGTCACGGAAGTTAAGGAGTCTTGCTATAAGCAGACGGGGCTGGGCCCCTGGAGGGGGGGGTCTTCTGGGCACTCTATGTGCTTGTTCCACTGAAAAAAAAATTGGGATATTATTTTGTAGTATTGTGTTCGTTAGCCATTGCTCGATAAATAGTTCTGCGCTGGGTCCTTCTGCCCGTTCTGGAAATCCCACGAATCGGACATTGTTCCGGCGTGATCTGCCCTGGGCGTCCTTGGCCCTGCGCTTCGACTTCCGTTGTTATTGTCAATAGTTGTAGTTGAAGGTCCTTTATGGATGGCGTTAACCGTGCCGTATCCTCTTCGAGCGTTGTTACTCTTTCCGCCAATGCTTGTTGGTCCGTGCGTAGAAGGTTAACATCTTCCGTGATCGTTCCTATTTTTGCCTCTAATGTGGATTTGGTATCCAGGATGGCTTGTAGTATTTTCTCGAATTGCGTAGTGTGCGACTGTAAGGTTGCATCAAGCTTCTGGAGTGCCTGGTGTGGGACCGAGGGCTCTGGCGGTGGAGTCGGCTCGTTTGTCTCCATGTTGCCTGGTGGTGCTCGCGGGGTCTTTGGTTTGCCCATTAATGGTGCAAGTGTAGTTTGATTTGTTGCTGGTAAGCTGGCGCGGCACTTCCAGGTCAATCTGAGAGCAGTATTAATCGAGTTCGCCGGTGTTTTCTGGCTCTGTTGCATGCAAGATTGCTCCAGCAATGGTGGTCTGGCCTATCCTTCGTAGAATTGGTTGATGCGGTTAAGTATTGCGCATACGGTGTACCTTTATTTTGTAGCGAGCGTTAGTTGTTGAAAGCTGCCTGATGTGGACAGCCACAGTGCGCTATATGGTGCCCTTACAGACAGCACGTTGCTATGGGACAGTTATTGCGTCTTCTGGGCACTTGTGTGGTGTCTGATATACGTTGGGGGGCCCTGCGGCCCGGTCAATGCCGCCGAAAGGGCTCGCAGTTGTACTCCGCGGAGTGTAGGTTATTTACAAGCGTTGAATATTTGGTGCGTAGCCTAATGTGGACAGCCTCGGTGCGCTATGTGGTGTCCTTACAAACAGCGCGCTGCTGCTGGACAGTTATTGCGTCTTCTGGGCACCCGTGTGGTGTCTGATATACTTTGGGGGGCCCTGCGGCCCGGTCAATGCCGCTGATAGGGCTCGCAGTTATGGTCCGCAGAGTGAAGGGCTTTTACAAGCGTTGGATATTTGGTGCGCAGCCCTGCGCCGTTCTCCGCCTGTGCGGGACCGCTCGGGCCCCTCCCGCCTGCCTCCACGCCTGGACAGCGCCGCCGCCACCAACCACGGGCCGGAAACGACGCCCGCGAGGACGCCGGTAAGTAAATGCCGCGAGTTGATGCCCTTGTTTGGCCAGGCCTTGTGTATATTAGCTGTCCGGGGACGGTCCCGCTATCTTAGGCCGTTATGGCCTAGCCGGGAGGCCTCCGAGGTCTCTTCTCGCCGTCCCCAGGGGCTCTCACCTGTCTCTCAAATCCCGCGCCACCTCTGCAGCCGCCTCGCCAGGTCCTTCAGTCCGCTCGCGGGCTCCGACTTTGTTTCAACTCCTCCCCTGACCGTTGCGCAGGGGCCGTGGAGTCTGGCTCCTCGCGTGGTCACGTTGCCCGTCCCAGCATTCGGTCTCCGCGCCTGTCCCCGCAGTCACGGCACCGCCCCTCAGGGGCATCCAGGGTATGTTCAGAGCCGCCGGGGGGGTTCCGATGGTCGCACGTTCAGCGCCTACCGTTTTTTAGGAAACTGAGGCGTCTTGTGGAGGATTTTTTTTCGGGCCGAGAGCGGAGCTGTGTTTTATGCGACCGCTCTGGCCGCCATGTTGGCCACGCCCCAACGGTACTTTATTTTAGTGACAATATGCCAAAAGTATCTCAGAGGATACCCTCCCTTAGAAGGTAAGTAATATACACAAATTATATGTACACAAACCAAAAACAGGTAAGTAACAGTTAGAAAAGTAGTGCAAACAATGTAGAATCACAATAGAATGCAATAGGTAGAAATAGGCCTAGGGGCAACACCAACCATATACTCCAAAAGTGGAATGCGAACCACGAATGGACCCCAGGCCTAGTGTAGGTTGTAGACTGTCGCAGGGAGTGTCAGAAAACACTAAGGGTGTCCAAGATACCCCACCCCAAGACCCTGAAATGTAGGAGTAAAGTTACCCTACTACCACAGAAAGACAGTAAAGTCAAGATAGGGGATTCTGAAAGGACAACAGCTGCCAGCAAAACACTGAAGACGGATTCCTGGACCTGAGGACATGTAAAGGAAGGGGACCAAGTCCAAGAGTCACGCAAGTGTCCAGGGGAGGGCAGGAGCCCGCTAAACCCCGGATGAAGGTGCAAAAGGGCTGCCTCCGGGTGGAAGAAGCTGAAGATTCTGCAACAACGGAAGGTGCTAGGAACTTCTCCTTTGGTCAGAAGATGTCCCACGGCGTGCTGGAGGATGCAGAGTTGTTTCCACGCAGAAAGACCGCGAACAAGCCTTGCTAGCTGCAAGAGTTGCGGTTGAGGATTTTGGGTGCTGCTAAGGCCCAGGAAGGACCAGGAGGTCGCCCCATGGAGGAGGAGACAGAGGGGGCGCTCAGCAACTCAGAGAGCCCCCGCAGAAGCAGACAGCACCCGCAGAAGTACCGGAACAGGCACTTAGAAGATCTGAGGACAGTGGTCGACTCAGAGTCACAAAGGAGGGTCCCACAACGGCGGAGTCCAACTCAGCGAGTTAGGCAATGCAGGACGGAGTGCTGGGGACCTGGGCTAGGCTGTGCACAAAGGAAGTCTTGCAAAAGTGCACAGGAGCCCGAGCAGCTGCAGTTCACGCAGTACACAGGATTACTGTCTGGCGTGGGGAGGCAGGGACTTACCTCCACCAAATTTGGACAGAAGGGCCACTGGACTGCGGGAGAACCTTGGACCCAGCTCCTGTGTTCCAGGGACCACGCTTGTCAGGATGAGAGGGGACCCAGAGGACCGGTGATGCAGAAGTTTCGTGCCTGCGTTAGCAGGGGGAAGATTCCATCGACCCACTGGAGATTTCTTCTTGGCTTCCAGTGCAGGGTGAAGGCAGACAGCCCTCAGAGCATGCACCACCAGGAAACAGTTGAGAAAGCCGGCAGGATGAGGCGCTACAATGTTGCTGGTAGTCTTCTTGCTACGTTGTTGCGGTTATGCAGGCATCCTGGAGCAGTCAGCGGTCGATCCTTGGCAGAAGTCAAAGAGGGAAGAGCAGAGGAACTCTGGTGAGCTCTTGCATTCGTTATCTAAGGAATAGCCCACAGGAGAGACCCTAAATAGCCCACAGAGGAGGATTGGCTACTGAGAAAGGTATGCACCTATCAAGAGGGGTCTCTGACGTCACCTGCTGGCACTGGCCACTCAGAGCTGTCCATTGTGCCCTCACGCCTCTGCATCCATGATGGCAGAGGTCTGGGACACACTGGAGGAGCTCTGGGCACCTCCCCTCGGAGGGGCTGGTCAGGGAAGTGGTCACTCCCCTTTCCTTTATCCAGTTTCGCGCCAGAGCAGGGCTGGGGGATCCCTGAACCAGTGTAGACTGGCTTATGCAGAGAGGGCACCATCTGTGCCCATTAAAGCATTTCCAGAGGCTGGGGGAGGCTACTCCTCCCCAGCCCTTCACACCTATTTCCAAAGGGAGAGGGTGTAACACCCTCTCTCAGAGGAAATTCTTTGTTATGCCTTCCTGGTACCAGGCTGCCCAGGCCCCAGGGGGGCAGAAACCTGTCTGAGGGGTTGGCAGCAACAGTAGCTGCATTGGAGACCCAGGAAAGCAAGTTTGGCAGTACCCGGGTTCTGTGCTAGAGACCCGGGATGCATGGAATTGTCCCCCCTATACCAGAATGGTATTGAGGTGACAATTCCATGATCCTTGACATGTTACATGGCCATGTTCGGAGTTACCATGGTGACGCTACATATAGGTATTGACCTATATGTAGTGCACATGTGTAATGGTGTCCCTGCACTCACAAAGTCCGGGGAATTTGCCCTGAACAATGTCGGGGCACCTTGGCTAGTGCCAGGGTGCCCACACACTAAGTAACTTTGCACCTAACCTTCACTAAGTGAGGGTTAGACATATAGGTGACTTATGAGTTACTTAAGTGCAGTGTAAAATGGCTATGAAATAACATGGACGTTATTTCACTCAGGCTGCAGTGGCAGTCCTGTGTAAGAATTGTCTGAGCTCCCTATGGGTGGCAAAAAAAATGCTGTAGCCCATAGGGATCTGCTTGCACCCCAATACCCTGGGTACCTAGGTACCATATACTAGGGAATTATAAGGGTGTTCCAATGTGCCAATCACAATTGGTAAAATGAGTCACTAGCCTGCAGTGACAATCTTAAAAGCAGAGAGAGCATAAACACTGAGGTTCTGGTTAGCAGAGCCTCAGTGATACAGTTAGGCATCACACAGGAAACACATATAGGCCACAAACTTATGAGCACTGGGGTCCTGGCTAGCTGGATCCCAGTGACACATATCAAACATACTGACAACATAGGGTTTTCACTATGAGCACTGGGCCCTGGCTAGCAGGATCCCAGTGAGACAGTAAAAACACCCTGACATATACTCACAAACAGGCCAAAAGTGGGGGTAACAGGGCTAGAAAGAGGCTACCTTCCTACATGGGTCCTAGAAAAAAAGCGTTTGAAAAGGTTTTTATATG